>NC_089509.1:34012310-34322880 GCF_036850995.1 Saccopteryx leptura
GTAAGGAAAGAGTGTGGAGACAAAGAAGACAGGATATGAATGAGGTTCTGTATTTGGGAAATGGAAAATTGAACAGCACAGATTACAATAGATAGATAATGGAGATATTTCAGAGGACTTGGAGACACCCAGCTTGGCAAGAGAAATCTGAGCTGATTCTGAAGTTCCAGTCCAAGATGGAGGTGCCACATCTCAGGATGTCCCTTCTTGAAGTAGAAACCCAGGGAAATAGGTCCATGGAGGAGAGGCGATGTGATTGGTTTAAGGTGGACGCCAGGTGCAAGGCTGCTGTGATTTTTGGGAAATAGAAAGTTGGTTCTCTAGCCCTGGAGAGAGAATCAGACTGAAGATAAGGCCTTTAGAGGTTGGATGAGGTTACTTAAGTAAGAGAAGAGGTTCAAAAACTGAACTGGGGAGAATATAGACACTCAGGTTAGGGAAACTTAAAGTGAAGAGAACAGAGATGCAGGACAAAGCTCTGAGCTCCAGGGTGGGGAATCTTCAGAGGAGATTATACACAGCGGAACCTGGGACTGCAGAGAATTCTGCAGGATCAGACAAGAGGAAAGCACCAGACTGGACAGTGAGGTGAACAGTCCCTGCACCTAGGGACCTGGAGTGAGCCTAGCAGGACCAGAAGGGCTGCGTGCGCAGTAAGGAGTGGGGGTGGGGGTGGGGGTTGCAGAGGCCACCAGCATTTACTTTTCAATATAATTGGTAATACTATGATTAAAGTTATTTTCTTCCCATGAAATTTCTTGCACCTGGTGAATTGTCCTCTAGCATCACTTTGATTAATTATAAGTGTTTGTAAAGAAACCAAAACTAGCGGAGCCACAGAGAATAGCTGAGTGGCAAGAAGGCCTTTTATCAGAGTTGGTCACTTTTAATGTCTCATTTTAATTCAAATCATTTTATGTATATTTTGTTTTGATACAGCTTCTGTTATTGGAAACTGAATGTTGATGAGTAAATGAAAATTTGCATTTAAGCTTTGAATTTTTTTTTAAGTTTCAGAGCTAGTTTAGAGAATTTGTATATATATGTATGAATTGTATGAAAATTCTATTTTGTGTCTTCCAATAGTTGATTAATCTTTCTTACTCAGTTCTCAGTTTACTTGAATGCCTGTGAATCTCACAGTAAAAGAGTTGTGTTTCACAACCTCTGGGAATACCATGCAGTGCAGAATATGAGATTTTTAGAGGCCCAAACTAACTTGGTAGAAATTCAAATCCATCCTTTATCTTTTAGATAAAAGCCTTTGAAATCCTTTTAATGTGAAGTTATCGGCAGGCTTGATTCTCATATAACCTCATTACTAACTCAAGGATTATTCAAAATGCATGGAGAGCAATGCTCTGTGGCAGAAACTCAAGTTTTATCAATTCTACAGCCCAGTGATAACCACATGTGGTCCACCTAGTTTTCTGACTGGGAAATTCTGCCTGCCCTGCCCCAACCCCCTTGGAGATCACGGTACAAAATCAAAGCTCTCATAAGTCGTGCACTATAGAAACCTGTTCAACTTTATTTGAACACTTCTCAAACTTATTTAACCACAGAACCATTTCCCTCGTTACCATTTCATAACGTACCCAGGGGTTTTGTAAGATAAGACGTGGAATGGTGACTTGTGGGGGATTGATGCTTCAGATCTGAAGTCTCTCCCTCTAGAAGTAATGGGTGTTCTCAATGTATTCTTATGTTACGGATTGGGCTTGGTGAAGTTTTAGAAAAAAGTCTTATCCAGCTTCATCACTAATCATCCTTCTTCCCCCAGAATTGGCTTATTAGGTACCAGGCTTTTGCATACTTTGCTGAAAAAAAGGGGGTTCATCGTAGTTGTTGTTTCTACATTTATTCAATGAAATAGCTTCCAATTAATAAATTAAAAAAGAGTTTGTTATGGATATAAAAGTACGAACAAAAGGTAGTTATATCAGCTTCAACAATTGTTATTCTGAGGCTTGGTTAAAACAAGATAATTCACTACTTGGGGGACAAGTGTAATTTCCCAAACTGAAACCATGTAAGGATTTACTTACTCCATAAGCCTATGATCTTATCTGCTCAGATTGACATTTGGAGCAATAAAACCTCTGGCAGCTGCTCCTGGTTGTCTGCAGGAAGAAGAGACAGAGATAAGAACATCCCTTTTTTCATTGCTTTCTTGAATATCTGAAGTTGGGGTAGGGGTGGGACAGGTTTGCCTGTCAGGGCTGTAAGTGACCAAGTCTGATACCCAAGAAGTAAACCAGTCCTCTTTGGACGATGTGGGAAATCTCTCAGATCATAGCCTCTGTATGTTACAACCTATCAAAGGCTTAAGAAAAAAGTCAGGGGAGAGCTGTTACCTCCTCTTCATTGGAAACACAATCTAGTTTTTAAAATATTATTGGCTTTTGACTTTTCTTACGAGCTCATAGGTTGACCTTAGGATCCTGAGCAAGCTAGGGTCTGACTTGTGACCTGATTCTGGCTGAGAAAACTCTGGTCAGGGTGTGGTGTGGCGACAGCATTTGGGGGAGGGCACTGACACAGATTCAGCTCATGTGTACCCCACCAGGAGTGTAACAACTGGGAAAGTCGCTGCCCCTTAGCAAGACTCAATTGGAAGGTGCAGATATCTAAGAAGATTATTAACCCCCCAGAATTTTTATGACTCCCAGAATATGTCAGTGTGTGAGCTTATTCTCAGAGCCTAAAATTATTCAGCTCTCTTTGGACATTAATACTTTGGTTAAAAGCTGCCAAAATTACGACAGAATCTGGTGGGAGGAATTTTTATTGCCTAATAAATGATATCATAAAAGATCTTAATTCCGCCCTGGCTGGTTGGCTCAGTGGTAGAGCATCAGCCTGGCATGCAGGAGTCCCGGGTTCGATTCCCGGCCAGGGCACACAGGAGAAGCACCCATCTGCTTCTCCACCCCTCCCCCTCTCCTTCCTCTTTGTCTCTCTCTTCCCCTCCCTCAGCCAAGGCTCCATTGGAGCAAAGTTGGCCCGGCGCTGGGTTTAGCTCTGTGGCCTCTGCCTCAGGCGCTGGAATGGCTCTGGTTGCAACAGAGGGACGCCCCAGATGGGCAGAGCATTGCCCCCTGGTGGGCGTGCCGGGTGGATCCCGGTTGGGCACATGCGGGAGTCTGTCTCCCTGTTTCCACCTTCAGAAAAATAAAAAAAAAAAAAAAAAAAAAAAAAAAGGTCATAATTCCGTATCAGCCACTAAATATTCAAAATGTATAAAGTATGCAAAGTGAGGTCCAAGATATAGATGATAAACAGCTCCGTGACATTTCTTAGGAATTACTCATTCTTTTTCAATCTAAAAGTAGAACAGGAACATTCAACTAAATCCCAGGCTTAGAAAGCTGAACACCGCCTGGAGGACTTCAAGAATTACATTGACAAAGCCATTTTTCTTTAGACTTTCAATTACAACTAAAAAAAAAAAAATCTCCATGGAACTTTGGAAGAAATCTCAAGTTTTCAGACTCCAAATACTTAGATGGACCTCTGAAAACTCAGATCATGATCTTCCTTCATTTACCCTTCTAGAAAGATACTGATATCATGTTAGGGAGAAACAGTGCTCCTCAATTTTAGGGACACTTTCATTGTTGGGTTAGTTGTCTTCTGTAATGAATTCTAGAATTCTAAGATCCAGCTGTGCTATTAGGCAAGAAGTTCTTTTTCTCTTTCTAAAGTCATTTGTTCCAGATACAATGAACATATTTTAATCTTTCTGTTCTTACTTGGGAAGGGCTATTTCAAACACACACACAAACACACACACACACACACACCAGCCTCTGCTATAGTCTTTTATCTCCTTAAAGATCTTTTTACCTACTTAACTTCTTGCCTTTTATCCCCTCCTTCTTTGAACTGTTGCACCCCTTCATCTTCTGAAAATTGCTAAGGCATCCCTCCAAACTCTCCTCCCCTAAAAATAAAAATTGATCCAGTGGTAAAATTTGTTGAAAGGCAGAAAGAATGATGCCACTAGGTCCCAGTTTATAGGGATTATGATGGGCAGAGACCAACAGTCTTCGAAAGCCCTCCTCCTACCAGGGCTCAGTGGCTCTCCAATGACATCTTTGGGATTGGACATAAATCCAATAGAGTGTACATGCCATGTGCTGTTCGATCTTTTTAGCACTTATAATATTGACACTCCTGTTGTATATCTATCTGGCAGGTTGGCTTCACATTTAATGTGTCCATTATTAAAACATTTTGTTGTTGTTGTTGACAGAGACCAGATACTGCTACACTCAGCACACAATGGAAGTTACCGGAAACAGCGTCTCTGTCACCAAACGCTGCGTTTCCCTGGAAGAGTGCTTGTCCACCGGCTGCAGAAACTCTGAGCATGAAGGCCACAAGGTTGGGGCAACAAAACGAGGGGCCAGTGCAGTACAGTCAGATGCCTGCCAGTGCTCATGTGCAAATTCTTACTCCCTGTGCAGGCTGGCTTTTGACTGGCTCTGTGGCATTATGAGAAAATGCTTCCTTTCCTGTTTTTTCTAAAAAAAAAAAAAAAAAGATTTATACCAGTGTAGAGGATAAATTATGTAAACACAACACCAAGAGGGTATTGAAATTTATTGTAAGCCCTTTGTTCACTCAGAAGAAAGCAGTAACACTACGAAAAGGAAGAGCAGCAAGGGACCAGTTATGTCCTCATGGCATAGCACCACAGGTGCACAGCACATCCAGCTGGGCGTGTCAAGGCAGTTTGGCTTTGATAACTTTCTGTGAAGTGGAGCTTGGGTCTTCTGAGGGATGCTGATTTGTGGAAGTTACCCATTGACTCCTGAGTCATTTCGGGAGGGGGTTTGCTCACCTGACATTCTGTCTTGCCTGTACTGAGACACTCAGTTTAAAACCGACTTTGCGGGAAGACTCGAAGGAGAATGTAGGAAATCAGAGAAAGGCTCCCTGGCTCCCAGTGGAGGGGATGCCCTGGCTTTCCTGCCGGTGTTGAGGACTGGCTGCACATGTGAGCTTATATATCAGGCCTTGGCCTTTATTTGGGGTCTGCTCACTTCTCCCCACCAGTCTGCCTTTCTGGGGACTGGCAACAGTGCCCACCCTGACAGCCTGCAATGGTACCATTAGTGGGGGCTGCTGTCTCTCAGGAAGGTAGACATCTCATTTTCAAAAGACTTGTCAAATGCACTAGGAATTAAATTTTAAAGTATAATCTTTCTACTTGCCCCTGGCTTGAAATATGCAGGTAAACCCAAGGGTTTTACCTGACCTCTAGCAAGCTGGGCTCAGCTCTCAGGTGTTATGAGGCTATTTCGCCAAGGAGGAAGTGGTAGATCAGGGAAGTGACATCATATGCTCAGGTCATACAACTAGGAAGTGATAGAGTCAGAATTCAAACTCATTCTGACCCGCGGTTTCTCTCTTCAACTTTATAATGTCTTCCTAACCCACATCAGCAGTGACCAGACTGCAGTCTCTGCAGGGCAATGACTGTCTAGGGTATAAACCATCACAGAGTCTTTAGACGTCACTGTGTCTATGAACCACTTGCGGATCTTGTTAACACGCAGATTCTCATTTGCGAAGTTCAGGGCGAGTTTGAGATTGTGCATTCTAACTAGCTCCCAGTTGATGCTGAAACTAGTGGGCTGTACTTAGTGTAGCCATGGCCTAAAATAACCTCTGTCAATAATTCTTTGAATTTATTTCTGTCTTAATGATCTACAAGTAAAGCTGGACTATATGAAAACAGGAATTATTGCATAAATGAAACCCTTCAAACCTTAACTCACCCATGAGAATGGAGAGAATTATGCAGGTTGTCCTAATGAAAGTAAAGATCCATGTTTAAATCATCTATGTTGGCCTGACCAGGGGTGGCACAGTGGATCAAGTATCAGATTGGGACATAGAGGACCCAGGTTTGAAACCTCGAGGTTGCCAGCTTGAGCATGGGCTTACCAGCTTGAGAATGAGGTTGCTGGCTTGAGTGTGAGATCATAGACAAGACCCCATGGTTTCTGGCTTGAGCCCTAAGGTCACTGGCTTGAGCTCAAGGTCACTTGCTTGAGCAAGGGGTCACTTGCTCTGCTGTAGCCCCCATCCTGGTCAAGGCACATATAAGAAACAATCGCCCTGGCCGGTTGGCTCAGCGGTAGAGCGTCGGCCTAGCGTGCGGAGGACCCGGGTTCGATTCCCGGCCAGGGCACACAGGAGAAGCGCCCATTTGCTTCTCCACCCCTCCGCCGCGCTTTCCTCTCTGTCTCTCTCTTCCCCTCCCGCAGCCAAGGCTCCATTGGAGCAAAGATGGCCCGGGCGCTGGGGATGGCTCTGTGGCCTCTGCCTCAGGCGCTAGAGTGGCTCTGGTCGCAACATGGCGACGCCCAGGATGGGCAGAGCATCGCCCCCTGGTGGGCAGAGCGTCGCCCCTGGTGGGCGTGCTGGGTGGATCCCGGTCGGGCGCATGTGGGAGTCTGTCTGACTGTCTCTCCCTGTTTCCAGCTTCAGAAAAATGGAAAACAAAAAACAAAAAAAACAAAAGAAACAATCAGTGAGCAACTAAAGTGCCACAATGAAGAATTGATGCTTCTCATCTCTCTCCCTTCCTGTCTGTCTCTATCAGTCCTTCTTTCTCTCTGACTCTCTCTGTCTCTATCAAAAAAAAAAAAAAATCATCCGGGTTGTTGCCACTCCCCTTTCACTGTGAATACTTAGCAAGTGAAAGTTGCTCTTTTAACAGTTTCCTCAAGTAGTTAGAAAGAGCCTCTTTGAGAAAGGTAGGATAAATATTATTCATAACCCCCGCTTCAGAGGTGGAATCGCCAAGACCTAGGAAATTTGTGAAACTGATAACCACATGGTGGGATGTCAAAAGCAGAACTCAGGCCCCTTGAAGCTTCATTGGAGGCTTTCATTTTAACCATGTTGCTTCTAGATGAAATTTCATCCCACCTCCTTAAAGGCAGGGTTGGTGTCTCCTTTGTAGAACAGGCCATTTTTATTTGGGACTTGCCATGAGGGAGACGGTGCCTTCAAAAATCCCTGCCTCTTCCCAAGACCTGCCAGCTTCTCCTCACCCTTGTTTTTCTCTTTCTACTTTTCAGGTTTGCACTTCCTGCTGTGAAGGAAATATCTGTAACCTGCCACTCCCCCGCAATGAAACCGAGGCCACGTTTGCCACAACATCACCCATAAATCAGACAAATGGGCACCCGCACTGTGTGTCAGTGATAGTGTCCTGCCTGTGGGTGTGGCTGGGACTCACTTTGTAGCAGCTCAAAGGCACGAGGTGTAGTAGTGATCTGGGGGGTGTTCTGATGGTCCATAGTAGTGCATGAGTGAGTCATTGGTATATTACACATGTGAAACCACAGCCCCCGAGGAGGACTTCCTGGCCAAGCATTCCCACTGCCCATGAGGAACAAGCATTGCTTCAGTGTCGTCATTTCAAGTCCAAGACCTCATCAAAGCCAGCCTGCCCCTAAAATAGATCGAGTGCTATACCACAAATCTTTGTTTTAACTCCAAGAAACATATCTGCACTTCTTGAGCTCTGGGCTCTTAATTTGGAATACGTGCATGAGCCACAGGAGGGCCTGGGACCAATGGAGATGTCAAGCAACATGAATAGTGTGTTTTTGAGGAGAAAGTTAAAGCACCATTGGTTTAAACATATGCATGAATTTAGTTATAGCTTTAGAATTTTAAAAGTTTAATTGCAAAATGAATGGAACATTTCCTCAGAGATTCCTTCCAAGTCCTTAGCAAACTAGTGAGCAATTTGTCCAATTTAATTTTTCTAACATTCTTCTCCCAATGGTGGGGATTATATTCCCTCTGCTCTGTGTAGGAGATAAAAAAAAAAGCCATCATAGAAGTTTGTTGTATGGGGGGAGGAGGGCTGGAGAAGGATTTTTCCTAATTTCATGGAACTAGCAACTCTAAAGTGGCCGCTTGTCCCTTCATACAGCTGGTGAGACTGGCCTTGATTTGGCACTTGTGTTCCATGACATCCTATTCTACCTGGACCAGTGGGTGTGCAAGGAGTCCCACAGCAGGGTAGGGTTATCTTCTCCAGTCCTGGGGTTCTCTTCTGATCGAGCTCATTTAGACAGAGAGAGGATTTCAAAACGAAAGGAAGGGGAATGTGTGGAGGCTGACCCTAGCTCACTGTGAGGGTCCAGCGAGTGGCTCAGACAGTTCTTCCTCCATCGGCAATTCACGCGGCCCAAGAACCCTCCCGTTCTTCCTCTTTCAAATCCTCAGTGACTTCAGGGGGAAGGTTCCACATTAAATTATCTGGACATTAATAGGGAAAGAAAACATAATATTTAAGGATGGTACAGACTAGTAAGGAGACCCAGTGGGATGTTTTCATTTCTTTTAGCTGATTGTTTTTCAAGTAGCAAAAATTTCACCATCCTTCCTATACTTTTGGTACCCCGAGTTGCAATTTTTCTTCTTCCTTGTAAATCATTTATACAATATTTATTTTTGTATGGCATAACTAGAAAAAACTAAAATATATTGTAAAAGATTCTTTATTCTGAACAAAATGATCAAATCAGATACTTATTTTTCAACAGTGGTAGAGCTTGTAATATATGTGTGTTGAACATTATCTATAATACTTGCACCAGTGTTGAAAAAGTTCCTTATGTTGTGAGCAAGAGTAATGTGTTGGTTTCAAAGTTTTTCTCATGGTTTCCTCAGTGGTGTGGTCTCAGAAGTATTCGGGTGGTCACCATCACTGGTAAGAGTTTCTCTGCAGGGTTATGGGGCATATTTGCATGACATTTGGTGGAGCCACTGCAAATAAAGAAGACAAGTGTTTTCAGAGTCCATCTGCTCTGCACAGGGAACTGTCTCTGGCTCATAAAATGAGGCCTCCTCAGGGACCAAATATGAACTGACAGTGAGTGGTAACTCTGATACACAATAATCTAAATGGCATCAAATGGCCTTAAATCAGTTTGGCAGGCTTATCAATAAATTGCTTATAATTGGGGTGGGAAATTAGAGGGAGAGAGAGAAAGACATTTATGAAGCACCTCTTTTGTGCCACACTATGCTAAGCACTTTACAGAAGTTAGGTCATATAATTCCTACAAGAACCAAGTAAGGAAAATTACTAGTGTTTACACTTTAGTAGATGAAGGTACTGAGGCTCTAGGAAGCTCCATAACGTGAAGCCTTTTCCTTCTGATTTAGGTTCTATGGGATGAGGTGGGATTGCAGAGGGAGGGCAGGTGGGATTAGCACCCCCAGAAAAACTACCAGGCCTGACTTCATGGGAATTTGGCTGTTTTATCATGTGAAGTTTGTCTAGTCCTGCCTCTGTAGGGTGTCCTTTGCATGTGTCCCCAGTTGTTTTTTAGTTTGGGAAGTGAAGGTATGGCTTCCTCATTTATTCCTCTTGCTAAAAGAGAGACAGGTTGATCCTACATGTAAAGATGCTATCAGACAATGAAAATTTGATGTTGTACATATCTACAAATACATTTTTATGCATGGTCACTCTCCACGGACACCTTCCAAGTACTGCATGAGAATTCAATAGGAGACCAAGTCCAAATGTTGGTTCTTAATGAGAAAACAGGCACTCCAGAGCCTCTCTGGCTGGTTTGTAGGGACCATATCCACAACAGCATCATCTGCCACTCAGGGGTCACTGTGAACTGCGAACAGATGTGGATATGTACACCCTCTATGCCTGTCAGAACAGCTGGTGTTTTATTCTCTGGAAAGAAAGTGGTCTGCTTGCCATTGCCAGCCTCAGGGAGCCTCGGAAGGGCTGCTTATGTGGAGGGCCCAGGACTGGTCATCCATCCGACTTTTCTACTCCGGTAAGCCTTCCGTTAAATCCCATCACTGGCGACGGCTTGAAGCGCAGAGAGCTGTTCTGTGTATATGAACGTAAGTGCCGCTTATTTATTTTTAGACTCCTCAGAGCGTTCATGTCAATATGGGATTAATGCCTAAATTTTGTAAATATTGTACATTTTGTAAATCAATGAATAAAGGTTTTAAGTGTACCTCTCTAGGCTCTTCCCTGCAAATGCCCATGTCAATCAATGGTTCAGGCACTCAGGTTATGTCTGAGGCATTGGGTTTGGCCTTAGGGAATTTCCTTCCAGGAGCTCACTTTCTTGTTGAAGGACAGGAAATACATTCATGAAAAGACACATGACAATACAAATACACTCATGCCAGATGATTCACACAGACAGGAAGTGCTGCAGAAAATCCAGGAAAGAAAGATTACCAGACTTTTCAGTCAGGACTGCAGTTTCCTCAGAACATTTCTTAGTTAAATCAGGAAATATGAAAAGATTGTGTGTACGTGTATCACCCTATTAACTCTTTATTTTTAAATTTTATAAGATTTAAAATCTGTTGATGATACAGTAGAAAATATTTTCCCTTGATGGTTTCTTCTGCAACAGGGAACAAATGTTTGAATAGCATGAATGTCATTTACATATCTATACATTGAGTTTATTTTTTATAGTAAAATGATAGATATTGAAAGGGACCTTGAAAAACTTTAACTTGTTTGTAATTCCTGGTTTTTCTTTAACACACTATATTTTGAAATTTCCAGGGAAATACAAGTATTCCCCAAGGTTAAAGGATTTCTGTTAGGTTCTAGATTGTGACATGGTTGGCGCTCTAAATTGTCATACTTACATGCTTACATGAAGATAGCTCTTATCACTAACCTTCCTGAATAGCTCTGTGTGCTCAGTGGAAAGAGCTCAGGTGACTGTGCTTACAGAACATCTGATTTTGAAAACATAGACTTACATGGTAAGCCAATTTGAGGGAGGGGTTAAAAGAACCCTTCACTTCATTTTATTTATGTTTTGTTTATTCTTACTTTACCCTACCTCCCCTCATCCTCTTTCCCTCTTGTAATCACCATACTATTGTCTATATCTATAAGTTCTTTTTTTCTTTTACTGTTTTCAAAATTTGCTTAATACCTTCAGATCCTTCACTTTATAAAGGTATTTTATACCTCTTTCCTAACATATTTATAAGATGTTATTTACCAACAGTATTTAGAGCATAATAGGTATAAAAACCAGATGTACCTTGGCTGCATTATGGGAACTTTTATCTGAAATATCTAAAGCATTTTCACAAATCTTTTTAATAAATTACCTTTAAATTACTTATTAGGAGTGAATTATTGAAAGCTCTTAGAGTATCTGTTAAAAATAAACATTTTAATTGGGAGAACTTGGCCTTGGAGATGCAGTCATTTCTCTTGGGATAGGTCTAAGGCATGAGTATGAAGTATCATGGCTTTGGCTTGGAGTATTCTCCACTGAATCGACTGGAAAACAGCTGCTGATTTTATTTATTTTTATTTATTTATTTGTGTGTGTGTGACAGAACAGAAAGAGACAGAGAGAAGGATAGATAGGGACAGTCTGGAAGGGAGAGAGATGAGAAACATCAATTCTTTGTTGCGGCACCTTAGTTGTTCATTGATTGCTTTATCATATGTGCCTTGACTAGAGGGCTACAGCAGAGTGAGTGACCCCTTGCTCAAGCCAGCAACCTTAGCTCAAGCTGGTGAGACTTGCAAAAACCAGATGAGCCTACGCTCAAGCTAGCGACCTCGGGGTTTTGAACTTGGGTCCCAGTTCGATGCTCTATCCACTGCGCCACCACCTGTTCAGGCTGGGTGCTTATATTTTTTAAATATAAAAATTTCTAGCTTAAATTTGGTATCACAAAATCAGTGAAAATTTCCAAAATATCTTTCAAATCAAGCCTTCAGTTTCAGCAGTTAGTCTTTTTAGCTAATTTTAGATTCATGGCTTTTCTCATTAGCAAATTACTGTTGTCTTGCTATTCTAATTCCATTGCAATTGCTGGAATTGGATGGGGGTGGGGGACATCTATGTAAATATATTTTAAGCTGACTAGAGGCCTGAAATCCAAAGGCTGAAAAATGATTTCTGACAGAGACATTTTTATTTTCCTAATAGCAATTCCTGATTCTCATATATGATTTTATTTTTAAAGCACTTTGAGATACATGCTTCAGTTGACCAGCGTGACCCCACTTCCAGCTCTCCCAGTTAACTAAAGCTCTGGGATAGTTAAGGGAGGCCACAGTGGTGGTCTGCACAACGGCTGATTCCTGGTCCAGAACCCTTCGTTTCACACACACTTGTCGCCAGGATGACATGCATGATGGCTCCACTCTTCTCTAGAACGTTTACTAAAAAGACATTTCTCAGGTCACAAAATCAGAGATAAACGAGACATCTACTGGACCCCCTTTATTTTATACAAGAGGAAAAGGAACCCACAAAACTCAGACTGTTTGTTTCTGAGAAACCCACATCACTTGTGTTAAAGGAAAAATAAAACATCAAAATGTCCCTTTTTTAATGCTTGAAGTAATTAAGACACAGTTAATAAAAAATAGAGGTCTCTCCTCTTCTTCATGCTCACTGTGGGATTGGCGGTACCGCTAGGACCACCCACTCGGGCAGGGCACAGACGGATCAAGGGAGGGGCAAACAAGAAGCAAGCTAGCCTGTTGAACACTGACCATTTGGTCTAACTTGAAAAATATTCTGAAAATAGTCATTTTCAGAATCCTATCTTAAGAAAGCAGAATGATTTATGTAAATTGGAGATGACTACTTACTGAGAAATGGCTTTCTCAGATTTTATGACAAGTCCAGTGTCAGAAACCAGCCTCAAAGCCATATCAGGCCTGAAATTGAGGCCTTCATTGAAATCTTATGGAGGTGACAGGGATCGTTTTGTCAAAGTCAGGAAAGTGTGTATGAAAAGCAACTCTGTTGAGTTTAGGCAAAATGAACAAACTGTCACCAGAATATAGCCATGATACAAAAGATAGTGCTAAAAATAAGTCATCCTCTCAATAAATCCATTCATCATTGAGAAGAATTCAAAGGCAACTTACTGTCTGACCCCTCTTCTCTCTACAGAGAAGTATGACTATTGGAGTCACGAGAATATGCACCCAGAGTCTGAGCACACCCCTCATTTCGTCTGCCTTCTCCCTGGTGTTCTCCCGTGGCTACTGGCCCAATTTCAAGGCTGTCCACCGGCTTGGCTTTGCCTCCACCCAGCCTCTCCCACCAATAAAATAGGACTGAGCGAGCACTGGGAGGCACATCCCGGAGTGGTGTGTGAAGATGGGTTGTCTGAGGACAGGGATCGTGCTTGAAGTGTTCTGCACTGAGGCGCTCTGGGCGAGAAGATGCTGAGACCTCAGTGGTCTGAAAGAGCATATTTAGGCTCACCCATGACTCAGCCCGGCTGGCCCTGAGCATGTCAGAACTTGGCTTATCCCCAACTCAGAGTCTTTCTAAACACTCAATGGGTTGGGCCCATCCTTGACTTTAATTAATTAATGACCCTGTGTATGTTTTGCCGCCGACCTAAATACCAAATGTGTTGTGTAGAGACGCACCCTCCTTGATGCAAGATGACCTGCGACCAGCACAAAATGTGTGATCCAGACCTCCCAGAAACTCTTTCGTCAAAGTTAAATACCCTAAAGAATAGAAGAGTCTATTTGTAGTATTACAAGCTTAGAAGAGCTTAGGCCAGGCTAGAGTTGAAGCTGTTAAGAACAGCCATCATGAGTATTTAGTCAAATTGGCTCTCCAATTGCCACCTTCATTTTTTATGGAAGGGGACAGTGACTACCCCTCTTCTTACCTGGCTCCGGTGTGCCAAGCTACTCGGGCAGCCTCCTAGGACCCTGAGTGCACTGCAATCCCCAGGTTCCCTGTTCAGTGAACAGGAAACGAAATGGACAAATACTGCATTACTCACAGAAGATGGGAACTCATCCTTTGGTATGCAAAGGTGAACTTGACTCAGCCTGGAAATACAAACTTCTTTTGAGCAGGACTGTGGACACTTTCACTTTGCTCATTTCAGCCTAGTATCTGGGGTACTTTATTCTTAATACTGGACACAAAGGGAATGCTATAGTTGGAGGAATAGGGCAAACTTTGGAAGGCCTAAGAGAGTAAGCTGCTTGAAAGGTTGTAGGTCACTGTGGGTAACACACTCTTCCACCTTTGAGAGCCGTGGGGAAAGAGTCAGTGAGAGAGAAGCTGAGGACGCACCACCCACGGCCCCACCAGCTGGAGAACACAGGCCTCTGCAGGAAGGGTCGGGGTGGGTCAGTGGTTGGAGTTCCTGTACGTGAACTAGGCAAGGACCTGTGGCCTGAATTCCTGAGATCAGCAGAAATTTCACAAAAAAGAAAGTGCAAGAACCCGTTCAAACTCAGACATATGCAAAACTTAAATCCTTCAGACCTGCTGGGAGCAGGAATCCTGGCAGTACCTTCCCCAAGAGCATGGAGTCCGAGGAAGCCAATGCTTGTGCCCTAACTTGGCACGCTCACTTCTCACTCACAGATTTGCTATCCTGAGATCAAACCCGACACACCCATATCTCCTAGAGCGCCATAGCAGTGGGTCTCAACGCCAAGTATACATTAGAACCACCTGGGAGGAGCTTTCTAAAAATAATAATGACGGGTACCATGTCCAACAATTCTAATCTAGTCAGTCTGGGTGCTTAAAACACTAGCTAGTTGCCTGACCAGGCGGTGGCGCAGCTGGAGCGTGGGCTCATCTGGCTTGAGCAAAAAAAAAAAAAAAAAAAAAAAAAAAAAGCTCACCAGCTTGGACCCAAGGTCACTGGCTCAAGCAAGGGGTTACTCAGTCTGCTGTAGCCCCACCGTCAAGGCACATATGAGAAAGCAATCAATGAACAACTAAGGTGTTGCAACGAAAAACTGATGATTGATGCTTCTCTTCTCTCTCCATTCCTGTCTGTCTGTCCCTGTCTATCCCTCTCTCTGACTCTCTCTCTGTCTCTGTAAAATAAATAAATAAATAAAATTTAAAAAACAAACAAACAAAAAACCAAAACACTAGCTAGTTAATAAACTCCACCTGCCCCAGGTGACTAATGGGCAGCCATTCCCCGACAGACATGAAACTTACCATCCACCCAGGATGACCAATAATAATCACAGAGGCAAACTTCGTGAAGACCAATCTGGAAAAAGAAATCATAGGCAGCAAACTTCAAATCATAGCCATCTACAGCCAAGTAAGAGTGACCTCATAGCTTTCCGAAAAGTTAATGTCTAATGACCTTTGATGCCCATCCCCCCAGCAGCTAGCTCTTTTCACTAGCTGAATACCTGCTCATTTTTTGTCTTGGATTAAATGTATCTTCCCTGGGGAGTCTTTTCTCAATCTCTCACATAAAGGAAGCCCTCCTTCTATTAACTGCTATAGAACTCTAAACTTCTCCCTCATGACACTTTACTCACTTATAATTATTTAATTGGTTATTATTATGACTCTCCACTACATTGTAAGCTCCACAAAGATGAGTAATATCTCCCTTTAAGTCTCTGCTCTATTTCAAGTATGTAGTACACAAAGGACACAAAATAGACATTGATTTAATTTATCAGATCAAACTGATATAACTGGACCTTGCATATATAATGTCCCTATGGATGTAGTTTCCCCAAAAGAACAATCTTGGCCAAGTTTTTGCATAAGAGTTGGAGGGTTCTCCTCCACTAGTGCATCTTGTCCAGGAATGAAACTAACATAGCCCAAAACGAAGAATTCATTCACACTTGGTTATTGAGCAACAGATCTAAGAAGTAAGCTGGGGAATTAGAGATCTTGACCGAGAGATCCTTGCCTTACTTATAGAGCCAGCTCAGTCCTCAGCTTCCACCAACACTACGCTTTATCAGTGCCTTGAACTTGGAAATTGCAGGTACTCGGGGCTGGAGGACTTTACAAAGTACTTAGTCCAATCCTTTTTATACCACTGTCCTCAAACCTTCAACTTTTCTCCACAAATGGTACTCTTCCTACTATACATTAAATAAAAATAGAGAACATCTCAACTAACTGCCAACAAACTGTGCACTTCTTTCCATCTGCCTTGATGCTCTCCCTGTCCCTCCAATGACGTGGGTGAAGTTAATCCCTCCTCCTGTGCACAGAATCCCCTTCCCTCCACCCTCCTCAGGGGCCTCGCCACTCCCAAGTCTTTAGCTTCTTCCACTGCACTGTGTCTCTCCCATCCACATTCAAATATCATAAAAGCAAAGCAGAACAGAATCTGCTCGCACCCTATGCTCTTTCATTGATCCCCTCTCTCTTTACTATGCTCTGCAGCCAAACTTCTTGAAAGCTGGCTATGCTCATTGTCTTTACCTCCTCACCACCTTCTCACTTCTCACCTGCTCAGTCTGTCTGCTGACCCCACAGTGAATTCACTAATAAAAGACAAGCTGCTCAGCCCAGTGTTATTTCTCAGTTCTTCTCTTCTTTTTTTTTTTTAATATTTATAATCCTACTGTGTTCTTTTCCTTTTTTAAAAAAGGAATCTTTATTGAATTTATTGGACATTAGTTAATAAAATTATACAGGTTTCAGGTGTACAATTCTATAGTACAAAATCTGTATATTGTTTTGTGTGTTCGCCACCCCAAGCTGAGTCTCCTTCCATTTATCCCACTTTTACCCTCTTTGACCTCTCTTTACCCCCCTTGTCTCTCTGGTAATCATCATACTGTTGTGAAGTTTTCTTTTCTTTTTTTTTTTTGCTTAGTCCCTTTACCTTTTTCACCCAGCCCCCAAACACACTGTCCCACCTGACAGCTATCCGTCTATCCTCTGTATCTATTAGTCTGTTTCTATTTTGTTTTGTTATTTTGTCCATTATATTTCACATATAAATGAAATTATATGGGATTTGTCTTTCTCTAACTGGTTTATTTCACTTTGCATAATACTCTTCAGGTCCATCCATGCTATGCAAATAGTAAGATTTCCTTCTTTTTATGGCCACATAGTATTCCACTGTGTATCACAGCTTTTCTACCCACTCATCTACTGATGGGCACCTGGGCTGCTCCCAAATCTTGGCTATTGTAAATAATGTTGCAATGAACATAGGAGTGCAAATATTCTTTCAAATTAGTGGTTTATGTTTCTTCAAATATATTCCCAGAGGTGAAATTACTGGGTTATAAGGCAGGTCAATTTTTAATTTTTTGAGGTAACTCCACAGTGGCTGCACCAGTCTGCATTCCCACCAACAGTACACAAATTTCCCTTTTCTCCACACCCTCACCAGCACTTGTTTGTTGATTTACTGATGATAGCCATTCTGACAGGTGTGAGATGATATCTCTTTATGGTTTTAATGTGCATTTCTCTGATGATTAGTGACATTGAGCATGTTTTTGTATGTCTATTGGCCAGTTGTATGTCCTCTTTGGAGAAGTATCTATTCAGGTCTTTTGCCTTTTTTTTTTCTGAATTGAAAAGCAGGGAGGCAGATAGACTCCCACGTGCACCTGACCAGGATCCACCCGGCTTGCCCTCTAGGGGGTGATGCCCTGTCCATCTAGGCCATTGCTCCGATGCAACCGGAGCCATTCTAATGCTTGAGGCGAAGGCCATGGAGCCATCCTCAGCACCCAGGCCAGCTTTGCTCCAATAGAGCCTTGGCTGCAGGAGAGGAAGAGAAAGAGAGAAAGGAGAGGGGGAAGGGTGGAGAAGCAGATGGGAGCTTCTCCTGTGTGCCCTAGCCAGAAATTGAACCCAGAACTCCCACATGCAGGGCCGATGCTCTACCACTGAGCCAATTGGCCAGGGTCCCATTGCCCATTTTTAATTAGATTGTTGCTTTTGGTGTTGAGTTTTTAATAAAATTTAAATATTAATCCCTTATCAGATGTATCACTGGCAAAACTTTCTCTCATTCAGTGGGTTGTCTTTTTACCTTATTGATGGTTTCCTTTGCTGTGCAAAATCTTTCTATTTTGATATAGTCCCACTTGTTTATTTTTGTTTCTCTTGCCTAAGGAGATATATCAGAAAATAACACTGTTACAAGAAATGTCTGAGAATTTAAAAATTTCTTCTAGAATTTTTATGATTTCCAGTCCAACATTTAAATCTTTAATCTATTTTGAGTTTATTCCTGTGTATGTTGTAAAAAGGTGGTCTAGTTTCATTTTTTGGTATGCATCTATCAAATTTTCCCTATACCATTTATTGAATAGATTACCTTTACCCCATTGTATATTCTTGCCTTGTTTGTCAAATATTAATTAACTATAAAGGCATGGGTTTGTTCCTGGGCTCTTTATTTTGTTCCATTGATGTATATGTCTGTTTTTATGATAGTTCCATGCTGTTTTGATTACAATGGCCTTGTAGTACAGTTTGACATCAGGTAGTATGATTCTGCTAACTTTGTTCTTCTTTATCAAGATTGCTCTGGCTATTCAGGGTCTTTATGGTTTCATATAAATTTATGAAATATTTGTTCCAGTTCTGTGAAATACAACATTGGTATTTGATAGGAATTGCATCGAATCTATAAAAAAGGGGAACTAAGAAAACAATTCCACTTACAACTGCATTAAGAAAAAACGTAGGAATAAATTTAACCAAGAATATAAAAAGACCTGTACTAAGAAACTCTTAAGACATTGAGGAAAGAAATCAAAGAAGATACATATAAGTGGAAGCACATACTTCTCAGTTCTCTTCTCCCCTAATTTCTCAGCATTAGTCAAAATTTCCATTACTCCCTCCTTGTTGAATCACTTCACTTGGCTTCCATGAACCACATTTTCCCAAGAGCTTCTCCACTACCTTTGTTTTCTAAATCTTCTTTGGTGACTTATCTTCCTCTATACAAATTTAAATGTCAGAATTCCTCAAGGTTTGGCATTAAACCTCCTTCTCACTTTGTAATCTCTCCTAGGTAATTTTCTCAAGGTCATTATTTAAATATCCAACTATTTTCTAGTGGTTGCCAAATATATACCTCCTCCTGTGAATTCTAGAATTCTCTCCCCAAATTACCTTCCCAACATATTATGCTCAAACTCAAGAGCAACCCCAACCAAATGTGTCATCTACTCTGAAGCTCAGCTCCCTCCAGGGTCCCCATCTCAGTGAATAGCACTGACACCATCCAGCTGTGCAGACAGAAACCTGGAGTCATTCTTGACACCCTCTTCTTCACTTCCCAAATCTAATTCATTCTTAATTCATTATTTTTTTTATTTCTACCTAAACTATGATCACATTTCGAGCATCCTAATCAGTCTCTTCCATCTTTTCCTGCCTCATTTCAACCTATTTTTCAAAGGCAGAAATAGTTTTAAACATGCAAATTGGATTAGGTCACTCATCTGCTTAACACTCCAAAGGTTTCATGTTGTTCTTGGTGGTGGGAAGACAAATCCTCCCCATGACCTAGAAAGTGTTGGTCATAGCCTTCCCCTGGCTTCATGCCTGGCACACACGCTTTGACTTTCAGATTACCAGCCGCCCTGCTTTCCTTTTAAGTCTTCGAGCCCTCTGCTCTCTCCTGGCTTGGCGCTTTGCAGTGTTCCTTCTCTACCAGCTGCACTCTTCACCCCTACCTTGGACCTGGTTACCTCCTTTACATCCTGCAGATCTCACTCAGCTCATCTAGCACTTGCTCAGGGACATCTTCCTTGAACTGCCTAGAGTAGATCAAGCCCCTTGTTCTTCACACTAATGGAACCCTGAACTCTTCCTTCATAGTGCTTTCCAGTGTGTGCATGTATAACATCAGTGTCTATTTATCTCCCCTTTGTGGAGCAGGGACAATTGTCTGTTTGCTCACTGCTTTAAGTGTTGTGAGGTACCAACCAGATCCCCCTTCAGGAATGAAGGACTTATATCCTCCGCCTCTGGGAGAACTGTCACCCAGTGCCCTTAGCTCGCAGTCCTCCACATGATGGGGCTGAAGAGAGCTGCCTCACCCGAGGTCATGTCCAGTTCCCAGGGGAGCCATCACCCAGTCACTGAACAATAGTGGGAACATAAAGTCTCAGCCCCCTCGCCCCAACATAGGATGCTTTTGAAGGTATATGCCCAGTTCCACAGGAGATTGGCTGTGGCTTCATTGAGACTTTGTTGTAGCCCACTTTCTCCTCTGCCTGAACCTGCATTCATCATCTCCCTTTCATGGGTGTTGATCACCAAAGCATTCCCTAATCACTCTCCTGCACACTGATCTTTATTTTAGAGTCTGCTTCCCAGGGATCCCAACCTCTAGCACTACCATATTGACAGTATTGAGTAGAGTGCCTAGAAACTAGTCTGAATAAGTATTTGTTTAATAAATACATGAAGTGATGAAAAAATATTAAGAGATCATCTCAAACCATTACAGCTGGCTAGTGTGACAGAATAAGAGTTAAAATCAAGGTTTGCTTTCTACCAGTTCTGGCCTGCTTCTGACACATTTTCACATGTTAAACTTGCAACAAAAAGTGTTTAGCTTGCCCTCTTGGAAGACACATTGTTTGGCCCGGGGTAGTGAAGCCTGCACTACCAGGCTGAAGTGCAGGGTGTTGCGCACATGACTTATGATGGTTTAGAGATGGGGGAAGAAAACATGCTAATTCCTCTTCTCATGTTGGCCTCTCTTCCCAGCCATGAACATAAACTGGAAGACTCAATGTTGGTGTGTTAGTCAGGATTCCCCTGAGAAAAATAACCAGTGGGATGTGTATTTATAGAGATAGGCTATGGAGACCAGAAAGTCTGAAATCCATAGAGGAAACCGGTAGGTTGGAAATTTCTATGAGAGTGATGTTGCAACCTGAGGCAGAATTCCACCCTCCAAGTGGAATCTGTCTTTTCTCTACTAATTGGATGAGGACCACCCATGTTATGGAGGATGACCTCTTTTACTCAAAGTCAACTGTTTTAAATTTTAATCACATCTAAAAATGGCTCTACAGCAATACCCAGACTGATGTTTGACCAAACAGCTGGCCACCATAGCCTGGTCAAGCTGATATGGAAAATTAGCCATTGTTAACGGGTAACCTGATGGTTCTCTTCAAACTGATCCATAGATTCATTGTAATCCTAATTAAAATCCAAGAAGGATTTAAAAAAAATTTGACAGACTAATTCCAAAATTTGTATGGAAGTGCAAAAAACTAGAATAGTCAAAACAACTTTGAAAGGAAGATCAAACTTGGAAGATTCACACTATCGAATTTTAAGACTTACTAGGAAGCCATGGTGATCAAGACATTACATATTTTAAAAAATAGCACAAAATAGATCATAGATCTAAATGTAAAACCTAAAACTATTACACTTCTAGAAGAAATCTTTGTGACCTTGGGTTATGAAAAGAGTTCCTAGGTATGGCACCAGATGCATAATTTATAAAAGAACAAATTGATACATTACACTTGAAAAAAGTTAAGAACTTTGCTTTCTGAAAAATACTTAGGTGAATGAAAAGACAAGCCACAGACTGGAAAATAATGTTTACAAATGATGTAGCCAAAAGAGAACCCTTAAAACTCAATATAAAAAAATTCATAAAAACAGGCAAAAACTTTCAACATTCATGTCATCAAAGACACACCAAAGATGTGATGACAAATATGAACATGAAAACATTAATCAATAGGAAGATACAAAATAAAACTATAATGAGAGATGACTATAAGAATGGCTAAAATGTAAAAGACTGACCAAAACAAGCATTGGCAAGAATTTGAAGGAATTCATGATGGAAATATAAAATGGTACAGTCATCTTTGAAAAAAAGCAGACACCCATGATGTGACCCAGTCATTCCACTTTGTAGTATTGATCCAAGAGAAATGAAAACATATGTCCATATATTTAATTGTATACAAATGTTTACAGCAGCTGATTGGTAATAGTTAAAACTTGGAAACAAACTAAATATCTCTCAACAGGTGAACTGACAACAAACAACAAATTGTGGTACAAATCCTCAATGTCGTCAACAGGTTCTGTGACTTTAAGTGAAATAACATCACAAAAACAACTTTACTGTAAGCTATTTGATGTAAACAAGAATTAAGTTCTTATGACATCACTTCAATGTTATAAGGAAACAAAGTTGAACAAAATGACATTATTCGAGGACCTGCTGTATATACACACAAGAGAATACTACTCAGAATACATAGGAATAAACTGATACATGCTACGACATGAGTAAGTCTCAAAATAATTATGTTGAGTGAAAGAAGCCAGATAAAAAAGACACATATGGGCATAATTCCATTTATATCAAAGTCTAAGAAATGCAAACTAATGTGTAGTGAGTGACCCAGATCAGTGGGTGCTTGGGGAAGGGTCAGGGGTACCACGAAGGGACAAAAGGAAGCTTTGGGAGTGAGGAACTTGTTTGCTATTTTGATTGCATCCAACTAAAGGTCAGTAAAACTCTTATAGAGGTAATGCACAAAAAATTATAATAACAAATGTTGCAAAACTAGCATCTCTTGCTGTTCACAGCATAAATTGTTAAAACTTATTTGTAAAATAATGTGGAAGTATGTTCTATGAGAATGTACATATCCTATCCCAATAATCTTATTTCTGCAAATGGCTTAAAATATGATGGAAACACTGCTTTGAACAAATCTGTCCCTGGTAGCATTCTTATAATTCAAAAAAATAAAATTCAAGACAACTCAAAAGTGCAGGAGCAGGGGAATCATAGTTAAGTCAATAATAGCTCATCTACCTGCTACAGCATCATCAAAAACGGTTACTCGGAAGACATTTTCAATGCCAAATGAAAACAGCAGCACTAAAGTCATATGTTCAATGTATCATACTATCTAGGAAATAAAGATATGCATTAAAAAGTATTTGGCTGAAAAAATCAAATACTCTCATTGCATGTGTTATAGTAACAACTTATACTTTTCCTTTTCTTAAAAGATTTTCATATTCCTTGCATAATGAAAGCCATAAATAAAATAGAAACAATTAAGACTTCATATATATGGTTAAAGGAATGATTGTTATTAATTTGGAGGCTCCTCTTCAGTTTTTTACTCGGGCAGGCCTCGGAGTCCTAGGGCCTCTCACCCCTGGATGCCCACAGAGGTCCCTGGGGCGCTATAAAATCTCCCAGCCTCAGAGTTTCAGCCCCAGACATTTGGATTATACTGACTTTAGATGAAAAAATCTGGAGAGCATGATTTTTTAAATTATTTTTTTGCTGATTATTTCAAAATAACTTCAAACTAACAGAAAAGTTTCAAGAAGAGTCATTAAGTTTTAAATGTTGTCATATCTATCTTTCTTACTTTCTAATAAAATAATTATTTTTAATTTTCAAGCCATTTTAAAAAATGCTATATACATCATGCTGCTTTACCCCTTAGTACTTCAGCATTTCCTAACACAAATATATTCTCTAAAATAACCACAGGGCTGTTATCAAAGTCAAGAAATTTAACCCTGATACAATATTATATTTTATAATTCATGTTCTAATTCTAAAACGAGCACTTACAAAGAAAACAGTTTTTATGGAGAAATTGTCTGCCTTCTAATTGTAACAAAAGCTAAGAGACAGAGCAGCAGGAACCAGCTATGTGCCAGGAGCCAGCCTTGTCCTTTCTCCTATTTTTCTTAGCCGCCTTTCAATTCTGTGAGATCTCCTGTATCCTTCTAACCAACCCCCTTCAATCCTAATAACCATCCTTAAATGAGCTGAGACAGTTTCTGTAGCTAGCTACCTAAGAACCCTGCTGGTTCACAGTAGCTGAGCTGGGACTGTTGATAGAATACGTAGGTCCTTTATGAGTCTGAAATGTCCTCCCACTCCTTTTTTGGACACAAAATACTCCATGATAAAGAAACTGATAGAAGGTAAGTGTTATAACTATCCACAGGAGAGCATGACTAAACAGAGGTCCAGGGATCAAATCCTGACTTAAGAAAAATCCTAACAGTCTAGGGCTCTGAATGAGTAGAAAGCACAGCTGAAAACCTGCTTCTCCCAACACCTGAGGAAGCCGTGGCCTGGGACCTCCTCCCCACACAGGAACTTGAACATGTACTGTGTCAGCTCCCTGTGCCTGGATAGCTTACCAGATGAAAGCTCAGCAGAGACTTGACAAGTCTGGGCCCATTACTGATACCCCTCAGTCTGAGTTGGGTAGAAAGCATGTTTGTGGGCCCAGGGGACTCACTCTGGCCTCCAGGCAGGATTTTGGAACCTGCCTTTGCCTGGTATGACAGCATTCAGGCATTCAGGTGCAGGGCACCTGCCTGGTCTTTGATAAGGGAACTCTGGACTGGGGAACTTCTGTCTCAGCATGTCAGTTCAGCTCTTGGAGTGAGGAGTTACATATTTCCCTGGAGAAAGTTGCTAAAAGGAAAACATGCATTTCCTGTCTCTCTTTCTCTCACTCTCCAATCTATATTGATTGAATATATGGGAATGTTGTGCTAGAAAGGAAAAGAAGTTTTAGTTTTATTTTGTTTTGTTTAGAGAGAGGTAGAAAAAGAGAGACAGGAACAGCTTGATGTGCCCTGACCAGGGATTGAACCCACAACCTCTGTGCTTTGGTATGAAACTACAACAAGCCAAACTATCTAGCCAGGGCTGAGAAGGGAGGTTTTAAAGCTCCCATTAGGCTTCTCTCTTCTGTCTCTTTCCCCTGACCTCCTCCTTCTCTCAAAGCTTGGAACCACTGGCCAAGAATGATTCAGAAGACTCATTAAACAGAAGGTAGGCTTACACTCAAACTGTGAGTAGAATGTAATTGGGGGTGGGTGGATAAATGTATGCTATTTACCAGTATTACTGAGCCAAAGGAATATCTTACAATCATCACTACAAATCCAGAAAATACAGCATATGCTGCAGTGAAAGGGAGAATTGTAAAATAGAAGGAGTATCAGCTTTGGATCAACAAGCTTGGACTCAAGTCAGAGCTCAGCCAACAAAAAGCTAAGTGATCTTAGGTGAAGCTCTTCTCATTGTTTTGAAAATTGAAAGAAATTGTCGAATCTAGCACACAGGTGGCTCACTGTAAAAGTTACTATATTTGTGCGTGTGTTCATGTCTCCTAGCTAACTTCTTGAAGATAGGCAACATCATCTTTGAACCTTCTGCATCTAGCAAGTATCAATATTTGGCACATAGTAACTGCTTATTTATCTTTTGTTGACTTGAATAAACTTACAGCAGTGTCTTCTGATTTAGGTTTTACCATATTTCTCCATGTATAAGACACTACCATGTATAAGATACACCTTAATGTTGGGGCTGGAAATTTGAAAAAAAAAAGTATTCCATAAAGTTATTGAACTCAAGTTTTATTCATCATAAAATTCATACAACTCCTCGTCACTGTCAAAACTACCACCCATTAGCTTGTTCTCATCTGTGTCTGATGACGAATCACTGTCTTCATCAATTGCCTCGTCCTCAGTTCCATCTATGGCATTTGAAATGCCATACTTCTTAAATGACTGAAAACAATCCCAATCTTGATATTATCCCAGGATCTTTTGACCCAGGTACAAACTTCTCCTACAGTTGGTTTCTTCACTCCTCCTGCTGGTGTCAATTGTCCCCAGAAGACTTCATCCATTGGTTCCATTCATTTCTCATGGCAGCTTTGAAGGGTTTGTTTACGCTGACATCAAGTGGTTGCAGCTGGGATGTCAAGCCTCCAGGTATGACGGCAAGTTTTGTTTTTTGCTCTACAGCAATCTTCTTTGTGTTCTTTGTTATGTGTATCCTGAACTGATCAAGCTCCAACAGGGCAGGTTTGTGTAACAGCCCACCTGGTCTCCTTCTCCAAACTTTCTCAAACCAGAACTTCATCCCATCCTGATCCATCCAACCCTTGTCATGAATGTGGACAATCACTCCTCCAGGAATGTCTTCTTTTGGCATTGTTTTGTGTTTGAAAATCAGTATAGGAGGCAGCTTGGTTCCATTGGCATAACAAGCTAGAACAACTGTATAATGGCTCTTTTCATGTCCACTTATCTTCACAGTTACAGTTTTCACTCCCTTCTTATCAACAGATCTGTTACTTCGGACATCAAATTGAAGGGGGACTTCATCCGTGTATTTGCAATCTGTCCAACTCAGACTGATGTGTCTTCCAACATTGAATGACAAAACAGTGAAATTCAAGGACCTTCCACTCATAGCTTTCAGGCATCTTTTGGGCAAGTCTGGTGCATATACGCATGCTTAGTCCATTCTGTTTCATGAACCTGAAGCACCAATTGTGTCCTCCTTTGAAATCAGTAACTCCTTTTCCACCAACAATTCTTGCCTCATGCTGAACCATCTTTGTGGACACAGGAATTCCAATTGCCTTTCCTCTTCAATCCATATCTTCAATTCTCTCTCTAAACCAGGCCATTTTGCTGACATGCCTCTCCTGGCTTTCTTTTGCTGTGGTGTTTTCAGTAGGGTTTCTTCCTGTAGCTAGTCTCGAATTGATTTCTCAGTTGGAGGAGGACCAAACTTACGTTCAGCAGCACGATTTCCATTCACTTTTGCAAACTGGATCACTTTTAACTTGAACTCAGCACTGTATGAAATCTTTTCTGAGACATTTCTGGGCAGAACGTGGCAAAACATAACCTACCATAATATACTGGTTACAAGTGCAAAACAATGAGCACAAAGACAACAAGCATGACAAACCAGGAAATGCAAGTAAAAAATCTACAACCACTGTATAAGACCCAGTTTTTAGGCCCCGAATTTTTCCCAAAAGGGTGCGTCTTATAAATGGGGAATATACAGTAAGTTTATAAACTATTTGACTTATTTCAAATAGTAGAGAAATGTGCTGGAATAAAAGGGGACCTGACTTGGCTCTTCAAGTGTTAATTGACCACCCCTAACCTTTATCTTACTGTGCCAATGTTGGTGGACTGCATTGGAGATAGAGCTGTAATGTTTCACAGGGATTGTCGTGGTGCCATGGTTTCTTCTAATGAGACATATATTTTCAGACCAGAAACTGAATGGAGGTTTAAAATGCCTTTCATGGGAACAGAGACCAGAAAGCTTTGATCCCAGGAAAATATTAAAAATGGCAGTGAAAAGTCAGATGCAAATGCAGAGGCTCAAAAGATCAGACCTGCTACATAATCCATGCACACCAACCCTGCAGAACACACAAAGCAAAGTTTTCATGAAAAATCAAGGGTCAAGGCTTTCAAGTTGTTGTTTGAGTAAGTGTAAGATTTAAAATAAGGTTGTCAGCCTGACCAGGCAGTGGTGCAGTGGATATAGCATTGACCTGGACGTTGAGGACCCAGGCTCAAAACCATAAAGTCAGCAGCTTGAAGCCCACAGTTACTGGTTTGAACCCAAGGTTGCTGGCTGAGCAAGGAGTCACTGGTTCAGCTGTAGCCCCCTGGTCAAGAAACATATGAGAGAGCAGTTGATGAAGAACTAAAGTGCCACAATGAAGAGTTGATGCTTCTCATCTCTCTCCTTTCCTGTCTCTCTCTCTATCTTGCTCACTAAAATAATAATAATAATAATGATAATAAAAATAGGATTAAAAATGGACATTTTAACTCAAGCCAATCCTAGTGGGACCAGAATAAGGTAGGATAAGAAGCACATCTAAATCAAAGCAGTTATAATGAATAAGTGAATAACTTACATAAAGAAGGTTGTAAACTACAAAAGCTATTACATTTTAGCATTATTATTACTCTATGTCCTTCTAAGGATATTTTAACACTGCCAATGTCCAGACCACAATGTCTGAGCCAATAGTGATAAAAAAGCAGAAGCTGAAAACCCAACAATTAAGCAATACCTGGTTAGCATCTTAGTTTTTGTTCCAGTTTTAGATGAAGGTACATTGTCTTCAAATATGCAATATCCAGCCACACTGTTTTGATTGTGGCTCTTTTTTTTGTGACAGAGAGAGAGACAGAAAGACAGACAGATAGGGACAGAGAGACAGGAAGGGAGAGAGATGAGAAGCATCAATTCTTCATTGCGGCACCTTAGTTGTTTATTGATTGCTTTCTCATATGTGCCTTGACGGGGTGTGTGTGGCTACAGCAGAGTGAGTGACCCCTTGTTCAATCCATTGACCTAGAGCTCATGCCAGAAACCTTGGGATTCAATTCAGCAACCTTTGGGCTCAAGCCAGTGACCATTGGGTCATGTCTATGATCCCATGCTCAAGCCAGCAACCCTGTGCTCAAGCTGGTGAACTGTGCTCAAATCAGATGAGCCTGTGCTCAAGCTGGTGATTTCGGGGTTTCAAACCTGGTCCTCTGTGTTCCAGTGCCAACACCTGGTCAGGCTTGATTGTGGCTCTTAATCAAGGGTTCTACTAGCTGAACCCTCACTGGGCACATCTTCTTAAATCAAAAGGACTCACAGCACAAATGATCACAGCTGAGCCAGGGAGGAACAAAATGTGCCTAAAACTGTAGAAGACAAAGGCATTCCTTATGGTTTCTTTCTCTCTCTCTCTTTCCCTCCCTCTCTCCTTTCTTCCTTCCTCTTTCTTTCTTTTTGTCTTCTTCTTTTTTTTAACAATATGTTTTGGTGTGGGCCTTTTTGGGTTCATCTTGTTTGGAACTCCTTGTGCTTCCTGAATTTTAATGTCTGTTTTTCTCACCAAGTTAAAGAAGTTTTCTGTCATGATTTTTTCCAATTAGGATTTCAATTACTTTTTAAATTTAAAAAAAAATTTATTGGGTGACATTGATTAACAAAATTATGTTCTTGAGGAAAGAAAAACTTGTAATTCTTAATGAAGTAGTGCATTCATAGACTAAAGAAAAGCAATAGTTTTTATTCAGCACAAAATTGGAAAAAATATTCAATTGGTTTACAATTACCACTTTTCTATGAATTAAATATACCTGTTGAAATGAAACATGTACAGTAGGAGCAAGCAGTGGAGTTCCAAAGGGAATTGTTTTAGATTGGAGGACAGTGATGCTGGATGCTTTGCTACTACTCATCCTCCCACACAGCTGATGCTGTGCCAAATGCTCTCTCCTTACCTGTGGCTTGTTTATGACTTGGAAACATTCTGGTGTGGCCATCAGCATATATAGACAGAATTCTCGTTTGCCATGGCAGGAACCTGCTTTATTCATCTGATGTCAAGGTAGTGACTTCAGATCTTGCTAGAGCCCACTATTTCACCCTGTAGGAATAACATGGTAAGTCTTAATGAATGTAGCTTCCATATACAGATGTTCCTTGATTTAAAATGGGGCTATGTCCTCATAAACCCATCATAAGTTGAAAATACCACAAGTTAAAAATGGCTCTAAATACCCTTAACAACAAAACATCATAGGTTAAACTAGCCTACTTTAAATGTGCTCAAAACACATTAGCCTACAGTTGGAAAAATCACCTAACACAATAAATATTCTGCAGAGCAGTGATTTTCAACTGTTTTCATTGCATAGCACAAATAAACTAATTACTAAAATTTTGTAGCACACCAAAAAATATATTTTTTGCTAATCTAACAAAAAAGTATAATTTGATTGATGTACAAAAAATAGTAATTACTTACCTGTTTTGCTCTGAAGTGACTTTTAAAAAGATCATATGCCTATACTTGTATATAAAAATTTCTGGTACAAAGAATTAACCAATCAGGTGCAGCCTTGTTATGTGATGTGAACAATAAGATGCAACTCTATTTTATGACCTATATATTTATGGTTCAAGACAGGGCATTCTCACGGAATGGCTATTGTTGTGTTGGCTGTTGCCAATTTTTATTTGACAACCTAAGGGAAAAGAGGTCAGAGCCCCTGACTAAATAGATAGGTATTACAAGTTTTAAAAATTCTTGTGGCACACTGAGTGAAAATTGCTGCCTAGAATATTGGTTATTTACCCTTGTGATCGCATGGTTGATTGGGAGTTGTGGCTCATTGCCACTGCCCAGCACCATGAGAGAGCACCACACTGCATATCGCTAGCCTAGGAAAAGATCACACTTCAAAATTCAAAGTACGGTTTCTACTGAATATCTCTTTTGCACCATGGTAAAGTAAAAAAAAAAATCATTAAGTTGAACCATCATAAGTCAGGGACCCTCTGTATATACATTATCTTTTCAAAGCATTTTAAAGTGATTTCATTACCCTGGTTGCCTTGTCAGAAAGGTAAGCTCAATAGCATCAGCCCCATTTGACAGATGGGAATATTAAAACACAAAGAAGGTAAGTGGGGAAACACAAGATGGAATCAGGTTCTGCAGACAAAGACTTTATGATCTTAAAGGAACCATCTGATCCCTCCAGACCTTAGGGTCATCATCTGAGGAAGGAGTTGAAATTGAATCAGTGGTTTAAAAACTTTTTGGCTGCCATCTACATTAATACTTTGCAGGGCAACTTAATGCACATATTTCTGCACTTCTAAAGCTATAACTAAAATACCTTTTACAAAAATATGTGGACCTTCACAACATGCATTATGTCTAATATTTTCTATACAGAATGGGTCAAAAGTAGGTTTACATTTGTGAGTACACAAAACACAGAGTTTATTCTATTTAATTATTGTATTATTTTTCACATGAACAACTGTAAAGTTATTTTTTTGTCCCACCTTCTATTTCATTCTATTCCAGTTCACTATTTCAAAAGAATCCTGATTGTGACCCAATACATTGATTTTTAGGCTCCTAAAATGGCTCCTAAATGTACAGCTTTAAAAAACCATGAACTATGTGATGACTAGTGACATTTCTAGTGTTTAATTCCTATTACATACCCAAAGTCAAGAAAGCAGGGCTCAACACCTGGTCAAGAGCTCATTCCACTCACTGCTCAGGTGCTTCAATCGGGTAAGAACTTCTTCCTGACAAAGGAGGTTCCATATTCACTGTTGTACTAATTCAATCTGGTGTAGTCCTATAATCTTTCTGTGATCCATTCTGCCTTTTTTGATTTGTTGATTTACTCCACAAACCTCTTGGTTTTGGAAGACATATCTGGGTTTAAATCCAAAGTTCACTAGTTAAACAACATCTCTAATTTTCATCCTCTGTGCTTGTAAAGTGAGGATAAATGAAGTTTTTGTGGGGATCGACCATGAACAACATAAGCCCAGAGTGCCATGCAGGCATGTAGTGAGTATCACATAAATGACTCCTTTGTGATGGTGTGCTGAGCACCATAGGGGCACTGGTATTACAAAGAACTCAGCCTGGAGGGTGTCCTTGAGACTCCAATGGTTTGCTGGGTTACCCTTTCTCTTTTTGTTTTGAAAACTGCTGTTTAAATTTAGCAATACATCACGAATGTTTTTCTGTCAGCAAGTAGAGTTGTAGGAGATTACTTTTAATGGTTGGTTAGTATTACATTTTATTATTGTATCATAATTCGCTTCACTATTTCTTATTTTAAAAATGTTTCTAGCTTTTTACTTTGAAAATTTTTATGTAAAGGTAAGGCATAAGCATTGAAATAGAAAGCAGTTAAGTAGAGAAATTTTTAACTAGTAAGTAAGATCTTCCTACCTTTGTCCTCTCACCTCTTCCCATCCTGCATAATGCCCTCTACTAATTATTTCTTGAGCATGCTCGAATATATTTTCTGATGCACATACAAGCAGTTTAAAATATAATTATATAATTATGTAAATTGTATCATCTATACATGTAGAAAACAAGTTCTGCAATAGACCTTTTAAAATGAGTACATTTGGGGCATCTTTTGTTGTCAGTGCATGGAAATCTACTTCATTCTTTAAGTGGCCTTATGCACTCCGTTATGTGGCTGGGCCATAATTTAACCCATCCTCTGTTGATTTACATTCATCATATCCTAAAATTTGTTTCTAGATTTTGCTCTCATAAACATTCATGCAATGAATATCCATTCATCCTCTTCAGGTAATTACAAGATAACTAATAGAAGTGGACTGTTTTTAGGCATTTAAATTTTTGATCTGTAGTACCAGATATGTTCCAGAAATTATGCCAATTCAGGCTTATACCAATTGTGTTTGAGAGTGTTGATCTCTGCATAGTCTTTCTAAAGTTGGCACCAGCAATATATTTTGTGATCTCTATTTTTTTCTTATTAAGAAGTATTCACATCTCTGTTGTGGGTGTTAATAGTCCTATTTTTCTGCTGCTTTGCTTAATATATAGTGTTTTCTTTATCCCTCCTACCTCAATGCCCCACTCATATTTCAGGCTGGGACCTACTCCTAATTTAGAGCTCTCTTTCCCCCTTTTGCCAACTTCTATTATGAATCTACCTTTGCCACCCAGCTTAGTGTATCCCAAGGTTCTCTTTATCACGCCACAGTTGCAGAGCTCCAGGAAAAAGCAACCTGGTCTCATCTCTCCAGGCAGAGGAGAACAGAAGCTCCATATCCACGCATGCTGCAAATGGCTTTTCCAGTCTACCTGAATCATTACCACCTAGAAGCAGCGGTCATTGGGACTTGGACATGAGCTGCAAAATATAGAATGGTGACAACTCCAGTGCCATGCAGACTTTTCCTGGATGTGGACTTTTCCTGGACTCCTGCTCCCTGTGACAGCTCCTAACAGACTGAACTGTGGTTGGGTTGCATTTTTCAGGGATTTGGCATGGTGATGGGGCCAACTTGGACTTGGTGAACATGTTAAGGACACTACTTACTCTTTTATGGATTTTTGCTGTATTGGCAAAGAGTTTTCTTTTTTTTTTTTTTTTTTTCCATTTTTCTTAAGCTGGAAACAGGGAGAGACAGTCAGACAGACTCCCGCATGCGCCCGACCAGGATCCACCCGGCATGCCCACCAGGGGCGACGCTCTGCCCACCAGGGGGCGATGCTCTGCCCATCCTGGGCGTCGCCATATTGCGACCAGAGCCACTGTAGCGCCTGAGGCAGAGGCCACAGAGCCATCCCCAGCGCCCGGGCCATCTTTGCTCCAATGGAGCCTTGGCTGCGGGAGGGGAAGAGAGAGACAAAGAGGAAACTGCGGCGGAGGGGTGGAGAAGCAAATGGGTGCTTCTCCTGTGTGCCCTGGCCGGGAATCGAACCCGGGTCCTCCGCACGCTAGGCCGACGCTCTACCGCTGAGCCAACCGGCCAGGGCCGCAAAGAGTTTTCTTAAAGGCTTTTAATCACTGTAAAAAAAATAGAAGACTGGATAAAGAAGATGGGGCACATATACACCATGGTATACTATTCAGCTAGAAGAAATAATGACATTGGACCACTTACAGCAGAATGGTGGAATCTTGATAACATTATGTGGAGTGAAATAAGTGAATCAGAAAAAACAAGAACAGCAGGATTCCATACATTGGTGGGACATAAAAACGAGACTAAGAGACATGGACAGGAGTGTGGTGGTTACTGGGGATGGGGGGAGGGAAGGAGGGAGAGGGGGAGGGGGAGGGGTACAAAGAAAACTGTATAGAGGGTGATGGAGGATGATCTCTCTTTGGGTGATGGGTATGCAACAGAACTAAATGACAAGATAACCTGGAAATGTTTTCTTTGAATATATGTACCCTGATTTATTGATGTCACCCCATTAAAATAAAAATTTATTTATAAAAAAAGAAGTATTCACAAGAATGTTTAATTCAGTGCAAGAAAATAGGAGATGTGTGGATAAGAAGGATTAATGGCCTTGCAGATCCTGGAATAACTGGAGGGACAACTGCTCATGGGACAAATCACTGTACCTTCCAGGAGACATTTGACTTGCCATTGACAACCTGCAGGACACAGTTTTCTGAAGGCTGGAGGCACTCATTATATTTTAGATGGTGACTCAAAGGGCATAAAATAAGCCTGAAACCATTTCTCAGTTCTATCAAACATAGGCTATGTTGACTCTGATGTGACTGGTTTTTCTTCTTCCCTTTTACTCCAACAGCTGAGAGGTAAATGTAACACTGCCACCTTTAGTGCCTAGAACATGGCTTAGAAAGAAACTTTGGAAGCACAAATAGAAGTCAACACTCTTGCCCTTTGAACAGATGCAGAAATTTTTTTAAGAGTAGCTTTTGGTCTCTAGGAACTTGGATTAATTCACTAATTCACTTGCCATTTTCAGACAGAAGAAAATCTGCCACTACCACTACTTTTCCCACTCCCCCAAGGTCTGCAACACTATTCTAGACTTGTTTTTCTTAATCTTCAAGGTAGAAATATCACTGTAGGGATAATCAATGTTATATTTAAATACTTAAACATAAAAAGCAACTGTTGGAGCCTGACCAGGTGGTGGCGCAGTGGATAGAGCATCGGACTGGGATGCAGAAGACCCAGGTTCGAGACCCCAAGGTCGCTGGCTCGAGCAAGGGGTTGCTCGGTCTGCTGAAGGCCCACGGTCAAGGCACATATGAGAAAGCAATCAATGAACTACTAAGGTGTTGCAATGAAAAACTGATGATTGATGCTTCTCATCTCTCTCCATTCCTGTCTGTCTGTCCCTATCTAAACCTCTCTCTGACTCTCTCTCTCTCTCTGTTCCTATAAAAAAAAGCAACTGTTGGATAAAAAAGAATACCTATTTTTAAATCCCAAATGTCAATAATAATAAAAAGAAGAAGTGGCTTAAGAAACTACAGCAGATCAAATGGCCAATTGATAATGCAGAGAAGCAGAAAGATCCATATTATTGGAAAGTTGCAATAAACGCTAGAAATAACTAAACCAAACATCCTCAGTTCATGTTATAGATGAGGTTATGGAAACACAGATAGGTTAAGTCACTTACCCCCATCACAAAGTTTGTTGTTGGTAGCACTAGGACTCAACCTTAACCCCCAAGGACTCTAAGCTCAGAGCCACTTCTGTTGCATGACAGCCCCTTTTAGGGGTGAGGAGATCAGGTGGATGGTAGAAGTAGGAAGTGGACACCAAGCAAAAGGACTGCAGCTGTCCATAGCAAAGGGTAGGAGGCAGAGAGAAGGAAAAGAAAGAAAAAAGGAGATAAAAGAAAGCAAAGGACTCAGGTGGGGAGAACCCAAAAGTCAGAGTTGATACCAAAGGCAAATCATTTACTACAAAAAAGCACATCTTACCTGCGTTTTTAAACAAGCTGAAATGTTGTTTGTTACTAATATTATACTAATATTAATTAAAATTCTAAAAATTAAAGCAACCATTATAGTCGTGTGTTTCTGGTTTTTGTTTAAAATATGCACTTATCATAATAGCAAATTAGAATAGCATGTTGGATTCTCAGCAGCATATACATGTATGATACTGAGAGTTGTTTTGATATACAGAAGGTTCCTATGTGTGCTAAATAAAATAATGTGCTGATTCTACTAAAATTAAATGACTACGTGACCCAGCTCATTCCATGCTTCCAGTGATGATGGAGCGGTTTTATCACCTTCCCTAGCTGGTTTCTGTTTCATCCAGAATAACACCTGCCAAGCGCCACGTCTCCATGAAACTCCCCTTTTTTTCTCTTTCTCTGTAACTATGAAATTCTTGTTTTGCTCTTATACAATAAGATGGCCACAGGCAGGCTCTGGGCTACACCCACATTCAAAGAATATATAATGAAAGGTTTTCTGTCTTCAGGGGAGAGACTGCTGAGGTTCACTAATGGCAAAATCAATAGGAAAAAAAAATGACTGTAATTTTGGAAATCCTAGTTTTTCTCACCAGTGATACAGAAAAGATAGGAAAACAATTTGCTCTGCTCAAACAGCAATGGCCACTTGCAACAGGTTGAGAAATTTGTTAAAGATTTTTCTTTAAATTTATTAAAGTTAGCTGGAGCATGAGAGCTTTTTCTGTACTCAGAAAATCCTGGAACTTTGACATGAATTAAAAGAAAAAGAAAAAAAAAAAAAAAAAGACCCAAGAGGCGTCCTGCCAGATGTGTACCAGAAAGAGAATATTTGCTACAACCAGCCATGCTTGAAGAAAAGAGGCCAATCTGTGGCAAAGTTCCTGCCGTTGGTAGCAGAGAGGAGGCTGACCAACCACAAGCAGCCTGGTTGCTCTAGTGTTTAGGAACATTTTTAATTTATTCTAATTTTTAAATTTCCATAGGTTATGCCATGGTAACTAACAACCTTAAAATTTGAATGACCCCCCCCCCCAAACAAAGCGTTTTTGTTGTCGTCGTCCCCCCCCTCCCCCACATTACAGATCAGCCAGCAGGTTGGCACCATCGACCTTCTTTATCATGGAATTGAGCCTAAAAGAGCAGCCTCTTTTGGAAACTGCTGTTCTTCTGTGGATGGAAAGGAGAACCAATCAGCTGGAGGAAGGCCCATATCTCTTGGAGCTTCCTGCCTGAATCCACAGACTTTCACTTCCGCTCACATTTCATTGGCCAGAGCAAGTCCTGTGGCCAGGCCACTTTGCATCGGGCAGGCAGTGTTCTCTCATCCCAGGGCCGAGTGCGGGAAGCAGCAGTAGATACTCAGGAACAAATGACTCGACCTACTGCAGAGTCTTAGACTCAGCTGCATGTGCAAGGCCCAGAAACACTGTGTTCCTCAAAAATCAGACATGCTCTTTAGACATGCTCTGACCAGTAGCACTCAAGCCAAGGAAACGCATATTCTGTCATGATTTTAAAACCAGAAATGGATTAAGATCAAGATGGATGGGAGTACGGTTTTCACCATCCGTCTTTTCCCATTCTTTCCAATAGGTAGGTCTGATGTGGGTCCTCATTTTCCGAAATTGCACAATATGACAAAAACAGGAAAATATCTGTAGGAGGTTTTCCATAGGGCCGAGGCTTTTTTTTTTTTTTTTTAATGTGGAAAACTTACATGGGGGATTTTGAGGGTAGGCTATAAAAGAAAAATTCAATTTTGAACAATTTCTAAGCCAACTTTCCCTACTGGTGTGTTTAGGTAAAATAAGGAGAAAAGGAGCCTGACCGGGCGGTGGCGCAGTGGAGAGCGTCGGACTGGGACACGGAGGACCGAGGTTCTAGACCCCGAGGTCGCCAGCTTGAGGGCGGGCTCATCTGGTTTGAGCAAGGCTCACAGCTTGAGTCCAAGGTCGCTGGCTGGAGCAAGGGGTCACTCGGTCTGCTGTAGCCCCCAGTTGAGGCACGTATGAGAAAGCAATCAATGAACAACTAAGGACACTAAGGAGCCGCAGTGAAGAATGGATGCTTCTTGTCTCTCTCCATTCCTTTCTGTCTGTCCCTATCTGACTCTCTCTGTTTCTGTCGCAAAAAAAAAAAAATTCTAAAAAATATATGAGGAATGGCAAGCCTGAAGATCAGCTACTTTTTAAAAATTGAACTTCCTTTTTTTCATGAAAATCAGCTTCAGACATTAATGATTCTGGAATGTGGGTCTGGCTCCGGGCAAAATGTTTTCAGTAGATGGTTTATCTTGAATATTTTCTGCTGGCACCTCCGGGCATTCAGCTCCCTCACACTGCCCTCGGTCAGCAGAGGGTCCCCGCTGCCGAGCATTGGCTGGACTCAGGAACTACAGAATTCAGCAAAAATGTAGGCAGCAGGTACACGGGGCTGGGAACCATACCAGCTGGAGCTCCCATGATGATTCCACACAGCTAGTCCCTGAGGAGCCAGCAATCTCAGAGGGGAGATGATCACGTACCCAAGAAGTTATAGTAGAGCAATAATGCTGCAAGGCTGAGGTGCACGCAGAGAACTTTCCGGTACAAAGGAGGGAGCATAATTCATCTGTGCAAAATAGGAAGAACTTCATGGAGAGAATGATGTGTGGAATGAAAGTGACCTAGAGCCAGCCAAGTGAGGGGGAGGAGTGAAATTCATTGGGTGCCCTGGCTGGTGGTTCAGTGGATAGAGCGTGAGGCCTGGGGCCTGGTGTATGGTTGTCCTGGGTTCGATTCTTAAGGCACACAGGAGAAGTGACCATCTGCTTCTCTCCCCCTCCCGCTCCCCCTTCTCTTCCTCTTCCCCTCCCACAGCCAGTGGCTCAATTGGTTGGACAGTGATAGTGCCCCCCTGCACTGAGGATAGCTCTGTTGGAGTGCATTAGCCTCAGATGCTAAAAATAGCTCAGTATAGAAGCATGGGCCCCAGATGGGGGTTGCCTGGTGGATTCTGGCCAGGGTGCATTATCTCCTCATTATCTCCCTTCCTCTTACCTAAAAAAAAAAAAAAAAATCCTTAGGGCTCCAACTGTGGACCCCTGCACAGAAGGGAAATGGTGAAGGGCCTGGTGGCTCACTCACTGCCCACTGTACGGCTTTGCCGAGATTACTATAATGACAAAGGCCATCCTGTTAATAGTCTTGTAATACCTACTTCAGTTTCAGTTTTAGTGTTTTAACTTTTGTAATTAATTTCTATTAAAAAATTTTTGAACACCAAAAAGTTTAAGAAAAAAGATAATAAATTAAGATAAATACCCATGTAGCTACCACCCAATAAATATTAATATTAGGTAATATTTTATTTAACTGTTTAAGAAATAAACTATTATTAATAAATTGAAGTCCTCTATACATATTTCCATGGTCATATTTCTTTATCCTTCTCTTCAAAGTTATCTGCTGTCATAAAATTTATGATTGTCTTCTTTGTTTTTCTATGTTTTCTAAATATATGTAATAAATAACATAGATTGTTTATGTATATCTAAATTTTATGTAAATGATTTACTGTACTATAATTTTTTCAACTTTAATGCTTTTCAACATTATTTTTCAAATAAATTTTCAAGACTAGTTCTATACTAATAAAATTCATTATATAAATATACTGAAATTATTTTTGGTTGTACCACTACTATGAACATATAGGTTGGCTTCAAATTTTTGTTCTTCTAAGAGGACAGTGGTAAAAACTTTGTATGATGTTTATCTATTTATGTTTGCTTATTTAACTTGGATAATATTATATAATATTGGCTAATATCAGATAATATTACTTAAAAATGCAGGTGCTGGGTCATTGAGAATATATGTTTTAAATTTTGCTAGACATTCATATCTCTTTTACCAAATTATTAGTTTCTAGTTACCTTCTTCTCAAAGTCTTGATGAGGATATTTCTTTTCTCTGAATCTTCAGTGATTGTTTGAAGGTCCCATATCAATTTCATTTAATTTGAAAATTCTCAAATGAGTGAAGATCTATGCAGATATTTTCTTTGTCAGATGATTGAATATTTCTCTCGTCATCCTTCTGTTCCCTTTGGTTTTATTAAATTCATTTCTCTTATCTGCAGATCCAACTCACTCTCCTCTCCACTCTCTCAATGGATGGCTTCACTTCTTTTTCTCATGGAGAAAATAGATATAATCAGAAGCACACAACCGATAAACTGTCTCCTGATTCACTAATGTGCTACTGTTTGTTACTCTCCCTGACTTTACTCCAGTTAGGTAGGAGAAATGTCCCTGGCTCCTACTTAAGGCCAGTGTCTCCATTTGTAACCTAGGTCCCATTTCTGGTCATCTCTTCAAGTCCATTGTTCCTCCAGTTTTCCCCTACCTACTTTCTCAGAGGTCAGCACACTTCTTCTGTAAAAAGACAGATAGTGTTTTAGGTTTTGTGGGCCTTACAAATTTGTCACCATGTTCCAATGACACTTTATTTTAAAAAGTAGGTGGGAGTCCAACTCAACAAGCAACAATAGTTTGTCCATACTTGTCTTATATCATCAATAATTTCTCCAGCTTTACTGGCGTTTTCCCCTTCATATTCAAGTATGCTGTAATACCAACCATCTTAACAAATTCTTTTTGAACTATGGAGCTTGTTTTAATTTCTCATCTGTGTGAAAATACAGTGAGGCTCTACATAGTGAAATAGAAAGTGCATCGTAAAAGGAGCGAGGAGAACTGATCTTTTCTAATTCAAAAAGAAAAGGAAAAAAATAATATAAACAACATAATCTAGACCCTGTTCTTCTCCAGCTGTTTTTCACTTCTCTGTTTCTCTTCTCGAGAAAACTTTCTAGTGGTCTGTGGTTGCTGTCCCCATTCCACTCCTCTCTTCATCTCTTGAACTTGCTCCTCACACTGTTTTTGGTCCACCCTTACAGAAAACTGTTCCTCTTTCTAAGGTCAACAGCGTCCATCTTACCAACTCTCATGGCCAATTCCCATCCTCATTTGAATCTCTTGGCAGCATTTGGAACCCTTCTTCACTAGTCGCCCGAAATACTGTCCTCATCTGGATTGCTCTCTTACTGCATTGTCTGTCCTACTTTCTCTCTCTGACTAAATGTTGGAGTGACCTAGGCTTAGGTCTTGGGCATCTTCTCTAGATCCACCCTCACTCTCTAATGATCTCATCAGTTATGTAGCTTTAAATGATACCAACCAATTCATATCTCCTTCCCAAATCTCTCCCTGAGCTACACACACACACACGCCTAGAGAAGAGCTCACATTAGACATATCTAAACCAGAATCTACATATTTCTAAATTCTAAACCTTCTTCTCCCCCAGATTTTCCTATCTCAATAAGTAACACCACTCACTCCTGCAGTTGCTCTTGTCTTGAACCAAGGAGCTATCTCTAATGCTTTTCTTTTTTGTGCACCATATTCAACTCATCAACAAATCTTATTATCATCTCTGCCTTTAAAATACGTCCTGAACATGACTATTTTTAACCATCTGTGTAACTGCAACTCTAATCTGCGACAATCCCATCTCCTGGCTGGACCGCTACAGTAGTCTCTTCATTGATTTCCATCTCTGTTCTCTTTTCATAAATTCTCATACAGAAGCCACAAAGATCCTTAAATGATATAAAGGTCATGTCATTCCTGTCAAAATCCTCCAAAACCCATATCACACTTAGATTAAAATCCAGATGCCCTATTATCTTCTCCCTGGCTATTTGCTCCACCTACGCTGACCTCTGAGTACATTTCTCCTGAACATTTTTGGTTTGGTGGTGTCCATAATGCTTTCCTTTGATCTTCATATTGTCCTCTTAGCTACCCTTTTTCAAGTCTTTCTCTGATGTCAGTCTCTCTCCTTTTCAGAGTTCTCCAGACTTCATCCCCACTTCTTTTTCAGATTTGGTTTTCTTCGTAACACTAACATTAAGTAGTAACATTTATTTTTTATCTTTCTCACTTGCAAGTAAGCTCCTTGAGGGAAGATTGCTTACTTAGTGCTAAGAATAGTGTCTGTCAGATAGTAGATAATAAACACTGGCTGAAGGAACAAATGACTTTACCTTTGTTGGATGGGAAGATTTTATAACAAGCTCCAAGGCCAGTTTCTCATTTCTCACTTTTCCACTCAGTGCGGCTTTGCTGGACCGTGGCTCCATCACCACAAGTCAACATCTGCCCCTTCTCACACCCACCAACTTTGTGATAAAAGACAGTTTTCTATTTCTCTGGCTGGTTCAGCTCTTGCCTGCTGGGCCAGGAACAACCAATAAATTTGATAGAACATTTGTTTTCTTTCTAGAGGTGAAGAATTTTAAGGTCACAAAATGTGTTTCTCCACCAGTCAAACTAAGAAATGTCCAAACCTATAGAAATTTTTATGAGTTTATTTGAGGCAAACTGATGACAGTTGCTGGGAAGCAAAAAATTAAAGGATTGAGAAGTTCTCCAGAGAAAGGCAGTTTTACAGTTTATTCTGTACAATTAAAGGGGGCAGCATAAGAGACAGTTACATGAAATCTATTGCTGGTAGATTAGGAAGACAGGAGAAAGCAAAGCATGGAAATCTATGAGATTGGATAAAGAGTAAAATGGAGAGACATGTACTTCCTTTACATTGCTGGGTACAGGAGAGTTAATTAACATTTACAGCACACAGAGATGGTATTTGGGGAACAAGAGAACAAGGAGGGCTTGTGGTCTCTGCTCTGATGCAGTAGGTATATGGGTGGTATGCAGTGAGGAGTCCGGAAAAAGGAGACTGCTCTTATATTGCAAGGTTATGCTATCTTAGATGCCAAAAAACAATGGGTAATCTCACTTAAGGTAAAGACTGACCTTTGTCAAGGAAGTTACAGGCCTGGAACATGATTATCCACCATCACTTGCTTTTAGTTAGGATTTTTTTTTTCAGTTTAGATCATCCTACATGGTTGCTTTAGGTCTCTAAGTGTGTAAGGTCATCCTGCAGGCCACTCCTGAGATTGTCAGGTTTAGTATGCGGCCCTGTTTTGCTCCACAAATCCAATTCTGCCATGCTTGTAATTCATGGAAATCCTTCCTAAAACCTGGTAATAGCTTAACTCTTGGTACTAGCTTTGGTCACTAGAAAAACTTTATATCTCTTTCTCAGTTTTTTTGAATTTTGTGGAAAGTTGGGAGAGAATGCATAGAGTCAAATGGAACTTTCTCTACCCCTTTATTTTAAATGTATAGCTCCAGTCAATGAATATTTTTTTGCCTTCCTCCTCAGACCCTTCATGTGTGGAAACTAGAATTCAAAGGTAATGAGCAATGAGACAGAATTTATAAGTTTCAGTAAATTGTTTGGCCATTTTTTGAAAGTTATTTTCAGGAATGTGAGGTTTACACTAACAGGCAGTTAATCCTGAAGGTCATGTTTTTATGACTCTAGGTTTGAATTGAATACACATACATAGTGAGAATGTGAAATGACAGGCGGCACCTTCTGGGGAGACAGGCTGTGTTTCTGCCAGTTTTTCCCACCTCACCCTTACCCCAGTATGAATACAGCAGCTCTGTCCTGTAAATATGTATGACAGGCGGGGACATAGCATCTTTCCAGGGCTTGATACTGAGCAATTCTCCAGCAATGGATGCAATTCTGCAGCTGGGGGCTCAGCAGAGAGAGACAGCTTATTCAAGGGGAACAGCTCTCCTAATGGTGCTGGAATGCAGATGTGGGACCTGTCAAAGGAGCTTCTCTGTTCTTCACATTGACAGCTTGTGTTTGCTCCATGACACGTGAGCTGCAGAAACATGACCTGGAACTGATGTGTGCTGGCAGAAACAAGCTTGGGAGATTTCAGGCTCTCTCTCTCTCTCTCTCTCTCTCTCTCTCTCTCTCTCCTCTTTGCTGATGGTACTAAACTGTTGAAGGGGTGAGGGGCATGTAATTGTCATAAGAGAGTTCCCAGCCACACCACCACACCATCAAAGCCAACTCTGGCTCACTAAATCCACATGGAGGCCATTCCTGAGAATCTCGGAAAATGACATTGTTACCTGCACATGAAATTTTATCATACATCAAATGAAACTTTAGGATGAGATATCTGCAAATAGGGACTAAAATAATGGAGAAAAAAACACTAATTTGTAGACACAAGTAAATGTGGCAACTAAAGCAACAAGAAAGTAATACAGAAGAAGTATATGATGACCTGGTTATTTAATTCGGTATACACAATTAATTTTGGTGTTGGAAGATGAGTCTGTTGTGATCAGGCTTGATTGCCTGTATTAATAAAATTGAACTCTCTCTGGTGTTTTAAAATATCTTTCTGGGAGTGAGGAGAAATGAAATTCTGCTTTGAAAAATGTTACCCATATTGTTAAACATTATGTTAATCAATTCATTGGAGAAATATATTTCTTTCTTTTCTTCCAGCGAGAAGATAATCATCTGCAAATCAGGAGAGATACTTCACTAGAAACCAACCCTGGAACCTTAATAAACTTGCAGCCTCCAGAACTGTAAGGAAATAAATCTCTGCTGTTTAAGCTCCCCAGTCTGTGGTACTGTCATGGCAGCCAAGCAGACTAATGCAATGCATAAGCAGATAATTATCATATGATGTGGGTAAGTACAATGATAGATATTTAGAGATGGGATCACAAGGGAAGAGGCCCCTTCAGTGATTAGTATGATAGTGGCATTTTACCATAACCACAGGTCACTGTGATCTTGTGTCCCAGTTTAGAACCTAGAGACCTGGTCCTGCCTCTATTTGGAAGCAAAGACTCAAGGGTATTGGGCAGCTTCACCAATGCATCATTTCACAAATATTTGGAGAGTATTCACTCTGTGTTAGGTACAGGGGATGCAGAGGGGTAGAGGAGGATGAGTCCCACAAGGCTTATCTTTATCAAAGGCAGAGACCGATGAAAACAAAATCTTGTACGTGTATGAAGGAAACCAGCGAGGGGCTAAGAAAGAGAAAATGAATGAAGGGTAGGGTGGGTATCTGAAGTGAGATTCAAAGGATAGGAAGGAAGTAGTGATGTAAAGCATGGGGGGAAACATCCAGGTGGTGGGAAGTACATCCAGGTGGTGGGAAGGCCCTCTGAAAGGGAAGCGCACAATTTGCTCAAGGCCCTGAACGCAAGTGTGGAGTGTGAGGGGGAAGGTGGCTGGGAGCATGAAGGCTGCCGTAGGGAGTTCGAGCTTGGTTCTAAGTGTGCTGGGAAGCCTGTGAAGAGTTTGAAGCAAGAAGTGTCATAATCTCACCACACACACACACACACACACACACACACACACACACACACACACACTCATTTTTAAAACAATCTTGAACTTCAAAGTACAGCTTCTTCTCCAGAACTATTCGAGAAGAAAGTTGCAAGACGACAACCTGTATTAGTTATCTATTGCTATGCAACAAATCACCCCCAAATTTAATGACTTCAAACAGCCTTGATTATCTGAGAGGTTTTGTGGGTCTGAATCTGAGTCTGGCTTAGACGGCTACTCCTTCTCACAGTCTCTCCCATGCTGCCAACAAGGTGCCGGTCAGGGTTGTGGTCACACTTTAACACTCGCCCGCATGAGGGTTCGATTTCCTGCTCCCTCAAGCTGTTGCTGGCAGGCCTGGGTTTCTCATAGACTGCTGACTCAAGGCCTGCAGCTCCTTGCTAAAGACTGTTGGCTGAGGGCTCCCTCAGCGCCCTTCCATGCAGTCCTCTCACAGTGCAGCTCAGACGTGGCAGCTGACTTCTGCCAAAGTAAGGGAGCAAGAAAAGGGCAGAGCACTCAGATGAGAACCACAGTCTTTTAGTCCCCTAATCTCTTAAGCTCTGTGCTATCATTATTGCCATATTCTATTATTTAGACGTGAATCCTTAGGAACAAAGCACACTCAGTGGGAGGGGATTATACAAAGGCACTGATATCAAGAGGTGGGGACAATGGGGTCATCTTAGCAGCGACCTACCATATGATCTATACCATGCCAAACACATAACAACAAAGACGTTCTCCTACTGACCATAATGTCATCACCAAAATCAAACTGATACATTACTGTGATCTAATCTTCATCAAGTTTTCCAGTTGTCACAATAATGTCATTTATAAGAAAAAGATCCAGCCTGACCAGGACGTGGCGCAGCAGATAGAGTGTCAGACTGGGACGCAGAGGACCCAGGTTCAAAACCTCGAGGTTGCTTGGCTGGAATGTGGGATCATAGACATGACCCCATGGTCGCTGACTTGAAGCCCAAGGTCACTGGTGTGAGCCCAAGGTTACTGGCTTGAGCAAGGGGTCACTCGCTCTGCTGTAGCCCCCTGGTTAAGGCACATATGAGAAAGCAATCAATGAACAACTAAGGTGCCGCAACAAAGAATTGATGCTTCTCATCTCTCTCCATTCCTGTCTGTCTGTCCCTATCTGTCCCTCTCACTGTCACACACACACACACACACACACACACACACACACACACACACACACACACACATGAAAGAAAAGGATCCAGTCCAGAATCATGTTTTGCCTTTTACTGTCATATCTCTTTAGTTTCCCTTAATTTACTAAACTTTCTTAGTCTTTCCTTGATGGTCATAATCATGATGCTTTTAAAGACTGCTGGCTAGTTATTTTGCAATAGTCTTTCAGTGTGGGGTTTCTAGTGTTACCTTACAGCTGGATTCAGCTTTCGCATCTTTGTAGGAAGATCACAAAAGTGATGCATTGTGCCCTACCAGGTGGCACCACGTAGTTCCACAGACTTTTCCCTTGTAAAGTGAACTTTTCCCCTTCTTTGTAACTAATAAATGTTTTGTAGAGAGGTACTTTAAAACTATGTAAATTTTCTATTCCTTATAAAACATCCAATCTATCATATATTGATTGATACCAGTGTGGACTAATAGACTTTTATTTTATTCAGTGGATAATTAGTAACTATTATCATTATTTATTTTGATGCTAAATAGTTCCAGATTTGACCAGTGGGAACCCCTGCAAGCTGGTTTCTATGATCTCTCTCAACATGTTTTGATCATATTTTGAGCATTTACTTAGTTTCTGACACAAAGCATGTTCTAGCTTCATCTTGTACATCTCCTACTCACCTTGGGATCATCTATTTCACTAAGGAGCCCTGGTTCCTGTAAGTGGAAAATGGTATTTAGAAACCAAGATCTGTGCTTATTGCTATTGAGGTGTCACTGTTGCCAGGCTCTCTTAATAGACCAAGTTAGGGAAGAATGTATGTATATACGTGTGTGTTTGCACACATTATGTATATGTTTATTTTTATGTCTCTTGATGTATTGGAAACCATGAATTCACATTGCTATCTCCAATTTCAAAGCAACATCACAAGGTAAAATCCATTTGTATACTCCTCTGTGTTAGCAACCCTCTTCTTCCACAGTGAGAAGCCTAGCTTCCATACTGAATAATGCATTTGCTTGCTTAAACAGTGTCTGTGTATGCAATCAACCTCCCTCTCTACTACCAACCCTTCTCCTCAACCTTCTAGCATGGATGATTCCCTCATCCCACTGAGGCTCCAATAGCCCTGCTGGTCTATTACTATCTCCACCCCCTCCTGTGTGGATATTCTTCTTACCCATCTAGGCTTAGGCAGTATACACAAAGCCATCTCCCTACATGAATGCCCTCCTCAACGCTGCTTAGGTTTGGATCCCCAGTCCTGGGTCATAATGGAAAATCTCCCACTACTTGGATGCTTACCTTGTTTAGCATCAATTAATGGTGTTGGAGCTAAATTATTGAGGAAGGGTAAGGAAACAAGAAAAAGAGAAGAGGAAGAAGAACTACCAGAAGAACCACAGAGTATTTTAAGCTAATATTCCTTATTATTATATGAAGTATGGATTGAAAAAGGCAGGAACTGAAGCAGGAAAACTGGTTGAAATGCTACTACACAAAACAGGTGAAAGATTGTGGTGGCATGACTTACGAGGCTGGTGGTGAGTGAAATAGAGGCATTTGGAGAGTTAGAATCACTTTCTCTCAGATTGCATGTGGGAGAGGAAGGAAAAGCAAAAACATGGGAGTTGTCCTTGGTTTCTAGCTTAAGCAACTGATTGAAACATGGTGTCTTTTACTGAAATAGGAAGGGATTGAGGTTGAGGGTGCAATGTGTTGAAAAGAATCAATCATTTTTCAAACATTTCAAGCTTGATACATTTAAGAGAAGATGTTAAGTAGGCACATGGTTATGGGAGTAAACTCAAAGCTAAAGTCTGGGCTAGAAATACAAACTTGAGAGTTATAAAGATAGGGGAAGAGCTGAAAGAAGGAGAGTATCCAGGACTGACTCTCAGCAACTTCAACAGATGCCAGGAACAAGAGACAGAACTTAACAAAAGAGTTTAAAAAGGAGAGGCCACTAGAGTAGGAGAAAAATCAGAAAAACAAATGTGCTACCACAGAAATAAGAGAACAGCATGCCTCATGAAAGACAGAATAACTGGTTCCATCAAATATTGTTGAGAAGCCTGAGCAGTGGTGGCACAGTGAACAGAACATGGACCTGGGACACTGAGGTCACAGGTTCAAAACCCCGAGGTCGCCAGCTTGATTGCAGACTTGCCAGCTTGAGTGTGGGATCATCAAAAGGATCCAAAGTTGCTGGCTTGACTCCAAAGTTTTCTGGTTTGAAGCCTAAGGTCACTGGCTAGAGCAAGCAGTCACTGCCTTGGATTGAGTCCCCTGGTCAAGGCATGTATAAAAAGTAATTAGTGAACAACTAACGTGCCACATCTACCAGTTGATGCCTGTCATCTCTCTCCTTTCTTCTCCTCTCTCTTGCTACAAAATATATATATAGTTGAAAAGATCAATATGAGAATCCAAATGTCTGTTGGCTTTGTTGATAAAGTCATTGGTGATGTTGACAATATTAAATTCAGAGGAATGTCTGAGAAAAAAAACCCAGATTGTTATGGATTAAATAGCTAAAGAGATTCAGGAAAATGGAAATGTGGTGTGAACAACGCTTCCGAGAGATCTGCTCTGAATGACAGGTGAGCTGGTAGTGTCGCTGGAAGAGCATTTGGGGTCAAGAGTAAGTCATGTTAAGAGGGGTGATACTGGAATCTGTTGTGGGCTGAGGTGGCAATCTCAGAGGAAGAGGCTGATAAGGCAGAGTGAAGGGCAATGACCTAAACCAAAATCCCTGGGGATGATGAGGGCTGTTGTCACAGGGTAAGTGGAGGAGTGACCTTTGATATGACTGCTTTCCACTGTAAGTGGAAAAGAAAGATACATGAATTTGACAGATGTACTTACAGTATAGTAAGTTGAACATTTAAAAAACACATTTTGATTACTTATATCTTTTTCATCTGTGTTTTTCTTCTCTTGCTGGTCTTCTCTTACAAGGATAAATCACAAATCTTATTGCCTCAGGGGAGAAGGGAAGGATCTGCCTTGAATAAAGCACAGGGAACAGAAGAGAAGAAAGGATGTGAGCAGAGTTCCTGCTGGGTAGGCAAAGGCAGTGCAAACGAAAGAGATGCCAGAGAGGAGAGGACTTGGAAGGAAGAATAAGCCACAGGAATCCTCCTGATACTTAACCTGAGAGCATGCTGTGCCCCTGCAGGAATGAGTGAAGGCTCAGAGAACAGGGAGTGGACCTGGGCTCCTACCTCACTGCTGTCCATGCATAGAAGCTTCCACCATGTCCAGCTGCTACCCACAGAGAAGGGAAAGACAACAGGAAATGCAAAACACCTGGGAAGAATGAGTATATACTCCAAAAAAATTATTTAATCAAATATTTAAAAATAGAACATGACTAAATTACTTTCAATAAACTTGGTTTTATTTTCCCCATGGAAATGGGAACACCAGAGAAGATGAAGTCAATTAGAGAAAACAGAAACATTTCCTAACATAGCTGTCATGTCAATTTTGACAATACAAGTAGGCTTACTGGTGTGAAGATGAGGTTGCATGGAATGGCTTCTATTTTATCCATGAAATAAGAAGTGTGAGTGCCAGCTGGGAGTTAAAAAAGAGGTGTGGGAGTTTGAGAAAAAAAGAAGGTATAAAAGTATTGTACATCAGTATCTTAAAGTTCCTAAGAAGCTCTGTTTTATAAAGAAAACATCATTCAGATTTAGATTCAAGATAGAGTAGATCCAAGTTCAGTGGATCCTAAGACTTATACAATTTGAAGGCATTCCCTAAGAAAAATAACAAAATTATGAATACAAAGTTCAGAATAGAGCCTTGTACCCTCATGTAACCAAGGGTACTCCAAGCTCTTAACTTTATTAGCCTTACAGTTGATTTACCTCTATTAACATGTTAAGTGACTTTATTTGCTCATGAGAAAACATTTCACTCCCCACACCTGCTCATAATCCCAGAATAGGCTAGCTTTCCTTCTGTTGGCATGTGCTGGCATAGACTGCTATGGCTTCTCCAACTTGCCTCCTTTTTGTCTCCTGCCTCTCTCACCTCAAATGGAAATGCATAATTTCACAGCTGCTCATTATTTTCCTAGAATACGAGCCTCATAACCACACTACACGCCTCTCTTTGACTTAGGTTCCAATCTCTCTGGGAGGGGGGTGACTTTCAAATCTTGTAGATCACAGCCCATAATAAGAAAGATATTTTAGCCTGACCAGGCAGTGGCCAGTAGATAGAACATCAGCCTGGAACACTAAAGATCTAGGTTTGAAACCCTGAGGTCACTGGCGCAGGGTCACTAACTTGAGTATGGGGTTGCCAGATTGAGCGTGGGATCATAGACATGATCCCATGGTTGCTGGCTTGAGCCCAAGGTCACTGGTTTGAACCCAAGGTCATTGACTTAAGCAAGGGGTCACTGGCTTAGATGGAGCCCCCTGGTAAAGGCACATATGAAAAAGCAATCAATGAACAACTAAGGTGCCGCAATAAAGAATTGATGCCTCAATACAGGACCTGAAGATGGCAGCGGAGTAGGCAGACGCACAGACTCCCAGCTCACACCACCGAACTGGATTATAAACTAATTTATGAACAATCAGCGTGAAAAACCAAATCTGGACTACAAGAACAGCTCTCAAAAACCAAGGAGCAAAGAAGAAGCCACAACAAACGTGGTAGGGAGTGCCTGAATCTCCCCTGCTTACAGGAATAGGGGGGGGGTGAGGCTGGGCTCTCACTCCAAGGAAAAGAGCAGTAAATACTGCTCACAGCCACTTGCCTGGTGACCAGGGAACGAGGTATGTTGAAAGGGCCTGCTTGTCTTCCAAAAAGAAAGGAGAGAGAGAGAGAGAGATGGATGGTGAGGGGGAAAGGAATATAGGTGATGACCTGAAAAGCTGACTCATTCAGTGCTGGAGGCAGCCATAACTGGGGGAGGGGCTGATCCTTCCACAAAGCAAAATACAAAAGTACTTCCAGGTCACAGAGATACAGACATCTCTCCAGCTCCAATCAGCGCAACAAGACACAGCTGAAAACAAGAAGTGGGGAGGAGGGGCAGTAACTCAGGTCTCCATGGAGGTCTGAGATACACCTCCCCCTACTGAAGCTAAGAAAGCAACCTGCCCCCAGAGAGATTAACTGGCAGTAGAGGACTTCAGAACCTCAGGTCACACCCACTGCATTCCTGGATACAGTTTCAAATAAGCCCCCTGCTGAGTTCAGCAAACAAGACAATTTTCTGTTAAGAAAACATCAAACCAAGACCCAAATCCAAAAGTGGATTACAAATAATAGCTGATGTCAACCCAAGAAGACCTAGAAATAACACAATTGAAAAGTGGAGGCAGACAACACCAAGCCTAGACTCAACCAGCTCTACAAACAAAACACCCAAATAGATACAATGAGAAGACAGAGAAGTGCAATCCAAATGAAACCACAAGAGAAACATCTAGGAAATGAACTGAGTGATATGAAAATAACCAAACTTCTGGATGCGGAGTTCAAAATAATGATTGTAAGGATGCTTAGGGATCTTAGAACAAAAATGGATGGTCATTATGAATACCTAAATAAAGAAATAAAAGTATAAAAAAGGATATGGAAATATTAAAAAAAAATCAGTCGGAGATAACAAATACAATATCAGAAATGAAGACCACAATGGAAGGAATTAAAAAAAGGATGGATAGAGCTGAGGACTAAATCAGCAAGTTGGAGGACAACTGGAATGAAAGCAGAGAAGGAAAAAGAAAAGAGACTCAAAAAGTCTGAGGAAACTCTTAGAGACCTCTGTGACAACATAAAGAGAAATAACATCTGCATTACAGGGGTTCCTGACGAAGAGAAAGAAAAAGGGATACAGACTTTGTTCAATCATATCATAGCTGAAGACTTCCCTAAATTAATGCAAGAGAAACTCTCACAAGTTCAAGAAGCACAGAGAACTCCATTAAAGAGAAACCCAAAGAAACCTACACCAAGACACATCATAATTAAAATACCAAAGCTAAGTGATAAAGAGAAAATATTAAAAGCTGCTAGAGAAAAAAAAGGCTGTCACCTACAAAGGAGCCCCCATAAGGATGACATCAGACTTCTCAACAGAAACACTTGAGGCCAGAAGGGAATAGCAAGAAATATTCAAAGTAATGCAGACCAAGAACCTACAACCAAGACTACTTTATCCAACAAGGCTATCATTTAAAATTGAAGGAGTAAGTACATAGAAGAAGACATAGGTACTCAACTCATGGACCTGGGTTTTAAAGAGCATTTTATGAATTTGACTCCACAGGCAAGAGAAGTGAAGGCAAAAATTGAAGGAGAAATAAAAAGTTTCCCAGACCAAAAAAAAAAACACACACAAAAAAAAACAAAACAAAAAACAACTCAAGAAATTCATTACAACCAAAACAATGCTGCAGGAAATGTTAAGGGGCATGGTATAAACAGATCAAAGTGGGAAAAGAATATAGCAAAAGAGGAATACAGCTTTAAAAAATAAAATGGCAATAAACAACTATATATCAATAATAACCTTAAATGTAAATGGATTAAATGATCCAATCAAAAGACATAGGGTAGCTGCATGGATAAGAAAACAGGACCCGTACATATGCTGTCTACAAGAGACACACCTCAAAACAAAAGATGCACATAGGCTGAAGGTAAAAGGATGGAAAAAAATATTTCATGCAAATGGAAATGAAAAAAAGCTGGGGTAGCAATACTTATATCAGACAAAATGGACTTTAAAACAAAGACTGTAGTAAGTGATAAAGAAGGCCATTATATAATGATAAAGGGAGCAATCCAACAGGAAGATATAACTATTATAAATATCTATGCACCTAATATAGGAGCATCTAAATATATAAAGCAGACTATGATGGATATAAAGAGTGAAATCAACAGCAATACTGTAATAGTAGGGGATTTTAATACCCCACTAACATTACTAGATAGATCCTCAAGAAAGAAAATTAACAAAGAAACAGCAGACTTAAAGGACACATTAGATCAACTCGATTTAATAGATATCTTCAGAATCTTTCACCCTAAAGCAGCAGAATATACATTCTTTTCAAGTGCTCATGGTACATTCTCTAGGATAGACCACATGTTAGGGCACAAAAGTGGTCTCAACAAATTTAAGAAGATTGAAATCATATCAAGCACTTTCTCTAATCACAATGGCATGAAACTAGAAATGAACCACAATGGAAAATCTCAAAAATTCTCAAACACATGGAAACTAAATAGCTGGTTGTTAAATTACGAATGGATTAAGAATGAGATCAAAGAAGAAATAAAAAAAATTCCTAGAAATGACTGATAATGAGCATACAACAACTCCAAATTTATGGGACACAGAGAAAGCAGTACTGAGAGGGATGTTTATAGCACTACAGGCACACTTTAACAAGGTAGAAAAAGCTCAAATAAACAACTAAGCCTGCATCTAAAAAAACTAGAAAAAGAACAGCAAGTAAAGCCCAAATGTAGTAGAAGGAAGGAGATAATAAAGATCAGAGCAGAAATAAATGACATAGAGACTAAAGAAACAAAACAGAGGATCAATGAAACTAGGAGCTGGTTCTTTGAAAAGGTAAACAAGATTGATGAACCCTTAACTAGACTCGCCAAGAAAAAGAGAGAGAGGACTCAAATAAATAAAATTAGAAATGAGAGGGGAGAAATAACAACTGACACAACAGAAATACAAAATTTTGTAAGAAAATATTATGAAGAACTGTATGCCAAAAAACTAGACAACCTAGATGAAATGGACAAATTCCTTGAATCATACAATCTTCCAAAAATCAATCTGGAAGAATCAGAAAACCTAAACAGACCGATTACACCAAATGAGATCAAAACAGTTATAAAAAAAACTCCTAACAAAGAGAAGTCCTGGGCCAGATGGCTTCACAAGTGAATTCTACCAAATATTCAAAGAAGAACAAACTCCTATCCTTCTCAAGCTATTTCAAAATATTCAAAAGGAAGGAAGACCTCCAAGCTCCTGTTATGAGGTGAACATAATTCTGATTCCAAACCCAGGGAAAGACAACACAAAGAAAGAAAATTATAGGCCAATATCCCTGATGAATATAGATGCTAAAATCCTCAACAAAATATTAGCAAACCGTATTCAACAATATATGGAAAAAATCATACACCAAGATCAAGTGGGAATTATTCTGGGGAGGCAAGGCTGGTACAATATTCGCAAATCAATCAATGTGATTCATCACATAAACAAAAGGAAGGAGAAAAACCACATGATAATTTCAATAGATGCAGAAAAAGCATTTGATAAAATCCAGCACCCATTCATGATCAAAACTCTCAACAAAGTGGGAATACAGGGAACATACCTCAAAATGATAAAAGCCATCTATGACAAACCCACAGACAACATCATACTCAATGGGCAAAAATGAAAAGAAATCCCCTTAAGATCCAGAACAAGGCAGGGGTGCCCCCTTTCACCACTCTTATTCAACATAGTCCTGGAAGTCCTAGCCACAGTAATCAGACAAGAAGAAGAAATAAAAGGCATTCAAGTTGGAAAAGAAGAAGTAAAGCTATCATTATTTGCAGATGATATGATATTATATATAGAAAACCCTAAAGTCTCAGTCAAAAAACTACTGGACCTGATAAATGAATTCAGCAAAGTGGCAGGATATAAAATTAATACTCATAAATCAGAGCCATTCTTATACACCAAGAATGAACAGTCAGAAAGAGAAATTAAGGAAACAATCCCCTTCACTATTATAACCAAAAAAATAAAGTACCTAGGAGCACATTTAACCAAGGAGATTAAAGACTTGTACTCAGAAAATTATAAAACATTGATAAAAGAAATCAAGGAAGATACAAACAAGTGGAAGTATATACTGTGCTCATGGTTAGGAATAATAAACATCATTAAAATGTCTATATTACCCAAAGCAATTTATAAATTCAATGCAATACCAATTAAAATACCAATGACATACTTTAAAGATATAGATCACATGTTCCAAAAATTTATATGGAACAAAAAGAGAACATGAATAGCCGCAGTAAGCTTAAAAAAGAAGAATAAAGGGGGAGGTATCACACTTCCTGATATCAAGCCATACTACAAGGCCATTATACTCAAACCAGCGTGGTACTGGCATAAGAACAGGCACATAGATCAATGGAACTGAATGGAGAACCCAGAAATAAACCCACAGCTCTATGGACAACTGATATTTGACAAAGGAGGTAAGGGCATACAATGGAGTAAAGACAGCCTCTTCAACAAATGGTGTTGGGAAAATTGGACAGCTACCTGCAAAAAAAAATGAAACTAGACCACCAACTTACACCATTCACAAAAATAAACTCAAAATGGGTAAAAGACTTAAATGTAAGGCGTGAAACCATAAGCATCTTAGAAGAAAACATAGGCAGTAAGCTCTCCGACATCTCTTGCAGGGATATATTTGCTGATTTATCTCCACGGGCAAGGGAAATAAAAGACAGGATAAACAAATGGGACTATATCAAACTAAAAAGCTTTTGCACAGCCAAAGACAGTAAGATCAGAATAAAAACACAAACTACACAATGGGAGAACATATTTGTCAGTACATCTGATAAGGGGTTAATAACCAAAATTTATAAAGAAATTGTAAATCTCAACACCAGAAAGATAAATAGTCCAATAAAAAAATGGGCAAAGAAATGAATAGACACTTCTCCAAAGAGGACATACAGATGGCCAATAGGCATATGAAAAAATGCTCAATATCATTAATCATTAGAGAAATGCAAATTAAAACCACAATGAGATATCATCTCACACCGGTCAGAATGGCGCTCATCAACAAAACAACACAGAATAAGTGCTGGCAAGGATGTGGAGAAAAGGGAACGCTCTTACACTGCTGGAGGGAATGCAGACTAGTGCATCCTCTGTGGAAAACAGTATGGAGATTCCTCAAAAAATTGAAAATCGAACTCCATTTTGACCCAGCCATCCCACTTTTAGGAATATATCCCAAGGACATCATAGAACTGTTCCAGAAGGAGAAATGCACCTCCATGTTTATAGCAGCATTGTTCACAATAGCAAAGATCTGGAAACAAACCAAGTGTCCGTCAGAGGACTAGCGGATTAAAAAGCTTTGGTACATATATACTATGGAATACTACTCAGCCATAAGAAATGATGATATCGGATTATTTACAATAACATGAATGGACCTTGATAACATTATACAGAGTGAAATAAGTAAATCAGGAAAAACTAAAAACTATATGAACCCATACATAGATGGGACATATAAATGAGACTCAGAGATATGGATAAGAATGTGATGGTAACAGAGGGTGGGGTGGAGGGGTGGAGAGGGGGTGAGGAAGGAAAGGGAGGGGTAGGGGGAGGTGAGGGGCACAAAGAAAACCAAATAGAAGGTGACAGAAGACAATTTGACTTTGGGTGAGGGGTATGCAGCATAATCAAATGTCAAAATAATCTGGAGATGTTTTCTCGGAACATATGTACCCTGATTTATCAATGTCACTGCATTAAAATTAATAAAAATAAGATTAAAAAAGGAATTGATGCCTCTCATCTCTCTCCCTTCCTGTCTGTCTGTCCCTATCTGTCCCCCTCTCTGTCTCTGTATCTAAAACAACAACAACAACAAGAAAATCAATTTTTATATCTTGTTTTATTATATCTTATTTTATAGTTAAAGTAATTGGCTTAAAGTCACAGAGCTGTAACTGGTATTGTCAAGGCACAAGCTGAGCCCCACATTCTTAGACACTGTGTTAATCTGTCTTAGTTCAGTGCTTAAGCCATAGGAAGCACTCAATAACCAGTGACTATTATTATCACTTACCAAAAGGGCGTTGAATCAAAACTGAATAAATGCCTGGCAGAAACTATAGATTATCTATAATAGCTGTTAGGTGTAGGGATAATTCCATTCTTCATCCTGCTATTAGTTTGCTATTTAATCTGCTGGTTTGTTTTTCTGTGTGAGTGGCTGTGACTACATGATTAAACATCACCACATCAGGAAAATAAATTTACTGTCTTCAATGGTCTTAATGACCATATAAGATTACTTGCAAGACTAATTCAACTATGCACAAATTAGATATTAAGACAGATGAAAAGAATCCAATTTGACCAAAAAATGCTTTTTAGACTGCATAGATCAAACTAATTTTCTTCCTTTGTGCAATTTAGTTTAATTCAAACCTTCAAATGTATAGTGCAAGGCCCTGCAGGGGATAGCAAGAAAAATAAGAAACATCCCTCATTGCCAAGGAGTTCATCATAATCAAGTGTGAGTATCTTGGAGGTGAGGGTGGAGGGAATAAGATATCTATACAAACAACCCTAATATAAGGGAGGGTAAGATGTGTTCTCTGGGGTTTCAATGAATCCTGAGTTTATAAGAAGAAATGGATCTTTTCTCCAATGAGGGAATTGTGGAAAGGAAGAGAGTGGTTGAAAGACAAGAGATAGGAAAGTGTGATTCTGGTTCTCAAAATAAAGAAGATGGGGTATTTTTCTCATTGAAGATCTGTGGAAATCTCATAGATTCTAAGTAAGGTTCTAGGATTACTTATTAACAGAATGGTACTGAGAGCTTATTTATGAAAGGAATCTGCTGATTACTAAGTATTATTGAAGAAGTCATATCAAGCTAATCTTTTATGGGGAGGCCATGATTATTAAATTGCTACAAATGAAAAATATGATGTATATAAAGCAGCTAAATTTCAGGATAATGATGGGGACAAAAAAGAAGAAAAATGAAGCACATTAAAATTGATGAATTGAACAATTGTATCTCTAGGATGCTGATTAATAGGTAGATGTTAACCTGAAGGACACTCTTTAGTGTCTTTTCATAGGACTCTAACTTTAACCCTGTTTGATTTATATTTAATCAGAAACTTGAATGAAGATATAGACGACATGTCCATTAATCTGTAGATGAACTGGAGCTGAGAAGAATGGCAAACAAACTGTGACAAAAATCAGGATCTAAAAGGATCTTCATTAGGTTGAATGATGGTTCAAATCTACCAAGATAAAGTCAACAACACATGAAAAAAGATTGTAGTGATATGACTTAGGAGCAGTAAAACAAGCTTCAGTTTTTAATTAGTTGACTGTGATGAGGCAACAGTATTACATGATTACAGAAACCATCATCAACACCACCACCTCAAACACTGTTACCACCATTCCAACTACTTAATGAGCTCTTAGGCTGTGTTCATGGAAAAACTGTCTGTGGAAGGGACGGGAGAATTTCAGTTATCACAGCATACTTAGATTTCTGTCTGTCACATGGAACACCTGGAGAATGTTCACAGGGAGAGCAGTTACCTGGAAGAAAAAAATAAAATATGTGTTATTTTCAGAAAGTATAAAGGCCCTGGAGTTAGTTAGTCTGAAGTAGAGAAGTCCTAGCAGGAATAAGATAAAAGTTTCCAAATGATCCAAGGTTTGTCACATGGGAAAAGCAATTTAGCTTCTTTGATAGAGCTTCAAAAGGCAAAACTAGAACAAATAACATTAATTATAGAAATATAGATTTCAGCTTATTAAAATTTTTCACATAACTAAGTTATTTAAAAATGGAAAGAACGGCTCCTACCCTAGTGTTTATTATTGCCTGTGTGTTCAGTATGGCTAATCACCAAGTGGGGGCTTAGAGTAGGAGTCCAAATGTCTGATAATTAGTTTGAGTTTGGCATTTTTAGTTCCTAGACTAACATCACTGAGCACGCTGGGAACTTGGGGGCTCAGAGAGGCTGGTGAGAGGATTCCATTAAATAGTAGGACCACCAAAGGAGGCAGTTGAGGAGGAAAGGCTACGTGATCACAATAGGAGATGGCTGTAAGACATTTTCTGATCACTTCTCATGGCTTGCTGATGGCGTACAGGTTGGGAGAGATGGAGAGAACAGCACCACTGGAGAGATTCCCACTATTGTAAAGGATAAAGAGAAAGGCAGATATCAGTTGAAGATATATATGGAGAAACATTTGATAACACAAGAAACTACTTGCAATAGAATAGAGGTACAGGAATTAGCTAGGGGGATGGTAGAGGACTCTGCACTAGGTAGGGGGTGATGTCCATATTGGAAAGCCTGAGAGTCCTGGAGCAGGCAGTAGAGAGTTTGGGACTGGGACAGCAATCATAGATAATGAGCACTAAGAGGCAGCAGTTGGAAGGCCAGTTTGAGTGTCATGCAGGCAAGAAGAGAAGGAGGGTTGAGAGTCATGGTTTAGTTGGTGGAATGACACTAAGACCCACCTCCCCATGGTTCCTCACTCTCACCCTCAGTTTCCACACAACAGGAACATGGGGCCCCCCTTGCACCATTTGCAGCGTGCTCTGAACTCTCGGCCTGGGTAAATACCGGAACAGGGACCTGACTCTAGAGACTTCCCCTCCTTCTCCTAGAGCAAGGGTAGTCAACCTTTTTATACCTAATGCCCACTTTTGTATCTCTGTTAGTAGTAAAATTTTCTTACCGCCCATGGTTCCACAGTAATGGTGATTTATAAAGTAGGGAAGCAACTTTACTTTATAAAATTTATAAAGCAGAGTTATAGCAAGTTAAAGCATATAATAGTAATTGCTTACCAAGTACTTTATATCAGATTTTCGCTAAGTTTGGCAAAATAAATCTTTATAAAACAACTTACTATATCTTTTTATTTATACTTTGGTTGCTCTGCTACTGCCCACCATGAAAGCTGGAACGCCCACTAGTGGGTGGTAGGGACCAGGTTAACTACCACTGTCCTAGAGAATCTGTATTTGCTAGGCATGAACTTGCCATGCCTAAACGGCTGGCTCCCTGAGCAGATCACCTTCTGGCCATCTCCACCCGTCCCTTTCCTGTTTTAGTTCAAATCAACAAGGATTTTTTAATCTTAAATTCTGGACCTAAGGCAGATTTCTATGCCTGAAGCACAGATTATGAAATGAGAAAAATTCACAGATAAACAGGATTTTTTATTTTTAATCATGAGAAATTCTGTCCTAGTACTAGTTGGATTTAGTAACAAATAAAGAACATTTGTATACCATTCCTCTTAGAAAGTTCTCTATACACTAACATACATGGTGTCTTCAAAAAAGTCCGTGTGCAGGGTATGACCTTGAAAAATAGCCGAAGGCATGTGACAAGCCATTTAGATGGCATTTAGAGAAAAATTGGATTTCTTCTCATATTTTATTTGGATTTCAATTCTTCTTAGCCATAGGGCAGAATTTGCCTTCTCTGCTAAATAGCCATATTTTGCTTGTCATGGAATCTGAAATAATATTACTCTGTGTATGTACGACTGTGTAGTGAAGTTGTTGTAGACTTTAATACATTTTCTTTAAAATACCATTTTTATAGATTGTTCTCATTCTTCTTATGGCCTAAAATAGTCAAGTTTAAAAGTATAGAAAGACCATATGGAGACCTTTTGTCAATTTAATTTGTCTTCAAAAGTGGTTTACATGAGCACTCCACGAGGGTGCTCCACCATACCTGCTTGGCTGCTGGGAAAAATGATTCTTCTGGATATCACTTGGCCGCAAGGACAAATAAGTGAGGGCAATATAAAAGATTATTTCCTGTCTTCCTTCTGCCTGTGCACCTTTGTAGTGAAAGGAAACCCTTTTCTCCTCTGCGATCCAGACTATGAGCACTCATAGGTACAGACTGCACAGTGTCTACCTGTCAGTTTGTGTCTACTGCCTGGCTGTGCCTGGCACATAGTGGGGCTTGGACAATATTTGTTTCTGTTTAGGGAAGACTACGAGATCAGGTCTACCCAGAGGAGCTTTTCTGATTAATCAAGAAACTATTGCCATTATTAGATTTGTATGAAAACTACACTCCTTATGAGACTTAAATGCGAAATGCAAAACAAAAAAACAAAACAAAACAAAAACCAAAACCTATCCTGTTACTTATCCAGATTCAGAGAGGTCTGATTTAGAATAAGCCTAATAAATACTATCCCACAGAAAGTGGCTTTGCTGGTCATTACTTTGAATCATCGTGTGACTGCTAGGGAACCCTAAACCACACATGTGCAAAGAGCCTAATAAGATGGATAACACGGGAGCAGAAAATGTGATTAGACAGACAACCCAGCCTAATCAGAAAATAACCACATCGGCTGAACACAAACCTGCTGTTCTCAGCTGATTCTGCTGGAAGTCCTTCCCCGTGAGCCTTTTCTGTTTCTTTTCTGACTTTTTTTTTTTTTTTTTTTGCTTAATCTTTATCCACTTTCTTTCTCTCCCATTCATTCTCTCTCTCTCTCTCAATATCCTGGTCTTAGGTTTCTCACAAAGTTGGCCTATTATAATTGTGATTTTGTTACAAGATGCAAATGCAATCCCAGCTGTGTACAGGGCTAAAAAAGACATCTGTGCAAATATGTTTGGCTCTGTAATCTCATCCCACCCCCAGCCTACAAGCTTTGATAGGATTAGCTGGAAGACTAGTGCTCAGGTAAATTTGCACTGACTAAAACCCATGTGAGCCCCCGGTGGGTTAATCAGACCATTATAATCAGGTCCCCAAGCATGAGAGGCGTGTTCTTTGGAGAGCACTGTACAGTGAGTGCTTTCTTTGTGCAGAAGGAGTAGCAAGAACCACAGGCAGACTTTGTGTCTTTCATCATTGGATTATTTTCTGAAATGAACCAAGTGCAAAGTGACCCAGAAAAGCTGGGAAGAAAGCTGAGCCTCCGGCTAGACCAGGGCCAGAGGTGGGGAGGGGCTCAGCATCTGGTAAGTGCAGGAAACCCCAGCTGGGGCAGAGCCCTTGACCAGTCTGTGGACCAGCCAGAGGTGGGGAGGGGCTCAGCATCTGGTAAGTGCAGGAAACCCCAGCTGGGGCAGAGCCCTTGACCAGTCTGTGGACCAGGGCCAGAGGTGGGGAGGGGCTCAGCATCTGGTAAGTGCAGGAAGCCCCCAGCTGGGGCAGAGCCCTTGACCAGTCTGTGGACCAGCCAGAGGTGGGGAGGGGCTCAGCATCTGGTAAGTGCGGGGAAACCCCAGCTGGGGCCGAGCCCTTGACCAGTCTGTGGACCAGCCAGAGGTGGGGAGGGGCTCAGCATCTGGTAAGTGCAGGAAACCCCAGCTGGGGCAGAGCCCTGACCAGTCTGTGGACCAGCCAGAGGTGGTAGGGCCAGGCGTGCCAGCCCTTTAGTCTGCAGCCCAACTCCTCACTTGCTGCCTCTTCCTCTGCTGTGGACAAACGGGAGAGAACCGGATGTCTTGGTAATTGAGAAAACTTGGGTTACAAATCATATCATAAGGACTTGTCAGGCCTCTGTCACCACCCCTCAAGTAGGAGAACTGATGTTATGATCCAGATATATTAAAGTTCCAAAAATCTATTGTTAATTGCAATATCCAATGAACTGAGAGTTAACCAAAACAGATCGGAGCCCTGAGTTACCTGGGCAAACTGCCCCTCTTCTCAGCTTTGCTGACTGAAAAGCACATGTGCTAAGCAGCCAGCCCAGGTCTGGCCTGCAGTGCTGGTTAGGGAGCTCCTATAGCTGCAAGCAGGACGCTGCACCCCAGGGAGAGCAAGACACCTGACTCCTACAGTCGCCCCGTGTATTCTCACTTACCTCATAAGAGGGGATTTGTCTATGACTCTGGCCTCTTGATTGAAATCTTGCTTATAAGACAGATTCAGCCTTTTGAGATGTGAAGCTTATATAATTTCAATTTTCTTTAAGTAAACAAATGCAAAACTAGATGGAAGAATTTCTAATAAAGTTAAACATATGCCTACTCTATAACCTAGCAGTTTCACTCCTAGGTATATATTCAAGAGAAGGTCAGCGTATGTCCGTATGTCCGTAAAAAGATTAGCATGAGAATATTCATAGCAGCTTTATTCATCAGAGCCCCAAACTGGAAAACAACCCTAATGTCCATCAATAGGCCAATTCATAAACAAAAGAGGGATATCACACAATGGAATTCTACTCAGCAGGAAAGAAAGAACAAGCTGCTGGTATACATAATAACATAGATGAGTTTTGCATACATTATGCTAAGCAAAAGAAGCCAGACAAGTGATTCCATTCACACTCTTTGTTCTAAAACTGGCAAAATGAATCTATGGCACAAATTTTTACAGTGGTTAATTTTTTAAAAAATCTAGAACTCTGGTGAGGATGCAAAATGGAAAAATCACTTTGCAAAACAGTTTGAGTTTCTAGTTTCTTATAAAGTTAAATACACACTTCCCACGCAACCCACCAATCCTACTCCCTGTTATTAACTCAAGTGAAATGCAGCCTCTCTTCACTCAAAATCCTGTACATGATGCAGTGGTTTTATTCATAATAACCCCAAACAGAACAACCAAACGTCCCTCAACCGGGGAATGGATAAACATTAGGGTATACCAATATGATGGAATACAATCCAACAATCGAAAAGAACAGGTTACCGAAACAGGTAACTACAGAGGTAAAGTTGACATGCCCCATGTTAATGAAAGGAACACACCCAAAAGGCCACATAAATACTCTATGATTTCACTTGTATGACGTTCTAGAGAGAACAGATCGGTGTCTGCCAGAGGCTGAGGAAAGGCTGACTGTGAAGGCCCTGGGGGAAGTTTGAGGGGAGAGAGAACTGTCTCATATCTTCATTGTGATGGTGGCCCTACATGACTCTGTTCATTTACCAAAACTCACAGAACTGTGACCTTGACTTTCTGACTCTTTCTCCTTTGTCAGAAGCTGTATATGTTTTAGAGACCATGAGGGAAACAGCCTGGAGAGAAAAATCAATAAATTAGACACGGGGAAAAATCTACCAAGAGACTTAGTTATCCCTGAGCATCCACGTAAAACTTCCTTCTATACCTTAAAGTTGCAGGCTCTTTGGGCTAGCGATAGTAAGATGTGTCCTTTTCCCTCGAAGACTTCTGCTCATGACCTGACAGCTCAGACATCTGCTTGTGAGATTATGGAAATCTTCCCTCTTGGCTGAGATAGGCCTGGCTCTTAGGAAAGTAATTCCTCTTTATAGTCAGATAGACTATATAGTTAGACTAAGTTGAGGTAAGAAATAGACCCAAACACTCAGTGGCTCAGTACAATAGAAGTTAACTAAGGCTCAGCCACGTGGCCACTCTGGACCAGAAGGGACACTGTAAAATGAAACAGGGGACTGGGTTTTTGTGGACAGTTGGCAGTCCGTTCCACACTCTGAAACCATCCAAAATAAAAAGTGACCTCTTCAACTGCTTTGCTTACCAAGAATTTGGCTTAAGTCTGGGCAGCAAGGCATATCTGCACTATTTTTATCTGTATAATTTTGATAGAAAGATAAAAGATGGGGACAAAGAAAGTGAAAAACTTTAAGTAAGAGAAGACTTAATAGTGAAAAACTTTGTCATTTTGGGTTGGAATGAGGCTGATGAATTATTTGTAGGTTTAATGACACAGTTCTCTTTGCTCTCTCTATTCATAGACGGTGATAGGGGCTGGAAAGTTATTGGCAACGCTAAATTCTTACTTGACATAATACTTACTAGGCAAACCAAGAACTGGTAGGTGTAGCTGCTTTTGAGTTGACCTGTGCTTAGATGGCAGAATAGGATGAAATCTTCCAGACACGAAGGTGTTAATCAGTGAAATATTTCTAGGTTTTGCACATGAGTTTGTTAAATGCCAAATGCCTTTCCATATGAGCAAGGGAAGGTACTGCCACTGGGAAAAAGTACTCCAGAAAAGTGATACACACTTAAATATTCAGGCATTATTTTGGGACAGTTCTAATAACAACTACTGGCCATATGTATAAACAGGTATAATCACAATAAAAGGCCAGCAAAATGTAGGCCATCATTAGCAGGAGCATTACCCCATCTTTGTATCAAAATGTGAAAGCCCACGACTGGGGGCCTTTGGGAGGTGCTGCTGCCAATTATGAAGAGGTGATGCCTGACCACACGGTGGTGCAGTGGATAGAGCATCAGACTGGGATGCGGAGGACCTAGGTTCGAGACCCCAAGGTCACCAGCTTGAGCACGGGCTCATCTGGTTTGAGCAAAAGCTCACCAGCTTGGAACCAAGGTCGCTGGCTTGAGCAAGGGGTTACTTGGTGCCCGCGATCAAGGCACATATGAGAAAGCAATCAATGAACAACGAAGGTGTCGCAATGCACAATGAAAAACTAATGATTGATGCTTCTCATCTCTCTGTTCCTGTCTGTCTATCCCTGTCTATCCCTCTCTCTGACTCTCTCTCTCTGTCTCTGGAAAAAAAAAAAGAGATGCCTGACCTGTGGTGGTGCAGTGGATAAAGCGTCGACCTGGAAATGCTGAGGTTGCTGGTTTGAAACCCTGGGCTTGCCTGGTTAAGGCACATATGGGAGTTGATGCTTCCAGCTCTTCCCCACCTTCTCTCTCTGTCTCTCTCTCCTCTCTCCCTCCCTCTCTGTCTCTCTCTCTCCCTTTCTCTCTCCTCTCTAAAATGAATAAATAAAATTTTTTAAAAAAAAAAAAAAAAAAAAGAGATGATGCAAGCTGAGAGGGTGCAATTACAGACAAGTAGCTAATCAAGGGGAGAAAAATAGAGCTCTGCGAAGGCAAACTACAAAAAACAAAGTAAACCTTTTCAGTGTAAGGAGTGGGTGCTCATAACGTGTTTGTGAAATGAACATGTAAATAAATCAAATCCTATTGAGTAGAACATAGACTTAGTTACCGAATACTGAAAGCAAGGATTGAAGAGTTGAATTTAGTACACTCACACAAAAGGAAGAAGTATTTTACAAAATAGTAAACATAAGAAGCTTATTTTTTTAAGAAGCAGAACATTAAAATATTAGTAAGTTGAGAGTGTATAAATAAATTCATGGGTAATATATCACTAATGGATTATTAAGAGAAACAAGGGATATTGCAGGTTTTGTTTTGAGATTGCTGCTGGAATGTAGTGTAACCTGGGGAAAGGTCTCAAACTATATTTTTCTTCAAATTGTTGTGCAATGTTACTATCAGAAATAAGATGAGTTGAGCAATCCATGTGTCCAGTATTCTAATTCCTTATAAAAACAAGCATTTGAAGTAAAACCAGGCATGAAAATAGGCATTGTTTTTCCCTTTAGCATTCCTGTTGAGCCTTCCTGCTCAGAGATGCCTGGGAGTGCTCTGTGATTGATGATCACAGATCTAAAAAGACATCTATGATAATGGAGGGGTGGGGACACTCTGTGTGCCCATCTGTGTCACAAGGCTGTCCCAGGAATAATCAAGATGGAATTAAACTAACCAGAGGAGGTGGAGTGGCAATTAATGTTCAGAAAGATTGAGAGTAAGTGTACTAGTTATTTTTGGTTGCAACGTCTCTTTGGAATAGAGGGCTGAGTAGGAAAGGAAGCAGGAGGTGGAGAGAAAAGGGGAGCAAAAGGTACCAGGAGCAACCCCTCCCCCACCCTGCCCCAGTACACCAAGCTTTTGTGCCAAAGAGCTAGCCCCTTGAGACCAAGAGTTGCCATTTCCTACAGAAAAACGCACGAGTCCCCTTCCCCCCACTCCCCTCAACACACACGCCCAATGCTGGAGGACCACAGCCAGAGAGGTCTGTGTGGCATCCTGGAAGAATAGGACTGTGAGAATCCAGCAATCAACCCAGTCTATCTCTGCACAGCTCTGGTGACATCCTTTGAAATCTGGTTTCCGTTCCGAGATTTCCTTTGGATCTCTCAGTTGAAAAGTCTGGTCCCCATAGTGCACAAATCTCCTGTGCTGGGATATTGTGCCATCTGTTCAGTTCCTTTTCTAAGCACCTTGTCTCAGGACAAAGGTGTCGGCAATGACAACTAGCAGGTTGAGCCCTGGGCTTTCCTGGCACGGGTGATGTCATACCGCTTGGACTTAAGCATCACTTGGATGCTGTACCTTGTGGACAAATGTGCTCTTCCTTCCCCTGCTCTGGGCTTATTCCTGCCCGTCCTCTGCTTTTCTCTCCATGCATATGTGCCCCCTTGTGTCTCCCTCCTCTCTGCCTGCCCTCTCTCTATTGCTTGCTCACTCAGGACATTTTTCAGTCTACAAAATGTAGCAGCACATTTATTACCCCTGGGTAACTCCACAGACAATCAAGAAAATGCATTTCAGCATGATGAAGTGTCATGAACAATGAATGTACAGCGAAATAAATTACAGTATAAATGAAGAAAAACATTTCACTAATGCAAAGTCCAGGACTATCTGAAGGTAACAATTTACTTCAATTAACAATTTGAAAAAACAAAACAAAACTCAGGAGTTTGTTTTTCCCCCCTGATATTTATAAAGGGTTTCAGAGTCATAGAGGGCGATTATTCAGGCAGTGGATTTGTTAGGAGGGAGGGAAGCATTCACAGAAGGTCTGTATATTCTTGATGTCAGGCAACCCTCATGACCCAGGCCTGGGTTGATGCCCTCTAATTTCTCATTACCCAAGTACATAACTTGATCTTTTTTTCCCCCCATAACTTTATCTTGAACTTAGCACATTGTTTGGGGATTGCTTCATGCACGTGCGCTTCTGGCTGGATTGCACGCACCTTAAGGAGAAGGTAGGAGCCCAGCTGCAGTGCTCTGCAACCAGGGCACTTGGTACAGGGTTTATAACATGATGAACAATTAAATATGTTTGATGAATGAATGAGTAATTAATACTGACTCTAAAATTTTGATTAATTTCTGCTAAACCCAGCATGTGCCTTTGCACCACCTGTGATCTGGGATGCAGGACAGGCCAACTGGTCTGCAAGGCCAATTCCCAGTCTTGGATAGTCTTTAGACAGCCCAGCCTCTTGGCCAGTCTCAGATAGGATGGGTCTCACGGCAACCTTCCACCCTGAGTTCATGCACTGTCACTGTAGGGTGAGGTCACCTCCATGAGGCCCCCTTTGACCACCCTGTGTAAGGTTATACCGGCCCCACCTACAATGGGACCCCTGTTTTCTTTTACCTTACTCTTATCTCCTTCTAATATATCACTTATTTTTCATTGTGTTTACTGGTTACTGTTGCTTTTCCTGATGGAAGGTAAGCCTCACTATGTACCTGGCACCTGGCAGGCACTCAAATGTGTGCTGAATGAATGAGCCTTAGCATGTGGCGCTGGCCAGGAGACAGACACCACAGCCCCGGCCAATGTTTTTGCTGGGTCTTTTGGAAAACAGTTCTGCTGAGATATTTCTGGCTGTGTGAAGCTGAAAGGGAGGCCAAATGGGCAGGATTTGGGGGATCCTCCCTTCATACAAGCATTTTTGTCCTGTTTTATATATTGAAGTTGTATGAAATATTTCTTTTGAGAAAGGCATTTTGCTGCTTTTAAGAAAATGACTCAACTCCTTCCTTCCTGAGGTGGAAGCTGAGAGTTGCTTTTTTTTTTTTTTTTATTGCTCTGTGCTGAGCAGGGTGAGGACCTATGGTGTCAAACAGCCCAAGCTGCTGTCTCCATTTTCCCTCCGATGGATCAGCTACGTTGACCCATCGGAGCTCCAATTCTGGCAAGACAGAAGTCAGTCTTCTGGGGAGCCCCCCTCAGAAATGTTAGGGTGCTAGATACAACATAAACCCCTGTGTAAAACCGGGAGTAATATCTACATACAATGGAATACTATTTAGCCTTTTAAAAGAAGGAAATTCTGCAATAGGCAGCAAGGCAGCAACGTAAATGAACCTTGAAGACATCAGTCACAGAAAACAAACATCAGGTGATTCCACTTACATGAGGTATCTAAAGTAGAGACATTCATAGACTCAGAGTGGAATGGTGGTTTTCATTGGCTGCAGGGAGGGGCAAAGGAAATTGTTGCTTAATGGGTTAGAGCAGGGGTTTCAAACTCGCGGCCCGCAGACTAATCCACGAAGTTCAAGAAAAGTGTTGCGTAACAGTTGCCTTTTGTAGACCTAGTGCGGCCCGCCGAACGGCTGTGATCTTGCTCTGCGGCCCACATGCTGAGTTGAGTTTGAGAACCCTGGGTTAGAGTTTCAGATTTGCAAGATGAAAAGTTCTGGAAATCAACTGTGTACAACATTGTACCATGGTCAACAATAATGTATTGTACACTTAAAAATTTGTTAAGGAGATAGAGCCGTTAACTGTTCCTATCACAAGAAAAATTTTAAAAAAATATTTAAAAAACAAAAACAGGTTTATAAACCATGGATTCAGATAAAAAAAATCCAAATAAAAATTCTCAGTGCAGAATCTTTATTACCTATATCCTGAACCTTATGTAAAAGTAAAATAACTTCTTATTTATTGCTAATAAGTTCTTATTTATTGCTAATCAAAGTCAACCACAGTTTTCCTAAGCTTTTTCTTCTACTCAAAATGTGTGAGTACATGAACCAGCAATAGTAGCCTTTCATGGGAGCTTGTTAGAAATATATAATCTCAGGCCCCAAAACAGACCTAGTAAATAAAAAATCTGCATTTTAACAAGATTCTTAAGTGATTCCAAGCCACCCCGCAGACTGTGTCTTTGACACTATAATTCCCTATTCTTAGAGAACTGGGAACCCTGAGGGCAGCTAGACTTCACTTGGGCCATCTTTCTTCAGGTGGACTTAGTAACGCACAGGCCAGCCTACAAAGTCAGGTAGACACAGCAGGGAAGAAATGAGGAAGCTGGGCATGTGGACACCCCACACTTGACATAGTTAGACTTGAACAGCTGACAGCCTGCCCAGGCTGAATTATTTGGCTAAAAAACAGAGAGCATAAGTAATGGAGATATACCATATTTCCTGAACTTCATTCCAGCCAATACTTTCAAACTTCCCTTGTAATAAATCTTCTATCATTGTTACTAGCAAGAGGTAAAAATAAATGGAATTTAAGTTTCAGCTCCTTTCTCTGCTTTTTTGCCAAGTGAAATTACTAACAAATGATGGCATATCTAGAAAATAGGCAACAGAAGAAAAAGAAGAGAAAAAAGGAAAGAGAAGCTAAGTTACAACCCAAAAACATGATAACCAGCTGTGGCCTCCAGGAAAGAAAGGGCTGAAGACACACTAATTTGAAAGCACATACACCCTCGTAAAATCAAACTTTGTTAATTACACTTGGAAATAAAAGTTTAGTAAGCCAGACTAGTTTTTACTCACAGTATATTTTTAAGTTGCATGCAATCAAACAGAAAGAGACGTTAGTATTTTTTTTTTTTGAGCAATTGCAAGAGAGCCTATAAATATCTCTTGGCTCCATTTTCTCTTCCCTGTAATTTAGGGTTGTGGTTCTTGACAAATGATTTGTCATCTTCCTATATGATTTTGATCACATTATTAGCAGCACCGTAGGAGGGCACTTACGTGGTTTAGCTATGAAACTAGCCATTAAGAGATGAATAAAAAGTCAACAACATTATCCACATCATTAGCTTATGCAATAAAAAGTCATTAAATACAGCTAGCTTTCAAATGCATGTAAAAAAGATCTAGCTGAAAGTATAAATTTGTATAATGTTTATGTTCTGTTTGGATTAAATTACCTTAAATAACAGAAAACGGCCATCCTACCTCACTGATTACTATCAACCCTGAAGTCATTATTAGATTATGAAAACGTTGAAAAAATGGGTGGACAAAACTGTAACTGCATTGTTAGTTATGCTTCTCATTGAATACACCCCTCCAAACTGACCATTCTACCTTCAGTAAACAGGAACGAATTAGAGCATAAACTTCTGGGTTACTGGGGGTGGGACTGGGGGGTGTATGAGAGAGGGAACAATATATTTATGATTTAGGAAATACAGATGTTTTTGTATTACAAAATATGGGGTGACTTAGATGTGGGTGTCTTGCCTCTCTGGTTTTAGGGACTACCAGGAATCATGGGGCATTCCTGACTTTCCACATACCTGGCCTTCTTGGGGTGGAGGTTGTAGACAGAGCACCCAGAGACTGTGGGTTTGGAAACTACACCCCTGGAACATCCTTCAGGTGGTTGAATTGTACCTTATTACTGAAGCTACTTGGAAGGCCACCAAGTCTCAGTTCCCTAATTATCATCAGGAACTCCCTTTAACATTCACAAACCATATATAATAACAGTGAATACTGGTCACACCTCTCATTCAAAGTTTGTATCAGATTTGGGCTTTGTAATTTAATCTATTTATGGTACATTTTCACCATGGAATTATATCAGACTTTCACAGCAAACAGTTTTCAGTCTTCACCCTTACTGGCCTCTTGGCAGCATCCCTGCCAGTACCCCCTTTCTCTTTGGAACACTTTCTTTCCTTAGTTTGCAAGACATGGGATTATCCTGGGGTTCCTTCTTTCTCTGACCACTCCTGCTTTCTTTCTCTCTCTTTTAGTGGCCCTTTCTCCCCTATCAGACTGTTAAATATTGGTGTTCTACAAGTTCACTGTGGTCATCAGTCTCATAGCCTTAGATGGCTTCTATTTGCTTCTTCCTCTATTCTCTCACCCTAATCAGTCTCATTCACTCCATGACCTTAATGACTACTTATATTATAATAACTCCTAGCTATTATTTTCAGCTCAGATCTATTTACCAGGCCTTGTATACACAGCCTTCTTCTCAATAGTTCTGCTTGAATTTTGAGAAACGTCGTTTACCCCCCCTCCCAATGGACTGCTTTTTATCCTATTCAAAGGCACCACAGGTCAACAAAAGTAAGCTGTAAAATAAGGCATATATCCTTTGACCTGCCTCCCCCTCACCATCTATATTCAGTCATCACCAAGTTATCGTTTTACCTTTGAAATAATCTCTCTCAAATCTCTCCAACTACATTATCACCATCCTACTACAAATTTTGTCTTCTAACAAGATTATTTTGATTAAAGCCTCTACAAATCATTTTCCACACTATATAGCTAGAGTGATGTTTTAAAAATGCAAATCTAATCATGACTCTCTATGTTTAATAGCTTCACAGGGTCCTTAGGTTAAGGACCAAGAATCCTTAACCACACCTACAAGGTAAACATACCTCTGATGACTCAGCCAGTCCCCTCTCCTCCCCTGATTTACTTCTGGCTCTGCTACACTGGCCTATATTTCAGTTCTTCCTGTGTTCCAGGCTTCTTATTTCTTCAGGCCTTTTTCCAAAGAGTTTTTCTTTCTGGAATTCTATCCTCTCCCTTGCCTCTTCCCTGTATCATTTCTCAAGATTTTATCTCAGACTTCATTTCTCTTTTCACTTTCTCACTCAGAGTATTTATCCACTCCTAGGTTTATAGGAATCATTTCTGTGCAGAAAATATCCAAATATACATTTTTTTAAAGCTGTAAATGAGCATCTACATTTTCTATATTTAAAACTAAATGTTTTTAAATATCTTAACTTCAAATTCCCCCTAAATCTGCTCCTCCTCATATTTTTATGTCCTGGTAATGGCATCACTAGTCTTAAAGCCACTCACTTTCCTCACCCCTAAAAATAATTCCAAACCCATTAACAGCCACACACACTCCTCCTCCCAGTCCCTGGAAATCATTAATCTATTTTCTGTCTATAGATTTGCCTAGATTAGACACTTCAAATAAATAGAATCCTACAAAGTCTTTTGTATCTGGCTTCTTTCCTTTAACATGTTTTCAAGTTTCATCTATGTTGTAGCATGAATTAGTACTTCATTCCTTTTTATAGATGATTAATATTTCACTATATGATATACTACATGTCTTTGTCCATTCATTAGTTTATGAATATTTGAATTGTTTACACTTTGGGGCTATTTTGAATGATGCTGCTGTAAACATTCCTGTACATATTTTTTTGTATGAATATATTTTTAAAGTTCTCTTGAGTAAATTTCTAGAAGTGAAATTGCTGGATCTTTAGAAACTGTCCTCCATTCCTTGTTGGTCTTTATTTTAGCTCTTCCTGAATCAAATTAATAAGAGCCAAATTAAAACCCCAATTCTGTCATTCAAGTGGTCAACAATTCCTCAGTGACTTCCCAACATTAACTGAATGCAGCCACACTCCTTGAATGAATATTAGGAGCCCTCTACAGCATGATTCTTGCCTAGTATTTTGGTCTGAACACCAAGTGCTTCAGTAAATAATGTAAAACTTGACTTAGACTTTCCTGAACAATTCCAATGATACCCCCAATTAAAACCAGATGGACCTTACCAATCCTTTCCTAGTACTTCTGTCAGCACATCCATTTATATTAGGACACAGGCTCTAGAGCAATGTGCAAGTCCTAGAACAATGCACATAGTAGGTACTCAAATATGTATTAAGGACCCTGGCCAGTTGGCTCAGCAGTAGAGCATCTGTAAGTCCCAGGTTCGATTTTCAGTCAGGGCACACAGAAGAAGTGACCATCTGCTTTTCCCCCCACATCTCTCTCTCTCTTTTCCCTTCCCACAGCCATAGCTTGAATGGTTCAAGCAAAGTTGGCCTTGGGTGCTAAGGATGGCTCCATGGCCTTGGCCTCAAGAGCTAAAATAACTTGGTTGCCAAGCAATGGAGTTGTAGCCCAGCTGGGCACAGCATCACCTGGTAAGGGCTTGCCAAGTGGATCCTGGTCGAGCACATGCGGGAGTCTATCTCTGCTTCTCTGTCTCTCACTTAATAAAACAAATAAAGAACCCCCCCCCACAAATATGTTTTAAGTGAATGAAAATGTATAAGAAAATAAGTATTTGTTTTCATATTTCTTTCCATGTGTTCATTGAATCCATCCACCACCACTCATCAGGCAGTAAACCCTTTGAAGGAAAGGGCTGTATCTCAGACATTTTTCAGTTCTCAGCTAGTAACGTAAAACTTGGTATATACTAAGTTTTCAATAAATACTTGTTGAACGACTGCATTTACGAATCAATCAAAACCAAACTGTACTGTTTCCTAGTCTTTAGGCAAGCTTTGAACCTCCCACTGCCTTGTCTTTGAGAACACAGTTCTTTCTATCTGAAATGCATCCATCTCTCCTAAATGACTCATGTCAAATAATGCTTCCTCTATTATACCCTTTTTCTCCTTTAGTTCTTTAAGAAATAGTTTCATGTACACTTTTGTAGCACTTTATTAGGAATTCTCTCATAGACGGTCCTGTTCTGAGTTCCCTTATAGACATTTTTTAAACTCATCTAACATCACCCCTAACTAGACCTTTCCTCAATTATAAGCTGCATAAGAGGAAGAAATATATGTTAATGCTTTACATATAAGTAGATACTTAAGGACTAAATCAGGAAATAATTAACAGGTTTTTAGCTGATTGATTGAACTTTAAGAGGATACAGTAAAACTTATGTTTTACTCTACCTTGTGTTTTCCTATTTCAGTATATACTATTAAACCAAACTCTAGAAATAACCTTTGATTCTTCTCCTTTCATTATGAACACATCCAACCAATCTGCAAGCTCTATTGATTACACTTTCAAAGTAGACTGTGAGTTACTACATTTTTTTTTACCACCTTGGTTGCCACCCTCATTTAAGTTGCTGTCATTTCTTATTTCAATTATTGCAACAACCTTGCAGCTGGGCTCTACCTTCACTCATATCTCTATGAGACTGAATTTGCATATTTATATTATTAAATTTATGTTAAATTTATACATCAAATAATATACATTAGATTTGTGACTTCCTGTTGCACTTAGATTAAATCCAAAGTCCTTTGTGTGTCTGGAACCTGTCATAATGAGGTTCTCATTGCCTCCCATTTTTGAAGTGCCCATCTCCTCCCATTCTCCTCCTGTTCACCATCTGCCAGAGAGACTGGTTTGGAGTACCAGGTGCGAGTTGCATTTTACTTCATATTCTGCTAAAAACTGTGTAACTTTGGGTAAGTCTCTATCTCTGGTGCTCAATCACTTAACTTTAAAATGCAAGGAATAGTCTAAATGGTTGTGAATGGTCTCCTTAATTATCTTCAAACTTCCTAAGTCACTTGTCTTTACAAGTAGGATGGGTTATTAGTAGGAATCATTTTAAAAACTGTTAGGCATCAGTAATAAAATGTATGTTTCTAATGCTATCTGTAGCAATTTATTTTGTTCAAACAAATACATCTTCTGAGATCAGGGATTCATAAAGTATATAAGTGGCTGAATTATTCTTTCTTTTTAATAAATGAGAATTTCACACAGCCCCTAAAGTGCTGCTAATTCATACATGTCATACCGATTTGTTTTGTTGAAATATCACTTTATAAAATAATGTGTATAGGTTTTTTTAAATTTTATTAAACATCTTTTTCATTGTTGTTGGGAGGAAGGTGTATTAGTTTCTTATTGCTGTTGTAACAACCACAAATATGGTGGTTTAAAACAATATATATTTATTATCATATACTTCTAGAGGTCAGAAGTCCAAAATGGATTTTACTGGGCTAAAATCAAAGATGTTGGCAGGGCTGTTTCCTTCTGGGGGCTTTAGGGGACAATGTTTCTTTGCTGATCATATTCCTTGGCTTGTGGCCCCTTTCATGTTAAATGCTAGCAATAGGGGGTTAAGTCTGACTCAATATCCTCTGATACCAACTCTTCCACCTCCTTCTTCCACACTTAAAGGTCCCTTATAATTACATCGGGCCCACTTCAATAAACTTAAAATAAGAAGTTTTAGCAACCTTAATTCCATCTGCAAACATAATTCACCCTTAACATGTAACATATTCATAGGTTCTAGGGATTACGAAAGCAACCATTATTCTGGGGCAGGGCAGAGAGTTTCCTGAATTCCTCTGGTGGTTTTTGTAAATTTTTTCTATAGCCATTTCCTCCCCAAAGACAAATGGCATGTATTTTGTTTTGGCTAGAATGGTAAAAAATGACCAAGTTCAAAACTTTTCTTTTAGAAATGCATAAAATGAACCCAGAGAGGTTATACTCTTTTCCCATAGAAATCTGTGAGGTATCCAGGACCAAAACCTATGTTTTCCTTCAACTCAGTGCTCTTGCCAGCACATTGGCCATGATGGCAGCTACTATTCCATTTGGCATCACTGCAATTCTATCTTTATGTTTGACATACAAAATGTTGGTTCCATGTATGTTGTAGCCCACTATTTAAAGTAATATTTACTTACTCATGCAAATAGATGAAAACTTTTTGTTGCTGAATCAATGATAGAAACAACCAATGCAAACAAAATTGCATTGTTCCCTGGTCCTTGAACATGTTCTAAAATTTAGAATCTTTCAATAAGTATATATTTATAGAGCACCTGTTATGCATATAAAATAAGCTAGTTAAGGAAAAAGATAATGTAAAATGAAACATCTTTGATAATTCAGGACTCATGATTTTTTGTTGGGGAGACAAGACAATACTTTAAAACATTACATCATTATGCAAAGCAATATGGATTAGTTGTTAAATGAAAAGATTCATTCATTCAAGTACTGAAGTACTAAAGTTCAGCAGAAGAGAACAGTATGAATGATTTAGAGGAGGTGGTTTGCGAGTGGGGTCATTCTTATGGGAAAGGATGCAGATAGGAGACGGAGAGGAGGAGAACACGGCATGAGCAAAGGCTTGGAAGTTACAGCTAATATGTTTGAGGACACAGTAAGAAGACTGATCATCCTGGAGTCAGAGCTTAATATAGGAAATAATGGACAAAAAAGTTGGATAGAGAGCATTGGGCAGTTAGTGAAATCTGAATTCTGTAGTTTGAATTCATGGATACTAAAGTCAAGCAATGATTAATTTTGCCAATTTTTATAATGATTTGCAATTTATCTCCAGAAAAAGCAAAATATCTTTGAGAGATTTCAGAAAAGCTCTTGGTTTTGGCAAACTATCGTGCACGTGTGCATGCACATGCACACACACACACACACACACACACACATACACACACACACACAACTACAGTGTTAAAAGAACACCAAAAATAAAACTGTATGCTATATATTTTTCTAAGTGGCTACAGAATTGAGAAATGAAGAGTGGGGAAATTGAATATTGCATATTTTAAGGAAGCTATTTTAGGAAAGCTATTTTGAGATAGCTCAATCCATTTCTCCTCAATTCATGAATCAACAACTATGGAGCCTCCTTTGCACTGAGTGTTGCATTCATAGAAAGGATGGTGCTAAGTCAGGAAAAATTATCTGGAGGCACTGAGGATTTATGAATACAAACATACCTGATAAGCAAGGTAGGAGAAGCTCTCCAAGTCAAGGGGAGCACATATACCAAGAAAAAGCTTTGAGGTATGTAGAATTAAGTTGGAAATGCCAGTATGCAGAGGAGCCGGAAGGCTATTAGAAGATTAAATTGAAAAGGTATGCAAGAGGCAGATAATGAAAGTCCTTATATACCATGCTGATCACTTTGGGTATCACCATTTAGGGAGGTTCTTTCTAAATAGGTTCTATTCTATGAATCTCTGAAGTTACCCTGCTAAGGGGGCCTTGTGAAGGGTTCTGGGGGAAGAGAGGAAGCTTTCCAACATGCTCCTTCTGTTTAACCGAGGCTTAAAATAAGAATTATATTTTATTTATGTCCTATGGGAATATGTGAACAAATCTGCAAAGCTACAATGATTAAAATTCCTTAAGGGCCCTGGCCAGATGACTCAATTGATTGGAGCATTGTCCAGAAGCACAGAGGTTGCTGATTCGATCCCTGGTCAGGACACATACAGGAACAGCTCAAAGTCCCTGTCTCTGTCTCTCTCTCTCCCTTCCTTTCTTGCTAAAATGAATAAATAAATAAAAAACAAAACAAAACAAAAAAACCTCAAGGCAAATGAAGCTACAGAAGTCTATGGAACAGATTACCCTGATGCACTTGTCTGGTCTCAGAAGGAAGCTAGCCATAGAAGAGTCTTGAGTAACACAAAATCAGGTGCATTTTAGAAAAATCTCTCTGAATCCAGAATAGAGTATTAGTCCCCAACCTGAAGTGGCTGTATTCCAAGCACGTTGTATTGGATTGCTTGTTGTCAACTGGCACTGCCATGTCTGGTCTCTCTAAAGCTGGGAAATAGATTTCCTCTAATTGTCTTCTCAATAAGCTACACATTAGTTTTCTGATGAGAAAAACTTGTGAAGATCTAGCAGGCAGAGGGGAAGACCAACCTGTTATACTTAGGAGGCTGTGGAAATCACAGGGATGGTCCCAGATGGCAGTTTCCTGAGACCTTTGCAGCAGCTCCCATTCTACAGTCCTCTTTTGTGGTCAGACCTGTTGCTTCTAAGACTTCTGCAAACTCCAAATTTTCCACTGCAGGTAGGAACAGTGACTATTTTTCCAATCCTTTGACTACCGCTTTGCAGTCTGACTTACCTTCACTTCCTAGTTTCTTTTCTCCGTCGTTCAGGTAAGCCGTGTTTCCCATGTTAAACCCCTTAGTCCTGTAATCCTTGTGGTGTCCCTTATCCTGATGGAACCCATGCTGATATATATGTTTATCTAACAACCCACTGGATCTTAGAACTCCTATTTATATTTATGTCTTAACCTCTCTATATCATTTTATGACATACATAATGGTGAAAGTAAGTATATAACATAAATAAGTCAATGTGCATGCATTGAAGTGTGTGTTCAATTTTTCAATCATGGGGTTGTGAAGTTTTAAAAGTTTGAGAATACTGGTAGAGAAATGGCTTTGGGAGAAGGACAAAGCTAGAGGCAGAATGTTCAGTCAGGAGGTGACTATAGCGTGGTCCAAGAGAGAATGTTTGAGGACCCAGAGAAGCAGTGGCAGAAGCAGTCCTGACGTCAGTGGCATTTAGGATGTAAAATAAATAGAAAGTAGGATAAAAAAGGAAAGAGGACACTTCAAAGATGATTCCTAGGTTTGTAGCATAGGCGGCTCCATTCAGAGAGCAAGAGCTGCTGGTTTGTGTGTTTTTTCCTCTCAACTGGTTAACAATTTAGAAAAACAACCATTCACCAAAACAAAGTTGGACTCATCTCAGGAATATGAAGGATGATAGAGTATTAAAAAACTGTCCTCCAAGTCTATTGGATAAAAGGTCTAAGGGAAAATGTGATTATGGTAGGTACAGCTAATTGTCTACCCAAATTTTGTGTTTTTGTGTTTTAATGCTACTGTGTAGAGTTGTAACTAGGAAGTGGTGCCCAGATGGGGCCCTGTGAGTAGTTCTTGCCAAAGGAATATGGGTGGTGGTGATCTGTTCACCTCTGGTCCAAAGCTTTTTAAGAAGCTGGTGTGCTCTCCTCACACTCTTCCCCTCTGTCAGGACTTTAGACAACAACCAGGCCCTAGATTATCCTGCAGCTCTGAGATGAAAAGAACCTGGGTCCTTGAATTGCCTTATGAAGAAGAGCCATCTGCTTCAGTGGCACCTGACTGAGAAATAGGGCTTCCACTGTCTTAGGCGTCAAAATGTATACCAGTTCAATTTGTTTTAACAGTTTAGTCTACTTTAAATATTATTTAAATATTATTATAATAGAAGTCCCAAAGCATGTATTTTTTCCCTTCTTTTTTCCAAGTGAGAGGAGGGAGGATAGAGAGACAGATGCCTGCATGCACCCTGACCAGGGTCCACCGGCAACCCATCTGGGGCCAAGCAAAGCATGCATTAGTAGTAAATAATTGCTGATACAAAATCTTAAAAAACAGACTAATCACAGGCTTTAAAAAAACACACAGAGTGTATATGTAGAATAAATCTGGTTGGGGAAAAAATTGTATTTTTACTTTCACTAACATTTAACTGAAATTTAGTATTTCTTTTCATTACAGATGTAAGCAACAAATCAAGTGTTTTTATCAGTTCCTGTGACTTGTTACCAATAGAAAGTATATTTTTTCCTATCACATGATAGTTGTTGCAGATATCTCATAACACCATTTAAAATTAAAGTACCCTTAATTCAAAATTACACTAGCTATTAGACCTGTTGCTACATCTTATAATTTAAAGCATTAATAAAATGCACAAATGTTCTACATAAATTCTAAAAAGATTTTGATAATTGAATTTCAGATCAACATTTTAATAATACATGTATTTTATACATTTAAAAACATTATTCTGACAAGGTTGTTCCTGGCATGCAAAAATGGTTCAGAACCCCTGAAATATTTCCTCAATGTAGCAAAGAGTAATTATAAATAACAGGGCTGCTGCTTTCAAATTTTATATTTCTAGTTAAGATATGATATAAAATAAACATGCAATTATAACAGTTTTAAAAAAACTCATAGAAAAAATTAAACAAATAAGACCACATTAAACTAAAAAGCTTTTGCACATCAAAAGAAACCATAAACAAAACGAAAAGGAAACCCACTGAATAGGAGAACGTATTTGCTAATGATATATCTGATAAAGCGTTAATTTCCAAAATATATAAAGAGCTTATATGACGCAACACCAGGAAGTTGGACAATCTAATTAAAAAACGGGCAAAGTACCTGAATAGATACTTCTCCAAAGAGGACACCAGCACTGCTGCTGTCCCGGGCGTTCAGGCTCTGGAGCTACCGGCACCAGACCACTGCTATTGCCACTGCAACTTTTGCTGCCGCAAGCAGTCTTGCATGCCCTTAATTGGGCTGCTACCTCGGTTTTCGTGGACTGTGACGCTGTGGTCAGTGCAGTCTATGCTGTTGTGCTCTGGCTGCCACCACATTTGCTGCGGCTTCTGCCTCTGCAGGCGGGCTTGTGCATGTGCTCAGGCTGCAGTCATGGTCTCCCTGGTTTATGCCATTGTAGGTGGGCTTGCGCGAGCCCACTCTGGCCATAGCCATGGCAGCCCAGGACTTCACTGCCATGGAAACTCTGGCCACCCTGGGCCCTGCTGGAGCACCGAACATCAACCCCTCTGCCCTCGGTCAACCACTCAGCAGCATGGGGGATCGGTGTGGCTCAGACTTCAACACTCTCTACCTGTGTCCCTAATGTGCTCTCTGCTTCTAAGTGCCTCCTTGCTCTGACTGGAGTAGGAGAGCTTCTGGTGTGCAGGGTAATTTCTTCCCTTTGCTGGTGTTGCTGCTCCCAGGAAAAATGGTCACTTTAGATTTGGGGAGTGACTCAGCCCTGGGGGTTAGGGTGGCTGTCCCTCAAAGTGTCTCTCCCTGTGCTTCTGAGATTACACTCTCCTCTGACAACTCCAGTCCTCTCAGTGCTACCCGCACCCGGAGCCCCGGATAAGTGGCTGTGAACAAGGTTTTCTGCAGGATCCCTTTAAGAGAGATCCTAGGTCTGAGAGTTCTTTCTCTTTCTTGCAAACAGTATCCTGGCTCTTTTCTCAGCTAAATGCTGTCCGTATGCCTTTTCTAGACATTGGGGCTCAAGGCTGGGGCTCCAGCCCTGGGGCTGAAGACTCACAACTCTCTGGGCAACTCACCCCACCATGAGAGTCCCTCTCATTTGCCACTTGCTCTTGGGAGTGGTGCAGTCTTTTCCGCATCTCCACTTTTTCTACCAGGTTTCTTCAGTGGTCCTTTGTTATAGAATCCTTTTAGTTTAGTCCAAAGTTGGTTTTTCAAGATGATTGTTCTTAAAATTAAGTGTAATCTAGTTTGGTTCTGGCAAGTGTAAGTTGGAATGTCCACCTACTCCATCGCCATCTTGCAACCCCTTTTCAGCCATTATTTCTTAAAATGGCTTCTTGATATTTGCTCTCCTGTCTTCTCTTTTTGATACACCTTTTTAGACTTTATGTTGTCCCAAAGATCTTGTAAATTATCTTTATTTTTATCTTATTTCTTTTTGCTACTCTTTTTGGATGTTTTATTTTTTCTATCTTGTCTTTCAAATCACTGATTCTGTCCTCTGCTTCATCCAACCTATTCTTTATTTCTGCTAGTGTACACTTTAATCTAGATATTGTATTTGTCATTTCTGGGAAGTAATTGGGAAAGTGAGGCTAGTGAATTCCTCATGGTGGGGCATAGGTCAGGCTTGGAGGAAGATTAAAGGAGTGATCCTTGGGCCAGAGCCACACAACTCAGTCATTTACACCTCTTGAGTCTGCTCAGATCTCTATACCTCAACCCAGTCAGCTTACTCCTCAGCAGAATATAAGCTCAACAGGGTGAGGCAACTGGGATTCAGAGGATGTAGCTACTGCTTTCCCCCAGGCTCATTCCATAAGGAGAGGAGTGCTCGACACAAGAAAGATGATGTCTGTGGGTTGGGAGAGTGTCTTAGCACAGGAGTTCCTAGTGGCAGTCCTGTCACCTATCTCTAGAACCACAAAATTTAGTTTGTCTTCACAGGACTCTAGACTGCTTCACCCTCTCTCTGCCAGAACCCAAGTGACTGACTGCAAACAAGATTTTTTTCTGTTGGATTTTTAAAGGTGTATCTGTGTCTCTAGCAGTTTCTAGTCTATCCTTGGAAAACAGTTTCCTGCTGCTCCTCACAGCCATCTGTATGAGCACCTCTTCCTGGCTCTACTGCTTTGGGATAGGGAACCCAGCAAGGGGTCGACGCCCCAAAATTCTCAAGGGGAACCTTTGAACTAAGGTATCTGGAATCTCAGCCACCACTCGTGGGAGCAGGGCCAGCTTTTTTTTTTTTTTTTTGTATTTTTCTGAAGTTGGAAAAGGGGAGGCAGTCAGACAGACTCCCACATGCGCCCAACCGGGATCCACCTGGCATGCCCACCAGGGGGCGATGCTCTGCCCCTCTGGGGCATTGCTCTGTTGCAACCAGAGCCATTCTAGCGCCTGAGGCAGAGGCCATGGAGCCATCCTTAGCTCCAGTGCCATCATTTCTCCAGTGGTGCCTTGGCTGCAGAAGAAGAAGAAGAGAGATAGAGAGATAGGAGAGGGGGAAGGGTGGAGAAGTAGATAGGTGCTTCTCCTGTGTGCCCTGACCATGAATCAAACCTGGGATATTCACACACTGGGCCAGCACTCTACCATTGAGACAACCAGCTAGGGCTTCAATTATTTTTTATTTAAATCATTCTCCTTTTGGATTTTTGGTCAACTCTTTTCCACTATTATCTATTTTCACATCTTAGCTAACAGATTTGAAGTTCCAATTTGTAATATTTTTATAAATATTTGTTTCATTCCTTTGCTCTATCCTAAAAGGCAACTATTTTTCTTAATTTGATACAAATTCTTCCAGTTAGTATTCATATGTGCACTGTGGGTTAAATTAGTTATAATACAACCACTGAGACAAAAGTCACACCCAGAAAGTGGTTCTCTGTTTCATATATTATATAATTATATGTGCATATATTTACATACTCTTGAGCAAATGATAATTTTTATATAAGAGCAAATTATAATTTTTATGTAAGACTGTCAATTTAAAGCCTATACATATTAATATGTAGATAAAATATTTTATGTCTTATACAAATTAAAATTTTTACTTCCAGAAATATTAATTACTTACATTTTATATCAAACTATTTTTATAGATGTGATATCACTTTGAGTATGTTAATTATGTTTATGTGCACATTCTGGCATGTTTTTACTGAGTAAAATAAACCATCCCCAAAATTAGTGCTTTAAAACAACAATAATGTTTTCCTTATCAATTTGCTTTTTGGGCAGAGCTAATCAGAAATAGTCTGTCTTCACTTTCATCAGCATTACTTGGTTTATTCAAAGCCTGTAAGATCAACATTTTAAAGTGTGTTTAGGACCTTAGTGGAAGCAATAGCTGAATACCTCAACATGACTTCTCCATGTTGCCTAGGCTTTTCTAAATCATGGTGTCTGGTTTCCAAAAGAAACATATTGCAAAAGAGAAAAAGCAAGTGAAAGCTTCACTGTATTTCTAACCTCTCTCAAGGTATCACTCAGTGTCACTTTTGCTGCAATCTGTTTATTAATTTGGGGGTCTCCAAAGTCATCTACCTCTTATTAGAAAATGCCAAGGTTTTGGAGAATATTCCACTAAAATACTACATTATGAAAAATATAATCTGCCACAGTCTTTCATCTCACCAAAATAGTTCTTATTCCTCCCATGTGTTAAGAACAGTCATCTTGTGTCCCAAACCCCTAACCCCAAATTTCATTCCATAAGATAAGCAAGCTCAGGTTGAAGTTATGGATCTTTCCAGTTAAATTTGGACCTCGTGTGGATGAACTTTGTTGGGTACAGTACTTTAGTTGGAACTCCATTAATTTTTCTCCCTATCTGTAAATCTGAGAAAAAATAATATGGCAAGTTATCTGTTTTCTATCTATTCAATATACAATGGGAAGACAGGCATTATATAAGTGTAGTAGGCCTTCCCTCTCTAAGAAAAGGGAAATGGGAGACATAAGGTAGTCACTGGTTTTAGCAATTCTACAATCCACTTGAGTGGTGATTGTCAGTTGCTTGCTCCTCTAGTCACGTCTCAGTCCTTCACTCCTAATTCTGGGGAATGAGACCTCCATGGTTCTTTTTTCTTTTCCTCCATGGCTCTTTATTCTGCTTTTTGAGATTTCTTTTTTAAACTTTTGAGTCACCCTACCTGTACCATAAAAAAATATTCATGTTTACAAATGAGTAGGTCTTTCAGTCTCTTTTTTAAAATTTTTCTTTTTATTAATTTTTAGAGAGGAGAGAGAGAGAGAGAGAGAGAGAGAGAGAGAGAGAGAGAGAGAGAGAGAGAAGGGGGAGGGTGGAGCAGGAAGCATCAACTTCCATATATGCCTTGACCAGGCAGGCCCAGGGTTTTGAACCAGCGATCTCAGCATTCCAGGTCGACGCTTTATCCACTGCGCCACCACAGGTCAGGCCTCAGTCTCTTTTTGTTACCTGTAGTCCAATGGTCTAACTGCCTTTTCTTGATTTTACTGGGTTATCCCTTTCAGTACAAGCAGATATAATTCATTTTAAAACTTTGTGTGTTTACATTAGCTATAATATAACCCCTTAGAAAAAAGTCACACCCAGAAACTTATTTAGAATAAGCTCTTCTTTATTTAGCACTTTGAAGATGTACCATTGTCATCTTGCCGTTATCTTTTCTTACCAGAATCTGTGCATTATTATTACCATTGTCCCTTTATGTGCAAACTACCCTTTGCCTCTAGATTATTTCTGTTGGTCTGTCTATCTATCTATTTTTCTTTTATTTATATTTTTTAGATTTATGAAGTTTTATAGTGATGCCCTAGAGTATAGTTTTTATTGTGTCAATTTTGCATGGTGTTACTGAATTTCTATGACTCCAAATTAATAAATATTTGGATGTTATTTCCTTGATTTTCTTCTGCCCCATTTAATCTTTTTTTATCTTTCCATGCTCAAATGATATTGTCCCTCTTTGACCACATAACTTTGTTTTATTTGTACTCTTCTTTTTGTCTCTTTTAGTTCTTCAAATTAGATGAATTTTACATTAGCTTATTTCTGCATCTTCCAAACTTCTGTTAAGATCAGTCAGTGAATTTTTCATTTGAAGAAATTATAATTTTAAGTTATAAATGTTCTCTTTAATTCTATGTTATAGTTTTCATTTTTCTGCTATTTCCCAGCTATTTTTCTATTTGGTCAATGATTTTCTTAGGTTCTTAAATATATTTCTCATATATTTTTAAAAAAATGCTTCTTATGTTCTAATCACAGTATCTGTATTATCATAGTGTCTGTTTTCATTTACTATTTTTTCTTTTTATTATATTATTTTACTCTATACAATAGGGATTTTTAGTTCTTAAATATATTTCTTATATATTTTTAAAAAATGCTTCTTATGTTCTATTCACAGTATCTGTATTCTCATGGTGTCTGTTTTCATTCACTATTTTTTTTCATTATATTATTTCACTCTACATAAGGGATTTTTAATTATATTCCACACATTTTTAAGTATAGAGTCTAAATTCGGTTGAGAAATATTGAATTTTATCACCAGAACTCACTTCAGTTATTGGCAATCCTTTGGATATGTTATGCTTGCTTTTATTACTTGTTATGGCTGGTTTGTTTTGTTATCTTCCTAATCCCAGAGCTTAGTTTTTATTCTGGTTAGTGGTTTTACTTCACAAGGTGTAACAATTTTGGAATCTGCTCTTAATTCCCAAGTAATTAATTCACAAGGTAATTAACTCTCTGTGTAGATTATTGATAAATGCTCCCAGCCTCAGTAATCTTTGTCTCCTTTCACTTCTCAGCTTTTCAGTGGCAGCAATCTCCAGCTAACACTGCTCTTGTGAGCAAGAAACTATGTCAAATGCCTACTGGGACAACCACACAGACTCCTTGTGGTAGCCTTTGCATTTTTCTCATATCCAGGTGCCTCCATAAAAATTTCAGTTTCTTTTGTGGCAGTGTCTAACTTTATTCTCTACCACTTCAACTGAAGGCATCCACTATGTTCTGTTTGTGCTCCACTGTACTCAGTTGTGGATCAGACAGTACCCCCATGATGAAAGCCAGAATAAACATGAGCTTTACCAGAGGTGTTACACTTTGCCATGGAATATAGTCTTGAGCAGCCTTATGGCTAGAAACTGAAAACAAAAATATTTTCTTAATCACTTCATCAAAGTGTATTGTTATTCAAAGCTGGAGAGTTAATTTGGTATCAACTATGCTAGAAAGAAAGACACTATCTCATATATAGACATTAAAGATAAATCTTTATAGAGTTTTTAATTAAAAATGGATAATTTTGAGTAAAAAATAACTATTAACTCTACACAAAGTCACAAAACTAAATAAGTTTAAAATGACTTTACATAATAAAATATCCCAATGACAACTTTGTAAAGTAGAAACATTTTTGTTGCAAAGTCATTAAAACTTAACATGCACTAAGATTTTTAGATCTCTTTCTACACACACACTGTTTTAGATATCTCTCTCTCTTTCTCTCTCTCTATATATACACACACATATATGCATATATTCATGTCTTAAAAGAAAGAACTAATCAACATTTATAACAGTGTTGGAAGCTAACAACCTTTATATCTGGATAATGATACAAAAGAGAATATGAAATAAATATGGTCTATTTATTTTTAAAACTACTTCATTTTGATGACATTAATGTTTACTTGGTATTCCTACCAAAAAAAAGAAAAATGATTACAGCTTCAATCTAGTATAATTTGTTCCAGTATATCTTTTTAGATGTATCTATAATTTTTCAATGTTTAGGAAAATAAAGTTTTTGAATTGTGGGAATATACTGGCTTTCTGATTCAAATATAGGATGGTTGCATTTCCTTTTATGTTAATAACAACATGCATATTCTTGAAATTAGTATAATGTTTTAAACTACCATGTTTTCATCTATCAATATGTATATTCTTTAAGTTAGTATAACTTTCTAAACTACCATGTTCTCATTTTACAAGTAGAAACAATAATTGATAGCTTAGATATGATTTGTCATATTAAATGAGGTTATAAATGTAAAAATGCCTGGTAGGGGGGCTGGTATTAATAGGAATGATTAATTTCACTTTTTATCTTTGTATTGTGACAAAGTTATTTGTCACATTATAATTTTTCATAAGTAGATCACAGCCTCAGAAATGACTCACTTCCATTTTTTATTGGTCTACATCTGTGGTGGCTGAAAACTACTTTTAGTTTTAAATGTATGACATCATTTTCTTAAAATATCCACTTTTATTGTTGATCAACTTGTTAAATATCTTTAAAAAGTTATTTAGAACAATCAGTGGAGTTCTGGAGTTAAAATAAAACAGTGATTCACTCTGTATATTGCAATTCAGTGAAAATCAGTGAGAAAGCAAACTACTATTGATAGTGGAATTGTTATTAGGTCCATGTACTTCATGCCACAATATACTTTCTCAGATGCTATTTTATATAATTCAATAAAACCATTGGCATATCTCTAAGAATCCAAGGTTCAAAGTTTAAATAAGTCTAGGTTACATAATGTCAGTGCTAGGATTTGGAGATAGCTCTGGAGTTTAGATTTCAGTTTTGCCATTTCTTTATGTTCCAGGATACACAGTAAGGGATATTAACAACCCTGGGATAAATGGATAATTAGTAAAAATAAAACAATGCAATTGAATATATTGATGCATGATCAATATTTTAGATATCTAAGACATTTGTGTTCAAAATATATTTATAGGTTTAGATAATGTAATAACTACAACTTGAGAAATAAGTTCTCTTTTTCCTGATGTTAAAACCTATAGAAACAGTTTCCTTTCAATGCAACAGCAAAAACAAATAAGACTGTCTAATGCTATATTCATTTCTTATTCACTCAGCAGACTGTCTCATGGGAAGTAATTAGTAGTTGGGACAGGTAATTTTTACTTTGTTGTGAGGTTTAGTTACCCCAAGGTTTTTACAGTTATCCCAAAGTTTGTTTTCTTTCAATTAATTTTCATAAAAATAATATATATTTTATAATATGACTAAAATTTTGTATGGAAAAGCAAGAGAAGAGGACAACAATTATACTTCTACAGACTGGCATTTTTTGAGTTCTGGAAGAGAGAAGGAGGAATAATAAATGGATGTACCGAACTTGAAGGAAAAGTATTTTTGTGTATTAAAACAGAATTGTAAAGTTGTGAGTGGTATACTATTGGGCTATGAAAAAGAAGAAAATATTACATTTTTCAACAATATGGATGGACCTGGAAAATATTATGTTGAGTGAAATAAGCCAGGCAGAGAAATAAAAATATCATATGACCTCACTCATTTGAAGAATCCAAGGAAAAATGTGAACTGAGGAATGGAATTAAACCTAAAGGGAAGGGGGAAGGGAGCTTTTGAGAAAGGGGTAAGGGAGATGTTGAGGAGAATACGGTGGAGGGAGATGCTTTTGGGGAGACACTACAATCTATGTAAACACAGTAAATAAATACATAAATAAATAAATAAATAAATAAATAGTTCCTCTAGATAGGAGAGCCCTGACACAGGGTGCTCACTGTGCCTGTCCATTCCTTGTGTTTGCATATATTGTTTGCACGTGCTCCTGTGTGCAACTATGTCCAGTACCCATGTGTGAATTTGTGGGTGCCTCTGCATGTTCACCTGTGTGTGCATGTGAACTTCCGGGTGTCTGGTGGGGAGGACTCTTGGGCATGATCTCTTCCAAACCCTCATTTCTCTAGGGTGGGCACTGCTATTCAGTGTCGTTGGCATTTTCTGTGATTCTGCATCAGAATTTCTAAAGCTCCCTGCTTTGGAATCTGGACAATTGCTTATTTTTTACTTTTTTTGTTCTAGTGTATTTAGAATTTTAAAGTGTTGGGTACAGTTCCTAACATTCATGGAGAAAAGGAAAATATCACAAAGCCCCAGATATATGGAAAAGATTTATATAGGCAGAAGAGAATCTTCAAACCCCTCAGCGAGTTCTTCTGAGCATGGCTTTTAAGATACCAAGAGGCAGAAAAAGCCCAATAGAGATCAAGGGAACTACCAGCTTTTAGGATATGCCATTAAAGGCTCCAACACCCCAAAGGGGTCTCATAGGATGCCATCTGGGTCCTGCTTCAATAGTGGAAAGGAAGGTCATTGAGCTAAAGCCTGCCAGACTTACATGCCTCTGCTGTGAGGAAACAGGGACACTGGAAGGTAGGCTTCCCCCTCGCTCCTCTAAGGGAGGGTTCAGTCTCTTCCAGCCCTGCTCCAGCCACCTATGACCTAACCTTGCCCAGAATGCTGGGGTTTGCCACTGAAGGCTGAAGGTGCCCAGGGCCGTCAGCCCCATCTATGACACTGTGGACGAGCCTAGGGTATTTCTTCCAAGAAGCAGGTAAACTGATCTCATTTGCACAAGGGACACTTAACTATGTCTTGCCTGAACAGTCAGGTTTTTTATTCTTCCCTCAAAGATCTCTGTTGTGGGTGTTGATAGTCCTATTTTCTGCTGCTTTGTTTAATATATAGTGTTTCTTTTATTCCTCCTACCTCAATGCCCCACTCATATTTCAGGCTGGGACCTACTCCTAATTTAGAGCTCTCTTTCCCCCTTCTGCCAACTTCTATTATGAATCTACCTTTGCTACCCAGCTTAGTGTATCCCAAGGTTCTCTTTACCAAGCCACAGTCGCAGAGCTCCGGGGAAATCAACCTGGTCTCATCTCTCCAGGCAGAGGAGAACAGAAGCTCCATCTCCACACATGCTGCAGATGGCTTTTCCTGTCTACCTGAATCATTACCAGCTAGAAGCAGTGGTCACTGGGACTTGGACGTGAACAGCAAAGTATAGAATTGTGACAATTCCAGTGCCATGTGGACTTTTCCTGGATGTGGACTTTTCCTGGACTCCTGCTCCTTGTGACAGCTCCTAACAGACTGAACTGGGGTTGGGTTGCATTTATCAGGGACTTGGCATGGTGTTGGGTCAACTTGGACTTGGTGAAGTTGTTAAGGACACTACTCTTTTATGGATTCTTGCTGTATTGGCCAAGAGTTTGCTTAAAGGCTTTAATCACTGTAAAAAAAAAAATAGAAGACTAGATAAAGAAGATGTGGCACATGTACACCATGGTATACTATTCAGCCATAAGAAATGATGACATCGGATCACTTACAACAAAATGGTGGGATCTTGATAACATTATATGGAGTGAAATAAGTAAATCTGAAAAATACAAGAACTGCAGGATTCCACACATTGGTGGGACATAAAAAGGAGACTAAGAGACATGGACAAGAGTGTGGTGGTTACGGGAGGCAGGGGGAGGGAAGGAGGGAGAGGGAGAGGGGGAGGGGGAGGGGTACAAAGAAAACTAGATAGAAGGTGACGGAGGACAATCTGACTTTGGGTGATGGGTATGCAACATAACTGAATGGCAAGATAACCTGGACATGTTTTCTTTGAATATATGTACCCTGATTTATTGATGTCACCCCATTAAATTAATAAAAAAATATTTATTAAATTTAAAAAAAAGAAAAGTGAAGAAAAAGATCAAAGAGTAGGCGTAAAAAAAATTCTTTTGAAGGGAGGAGTGCAGGTTCAATGGTAGACTGCTCTAGATCTGGTCCTGATGTGCTGTCCAGAGGCAGGTTTTCTGTGGCAGAAACCATTGCAAGTTCAGCAGTGGGTTTTTCAGGCAGCAGTGTCTGGGTCTCAGGTAACTCAGTAGAAAATGCTCAGGCTGACCCCAACTTTAGAGCTGTAGTTGGACTGACTACTGGAAGTGGACACCCCTCCAGGTCTGTAGTGGCCTGTGTCTGGCTCCTTGGGTGCAGAGGTGGGAGCAGCTGGCTCTGCCCCCTGAGCTGATACTGGAGTTGTGAGAGGAGAGAATATTACTCATCGGTCTGCATTCTTTCTCATGTGCTTCCCAAACACAGAACACAGCCAGAGCCTTCCACAGAAGCCACAGCCCAGGACCCACCAGAGGATGTCCAATCAACCCATAGTCCAGCAAAAGGGTGGTCTGAGACTTGTCTTTGCCTCTATCCAGCCTCTGGGGTGCTCCTTGTGTGTTTGGAAATGATTCTTCCCCTAAATTCACATACAGCTCCAACCCCACTACCGCCACCTTTTTATCTGTGGGTTCTGCCTCCTTGTGCTCCAGGTTCTCCTATCGTGTTCCTTTAACTTGGGTATTGTGTTCTGAAAACTATGTCTGAAATTATGTGCTGCACTAGGAGCCTACATGGCTTCTGGGAAGAAGTCCTCTGACCATTCAGAGTCTCTTAATCCCCCACCCCCAAGTGACCACATGCACTTTTAACCTGCTCTGGACCTTGGTGGTATGGCCCACTTGCCCCTAACTGGTGGAAAGGTGAGGATCTCTGTCAGCAGCCTGCTGCTCTTCCATGTTGTGGGTTGAGACCTGCAATGACCAGCAGTCAGTCTGGAGATGTCAAGTCCTTCCCTGTTCCAAGTCACTGCTGGTTCTGGGCCTCCTGAATCAGGACCAAGCATTTGTCTGCACAGAACTCCACTTAGGGGAACTGAGATTCTCCTCCAGGCCTCTGGATGGATTTCCGGCAGATGGCGTTGTCCACACTCCAAGTCAAGCCAGTGAACCCTGCCCTGGGGTGTCAACATGACAGATTCACTCTCTGATCACTCCTCCACCTGTTTCTGATTGAGGCAAAACCTCTTTACATGAACTTCTTACACACACACACACACACACACACACACACACACACACACACACACACACACACACGCACACGGGACATAAGGCTGCTCAGGTGGGATCAGAGTGGTGGACTAGTCTGAACAATACCACCATGGACCTCCTTGTTACCTGTGGGTTCCACCCAGTACAGGGCCACAGGTATCACCCTGAGCCTGGACCCATTGGTGGCTTTGACAGAACATACAATCACTTCTGTTTCTTTTGATGTTGTGGTGACCAGACACTGACATACAGCAACAGAATATCTTGTCTCAGCCTATCTCTTTAGTGAAGTAAGCTGGGCAGGGGCTGCCTGCTTATCGGGGTCCAAGTGCTGTTGGGCTCTGTTGTCAAAAATTGAGATCATTCTCTGGGACTCTTACCTGGAGGGTCTCCTTAGACAAGAGCAGTGAATTCTCTTCCTGGCAAATGCAGTGACCTAGTAGTGAAAAATATTTCAGAATAAGAATATTACTGAAATAAATTCTGAGATCGTACTGCCTGTTTTTTTCTAGAAATTTATTCTTTTGAGTCTTACAATTAAGGCTTTAATCCATTTTGGGTTTTTTTTTTTTGTATGTGGTATAAGGCGGTGGCCTTCTTTTGGATTCCTTCTTTTGGAGATATCTGTCCAGTTTTCTCAACACTATTTATTGAATACAAGGTCTTTAACCCAGTGTATGTCCTAACTACCTTTGTCAATTATTAATTGACCATAAAGACAAAAGTAAGTTTATTTCCGGGCTCTCTATGCTGTTCCATTGATCTCTATGTTTGTTTTTATGTTATACCTTGCTTTTTTGGTTACTATAACCTTCTAGTATAATTTGATAATAGGTAGTTCAACTTTGTTCTTTCTCAAGATTGCTGAAGCTAGTTAAAGTCTTTAGTGATTTCCTATAAAATTGTGGTAAATTTTTTCTAGTTGTATAAAATATGACATTCCTGTTTTGATAAAAATTGCATTGAATCCATTTTTGTGGTGTATAAAAAATTTAATCATGTTAATTATTTCTATTCATAAAATCGTATATTCTTTCACTTATTTTTATCTTCTCCAATTTTTTCAGTGTCTCATAATTTTTCATATCCAGGTCTTTTGCATCCTTGTTTAAATTTATTTTTAGATATTTTTCTTTATACTATTGTATATGTTATTGTTTTCTTGGTACCTTTCTTGATAGTTCATTATTGGTATATAAAAATGAGATGTAAAAGTTTTTAACTTTGATCAAATTAAATTTATTTATTTATTATCTTTTATCACTTGTGTCATATCTAAGACACATTCCATTGAAAGATTGCAATTATTTACGTATGTCTTATAAGAATTTAATTGTCCTGGCTGGTTTGCTCAATGGTAGAGTGCCAGCCAGCATGTGGACGTCCCTGGTTTTATTCCCAGTCACGGCACACAGGAAAAGCAGCCATCTGCTTTCCCTTTCCTCTCTCTTCCTTTTCTTTCTCTCCCTCTCTCTCCTTCTTTCTCTCTTGCAGCCATGGTTCGAGTAGAGCAATCTGATCCAGGCACTGAGGATGGCTTCATGGCTTTGCCTCAGGTGCTAAAATAGCTTGGTTGCCAAGGAACAGAGAATCCTCCAGATGGGCAGAACATCACATGGTAGGAGGTTGCGGGATGGATCCTGGTCTGGGCATATGCTGGAGTCTGTTTCTCTGCCTACCCATTTTCACTTAATAAAACATTAAAAATAAATTTTATTGTTTTAGCACTTACATTTAGTCTTTGATCAATTCTGAACAGCAAAAAATTTAATTAAAAATGGGCAAAGAACCTGAACAGATACTTCTCCTGAAAAGACATACAAATGACCAGCAGATATGTGAAAAGATGCTCAACCTCACTAGCTATTAGGGAAATACAAATCAAAATCACAAGGAGATACAACACATTTCTGTGAATGGTGATTATTAACATTCAAATAAGTCTTGGAGAAGCTATAAGGGAAAGTCACCCCTTATTCACTCCTTGTGGGAATGTAGCCCAATACACTAAGAAAAACAGTACGAAGTTTTCTCATAAAAATTAATAGAGTTACCATATGACCCAGCAACTAACCTTTGATATCTACCTAAAATTTTTTAAAAAATACATTTGTAAAAATATATGCATCTCTATGTTTATTGTAGCAGTATTTATGGTAGCAAAGACATTGAAGCTACTGGTATCTTTGCTAGATGTACAATTTGCATTTCTGTGAAATACACTATTGGTGTCCTTATAAGAATTGCAGTGAATATAGTTTGCTTTGGGTAATATGGACATTTTAATGATGTCAATTCTTCCTTTCCATAAACATAATATATGCTTACACTTATTTGTATCTTTTTTAATTCCTTTTTTTAGTGTTGTAATTTTTGAGTATAGTCATTTTACATCATTGGTTAACTTTATTTCTAGGTATTTTATTTCTTTATGCAATTGTGAGTGGAATTCTTATGTTTTTATTGTTTTTTATTGGTGTATTAAAATGTCACTAATTTCTGAATATCTATTGTGTATCCTGCTACATTACTGAATTTATGTATGGGTTCTAATAGTTTTATTTTGGTGGAATATTTAGAGTTCTTTATATACAGTAGCTTGCCATTCACTAATAATGACAGCTTTATTTCTTTCTTTTCAATTTAAATTGCCTTTTTTTTTCTATTATGATTGTTGTGTTCAGGACTTTCAGTACTATGTTGAACAGGAATGGTGATTCTGTCTTGTTTCCAATCTTAAATAAAACACCTATAGTTTAGGCACACTGAGTATGATGTTGACTATGGGGTTGTCAGATATGGTCTTTATTATGTTGAGGTATGTTCCATCTGTTCCCACTTTGCTGAGACTTTTTTTTGGGGGGGCTGCAATTTTTTCAAATCCTTTTTATGCATCTATTCATATGATTATGTGGTTTTTATCCTCTGTTGTGTTTATGAGGTGTATCTCATTTGTTATTTGTGAATATTGAACCAACCTTGCATTTCAAAATAAATCTCATTTGATAATAGTGTAAAAGCTATTTCATGTATTGCTGGGTTTGGTTTGCTAATATTTTGTTAAGGATTTTAACATTTATATTCATCAGGGATATTGGCCTATAATTTTCTTTCTTTGTAGTATCTTTATCTAGCTTTGGATAAGAAATCACCTTACATCTGTTTTAATCTCTATCATCAATAAATTCACAAACAACAAGCTATAAGAGATAAGTGTAAAAAATGAAACACTCATGCACTGTTGGTGAGAACGGAGATTGGTGCACTGTGCATGCTGTGGATGTACACCATGTGTACTTAGTTTGGGTTCCCAGAGGCACATAAGGGTTATTGTATCAGGGCATTATTAAACATGCTCTTAAGAGAAACCTGTCAAGGAATGGGGCAAGCAAGACAGAGAATGCTATTAGTCTTGAAGACACACAAAAGTCTGGAAAACAACATATAAAAATTAGGAGGAGGACAGACCCTCTTCATTTCAGAGGAGAAGTGGGGATTCTTCTCAGATTTTGGATCTTCTTCCTTACCAATGCCTTCATGGCAGTATGCAAAACTCACAAGAATTATATCTCTCTCCACTTTTATATTCAACTTCTCACCCCACATCAGAGCTAATAGAACATTGTACATTTTCATTTTCTTTTTATCACTTATGGCTCACTGACATTGTCATATATTCCCACCAGGAAAAATGGTAAACTTCAGTGAATCATGATCTATGTCCTTTCCAATATCATTTAAATTCACTCTAAATGCACTAGGTAAGGCTGCTTTTCAAATGTTTTAATAAAAATTCAAAATGAAGATGTAATTTCTTTTAGAGATTAACTAGTTTTATACTCTGCTGGCTTTCCACCTAACAGCTACTCCCTCCTTTATTCTCTTGTTGACAGAGCCAAGATTTTATCATTCTAACAATTTTTTTCTTTTCCATTTCAGAGTTATTATTTGTTTTTCTAAACCCACCAGGTAGTTCTAGTATCCCCTTGTTTATAAACCAGAATATAAATACATCTGAACAGTTTCAACTGTACCCTATAGTAATGCAAAGACACAGAATAAATTTAATATATTTTATAAGAAAATAGTTTTTACTCAAAAGTATGATATATAAATTTTTATTATGTATTGAACCAGTAAAAATTTATTAAGCATATATATTATCAAAAAATATAGGATGTCAAAGAAATGTCAGCATGAGAGATATTCCTGAACTCCCACATTGAAATTTCAACAAACTTAACAACTATATGTGAATAAAAAGCCCCAGGAGCACCTGAAATATACACATTCCAGATAAAGGTATAATTTGGTGAGAAGGTGAGCCAAAGATGGAATCCACTCACTGAGGAAAAAAGCTGGAGAATAGAGAGTTTTTTCTCTTCTCTCAGTTATCTGAAGGAGGAGAGCACTCAGAAAAAGGAGGATTTTCCCGCTTCCAATTGTACAAATCACTGGTGGAAAAAGGCACATAGATGAAGCGAGGGGGCGCTCGTGGACCAGCATCTGGTGCCAGTGGTGCTTCCTGGAGTGGTAAAATGGCCGCACTACCCCTGGCACCTCCTGCAGAAGGAGGCAAGATGGCGGTGCCTCCTGCAGAAGGAGGCAAGATGGTGGTGCCTCCTGCAGGAGACAAAGGCAAGATGGCAGTGCCTCCTGCAGAAGGAGGCAAGATGGCAGTGCCTCCTGCAGGAGACAAAGGCAAGATGGCAGTGCCTCCTGCAGAAGGAGGCAAGATGGCAGTGCCTCCTGCAGAAGGAGGCAAGATGGTGGTGCCTCCTGCAGGAGACAAAGGCAAGATGGCGGTGCCTCCTGCAGAAGGAGGCAAGATGGCGGTGCCTCCTGCAGGAGACAAAGGCAAGATGGCGGCATCTCCTACCGAAGGAGAAGGCGAATATATCGCCCCTCCTTGGGTGTGTGGTGGACTCAAAAATCCACTTACGTCCTGCTGCATGGAATCAGGTCCTCCCTGCCACCGATAGGGAGGAGGGAAATTTACTGGGTCTAAGGGATCCTCCAGTGGTTCAGGCAAGACAGGGTAAATTCTAGATGACGGTACAGTGGACTGTACCGGGGAATTGGTCTTCTCCTTTTCCTCCCTACTGCCTTTCCCTGCCCTCTGGTTACTTGCAGTAACACATATTGCCCTTCTCTCTCTCTTGCCATTCTTTATGTACTTTCTGATATACCCTGGCTTATCTGTGGCAATATCAACCCACACATCTATATACAAATATTGGTCTGGATGGGGCACCTGGTAGATAATAGCTCGGACAGCAAACACAATAGGAAGATCAAAAGTTCCCTCAGTGGGCCACCCTACGTTGAAGGCAGGCCATTCTAACTGACTCAAGGTCCGAAGGGTCTCTCAGTCCGGAGGTGGCCCTCCATACCCCTGGGCTCTTTTCTGAAAATCAGAAAAGTTGTTTAGCAGGCACTCAAGTGGAGAACCGGGTACAGACTCTTGTTGTCCCATTCTTCTTTATCCCGCTTTGTCTGCTTCTAAACCTTCAAGAATTAACAAAACAATTATCAAAATACCCCAACCAATAAGCAAAAAAAAAGCTAGAGTAAAAGATTGTCTCACACTCAATTTAGGCATTCACACACAGACAAAACGCAGCACAGCGCAGCGCAGAAATTCCTAATGTGACCGGTCACTTCTAGAGTTCACTCCTAGAGTTAACAATTCCTTTCAGAAAACGGCGTCCCATTCTGAAAGCCCTGGGTAGGTTACCAGCAGCGTCCCACCTACTACCTCAGGTTTATATGCTCCGGAGCTCAAAACCAAAACCAAATGAGGATCCTCAAAGAGTACTTACTCAACTCGAGCTGTCCCTCTGGTCTCCGACCAAAAAACTCCACCAAGGGAAATCCCGGGCGAGCCCCCAGAGATGTAGCATCCACCGGGTCAAGAACAAACGTCGGAGACTTTCAGGAGTATAGATGTAACTTTATTGGCCAGTTTTACCTGCGCAGGGGCAAATTCCCGAGGTGTCCAGAGACACCGTGCTCACAAGGAGCTACAGATGGGAATCGCACCTAGCGCTCACAGCTAAAGCTTTTTATAAGCTAAGCAAGCAAGCCTCATACAGAAGCAGATGTGGCGGTAACCTATTTGCTAAGGGGGCTGCACATAGCATAGCAACAGGGGCTGGGGTCTAGCTCATTGGCGAATTCCAAACCTAAACTTCTGATAAGGGTCTTTTAACCAATAGAATGCAAACGTTTGTCTCTTTTTCCTTTTTTTTTTTTTCTCTCTCAGCTTCCCAGAGTCCCTATCTGTCTCTGCTTCTTGAACGACCTTGGGCATGTTACTCCTAACAGAACAGGAGCAGGACCTGCCTGTAACCCTTAAGTTCCCTGTTCCATTAGTGCCTTGCTTATTTTCTGATCTTCTCTTGGTCCTTACACCAACCAATGTAACAGAATAGAAATTTCACAAATAAAACCACATATATATGGGCAAATCATCTTTGATAAAGGAGCCAAAAGCTTTTGAAAAGAAAGCCTCTTCAATAAATGGTGCTATGAAAATTGGAAAACCACATGCAAAAGAATAAAACTTGACTACAATTTATCCCCTTGCATAAAATTAATTCAAAGTAGATCAGAGACCTAAATATAAGACCTGAAAAAATAAATTACATAGAAGAAAACATAGATACTAAATTCATGGTTCTTGGCTATGAAGAACATTTTACAAATTTGACCCCAAAGGTAAGGGAAGTAAAGACAAAGATATATGAAGCTTCTGCACAGCAAAAGAAACTGACAACAAAACAAACAGTCAACTAAATGGAAGATGATATTTCCAAAGAACAGCTCAGGTATGAGGTTAATATAAAAAATATATAACGAACTCACAAAACTTAGCAACAGACAAGCAAACAATTCAATAAAAAAGTGGGAAGAGGACCTGAACAGAAATTTCTCCCAAGAAGACAAACAAATGACCAATAGATATATGAAAAGATGCTTACCTCCATTAGCTATTAGAGAAATGCAAATCAAAAACTACAATAAAATACCATATCACACCTGTTAGATTAGTTATTATCAACAAGAAAAGGTAATAACAAATGTTGGAGAGACTGGGAAAAAAGAACCCCAATTCACTGTTAGTAGAAATGTAAATTAGTACAACCACTATGGAAAAAAGTATAGTGGTTCCTCAAAAAATTAAAAATAGAACTTCCATATGATCCAGCAATTCCTCTACTGGGTATATATCCTCAAAAATCGAAAAAATTGGTATGTAAAAACAAATGCACTCCCATGTTTATCTCAGCATTATTCACAGGGGCCAAAACATGGAAACAACCAAAGTGTCCTTCAATAGAGGGTAGGATAAAGAAGAAGTGGTACATATATACAATGGAATACTACTCAGCCATAAGAAATCAAGACATGGTATCATTTACGACTACATGGATGAACCTTGATAACATTATACTGAGTGAAATAAGTAAATCAGAAAAAAAACTAAGAACTCTATGATTCCATATATAGGTGGGACACAAAATTTAGACCTATGGACATAAATAAGAGGGCAGTGGTTACCAGGGGGAGGCGAAAGGGGGAGAGAGATGAACATAAAGAACAAATATAAGGTGATGGAGAATGTGTTAACATTAGGTAATGGATATACAACAGAATTGACTGTCCAAATGATGTGAAGATATTTGCCCCAAATCTATGTACTCTAGTTCACCAAGGTCACCCTGTTAAATTTAATGATCTAAAAAAAATTAAATAAAAATTTTAAAAAAGAAAAAAATTTAAAAATAAAATGAGAAAAAAATTAAAAAGAAAAACATATAAATAATTAAAAAGAAAGACCTTTCTAAATTTATCCCGAGAGTAGAGTTGCTTTAACACCCAAATATCAATTAATATTATACATTATAGTATTATAATAAGGGACAAAATCTCAACAAATGCAGAGAAAAGCATGAAACCAAACCCAATATCCATATACAATAAAAAAACCCCAAACAATGGGCACTTTGTATGATGTTAGAAAAGTAAACCTTTCTTTCAGCTTTAAGATGTTAATATTTTTATTTTAAATTGATTATTAGGTATGGTTAATTTTTTGTGTTTAAACTCTAGCTTTCATGTTTACTGTAATTTAGTCTTAAAACAATTTTTACTTAGTAACCAGTGCTTTTAATAATGTGGTTGGCAACGAGAAATTATTAAAAACTGTCATAAAACTTTATTATTTGAGTATTAGAAAAGTTAACTCAGAACACACTCTAAAAGAATATTCATATATTAAAAGATTCAGACAGACTCCTAGCTCACTTAGCAGATGGTACATCTACAATAAAAGTTGAAATAAAGTAAAAAAAAAGATTAAGACAAGGATCTCTGTAGAGGGATAATCTGAAGTTATTTAATATAATTTCAGTATTTTCAGTAATCTTTAAGTACTTCTATAAAATCTGGTAATACTATGTAAAGTCACTGTTTTGGTAAGATTGACCTTGTTATTAATAAAAACATTATAAATTAAAAAATTTTAAACTGAATACCATGTGGTTTTATTGCTATTGTTTATTGGATATAATATTCCAAAGCATTGACGTGAAGAGAAGAAAAATCTAAACTAAATTTTTGTTTAATGTGTTAAAGTAGGCAGCTGTTAATGAAGATATCCTATTAAGCCTGATTAAGTTGGAAAATAGTAGTTTTACAGTCTTTTCCAGAAGTAATTGGCATGGTTTGGGACAACATCCTGCCTAGTTTACTAGGCAGAAAAGATAGTTTGACAGGTAGCCTATCCGGTAACTGGCATGTACAGCTGAATTAACAGATGTGGGTGTGGAGCAAGAGAAAATTCCTTTCATTCAGTGCATGTGCAATAGAGGCCAACATTGCTCAGAGTAATACCTTTTACTGAGTACATGCACAGTGGAGTCAAGTGACAAAGAAGAACTATGAGGCAAGATGTGCCCTAGAAGCCAAAATCGTGACCAAAACATGGGAGGAGTCTAGCTTGGGAAAATCTTGTGAGAAGATTGAATAGGATAGGGCATGAAACCCCAGAAGAGCGAGGAAAGGGCCTGGCTAGGAGAAGGGCACAAGCACATCCCCAGAAGAGCCAGGAAAGAGATTGGATAGTATGAAAGAAACTGTGCTCTTTTCCAAACCCAAGAAAATACGTGGAGGTTTAGCAAGGACCTCAAAGCGTCCATTACTATAGCATACCTGCTCTCTGCCTCTTGGAGGATATACTCTTTTCACTCTAATAAATCTTGCCAGTGTTGCTTTAAATCCTCCTACTTATGTGTCCCCGAAATTTCTTTTCTACAACACTAAAGAAAGTCCTATTTCCAGACCATGCCCACCTCGGTCCTTGTCCTCCTCTGGTTACAGATTGTGGGTGAGGGGTGTATTTGCTATGACTAAGATGAGACAAATGCCATCAGAGATTTGTAAATCAGCTGGGGTGTTTTACTAATAAACAACATGTATCAGGTGTGCATTAGTTCCAAATATTTTTATCTGCCAAGGTGGAACTACTTTAAAGAGTGAGTTTTGTTTTGTTTCTAAAATGGATAAAAGTGTGTTTAAATTACAACAGTTTTACTTGCTTGAAGGTGTGTTTTAATATAGGGTTTGCTTTCTGATAATTTATGTATTTTATAAATTTTAGAATCAATTTCTCTTTAAAGTGGTTCATATTTTTCAACTCTTGTACACATAAAATTGAGTTAGTTAAAAAACCCCATAAGAATAGAAAGAACTTTTTCAGCCTGATAATGGGAAACTAAAATAAACTGACACTTAACTTTGTAGTTTACAATGATAGACTATATTCTTTCTGAGTGAGATCACAAATAAAACAAAGATGTCTACTCTCAAAATCAGAAAAACAAAATAAAAGGCACTCAGGTTGGACAGGAAGAAATAAAACTATTTTTAGTCACAGATAATAGGTCCTTGTATAAGTGAAATGTTAAGAAACCTACGAAAATATCAATTGTTAAAATTTAAAAATACATTCAACAAGGTTGCAGAATAAAAATCAATATAAATGTCAAGTGTATTTATATCAATATATACTAGTAATGAACAATCCAAAAATAAAATTAAAAAATAATTTCATAGACAAAGGGAATAAAATAGAAAAAAATATCAAAATATTTGTGAAACCTCTACAATAAAATTGAAAAGTACTGCTGAGAAAATAAGTTTTCATGTTCATGGTCTGGATACTTGAAATCATTAAGATTGCAATTTTCCTAAAATAATTAATTAGGCATTCAATGTAATCTATCAAAATCCTAGCAAACTTCTTTTCCTTCAGAAGTTAGTCTTAACATTTATAAGAGTGTGGTGGTTACGGGGGGGGGGGGGGGAGGGGGGAATGGGAGAGGGATAGGGGGTGGGGAGGGGCACAAAGAAAACAAGATAGAAGGTGACAGAGGACAATCTGACTTTGGGTGGTGGGTATGCAACATAATTGAACGACAAGATAACCTGGACTTGTTATCTTTGAATATATGTATCCTGATTTATTGATGTCACCCCATTAAAAAAATAAAATTATATATATAAAAAAAAAAAAAAAAAAAAAAAAAAAAAAAAAAAAAGAAGTTAGTCTTAAAACAAGACTATAAAAACAATTTTGAACAAAACACAGTTGGAGGACTTACACTTCCCAATTTAAGACTTTCTACAAAGTTACACTAATCAAGGGAGTGTCATAATGGGAAAAGGATAGACATATACAGCTGTAGTTAGCATCTAAGCAGGCATGAGCAGAATAGGACCTATGTACCAGCCACAGAGTGTCACTAGGACAGAGAGCCCTGGGTGCCTAGCAATAAGACTAACTGAGAAAATGAGGACCTTGCCCATAGGGTAACCTTTCCTCCTATAACATATTGCTGGTCCTGCAGTTTAAACTCTCTGACCTTTTATATTGCTGGTAATGCTTTTCAGATTTTCACCTGATCTTTCTTTCCCTAGCATGCCACTAGTGATGTGGTAGATCTCCTTAGAGGAGAAATAAGGAGGCCAGAAAACAACCTCACAAGACTCCTACACAAGCCCTTTCACATCCACTCCCTTAATCATTAAGCCCTTAGGACAATTAGGTTCCGACCTTCATCAAATATTCTTAATAATAAAGCCTAGTGCCAGAGTTTTGGACAAAATAGACAGAATATCTAGGTCTCAGTTCTGCTTCAGCTCCAGGCCCAGACAAGTTACCAAGGCCAGGCAGGGCAATGCCATGGATGACTTTAAGACCTACTACACTGACTAATTGACTTAACTAATCAATGAAGATCACAACCCTGAAAGGATATCCCTAGAAAGGCTTATGAATATTTTATTGAGGCCCTTCTTTTGGGACCTCCTCTGTGCCTTTTTCCACCTGCATCTTTTCCCACTGAATGTTTTCTCTGGAGTAAGCCTAAGCCTTTTCTCTTCTCTTCCCTCCAGGTGCCTATATCCTTGTCTTTTATTTTCCTTAGCTCCAAGGGCCCTTTTTTTTTTTGCCTCTGTAACTTAATTTCTGAGTCCACACAGCCCATCTGGCTCATTTCTTTCACAGCTTACTTCTCCTATCTCTGTGACTTTCTATATAAATTTTCTTTTGGAATTCTTGGCTCTGAATTATTTTTTAGCCAAAACTCAAGTATCAAGATTGTTGAATCGAGGCCCAATCTCCAGTAACATTCTGGTGCCATTTTACCATTACATATAAAAATAACAGAACTGAGAATCTAAAAATAAACTCTTACAGTTGTGTGTCAATTAATTTTCAACAGATTTAAAGGTAATTAATTAAATAAAAAATGCTAGTATTTACAATAGATGGTGTTGGGACAACTGAATATTTATATACAAAAAGATGAGTTTGTACTATTTTCTTACGCTTTACTCAAAAAGAAACTCAAAATGGATCTGAGTCCTGAATGAGAGAGTTAAAACTATAAAGCTTTTTTGAAGAAAATAACAAAAACACAGTTGACATTGGCCTAAGAAAATATTTTTTAGATACCATTGCAAATGTGCCATGCATAAAAAAAATAGAACTTGGTCAGAATTAAAAAGTTTTGTACTTCAAAGTATATAGTTAAGAAGAAAAAAAACAAAAAAAGATGCAGTCTGAGAGAATATATTTGCAAGTCCTATATCTGATAAAGTTCTTGTATCCAGAATTCATAAAATACAGCTGACCCTTGGACAACATGAGAGTTAGGTGTGCTGACCCCCATGCAGTCAATAATCCATGTATAACTTTTGACTCTCAAAAAATATTTCTAATAACCTATTGTTGACTGGAAGCCTTACCAATAATATAAACAGTTGATTAACACATATTTTGTATATGTTTTATATATTACATACTATATTGTTAGAATAAATAAGCTGATGAAAGAAAATGTTAGTAAGAAAATGCTAAGAGAAAATGTATGTGCATTATTTATTCAAAAAAAGCCGCATGTAAGTGGACCCATGATATTCAATGGTCAAGCGCATGAAATTCAAAGGTCAATTGTAACCTTATAATTAAATAACTTTAAGACAAATAGATCCAGTTTAAAAATGGGCAAAGTTTTGAACAGACATTTCATCAGAAATATAATATTAATCACATGACATAGAAAAAGACGGTCAGCATCGATTTAAGAAAAAAGTAAATTTAAATTATAATAACATACAACTTAGCACACTTGGTTATAGTCAAAATGGCAGAGAATAAGCTCTATTGGTGGGTGTGTGGAAGAAGTTATATCCTTACACACTGTAGAAAAAAAAGTAAAATAATATAGTGCCTTTGCAAAACAGTTTGGCACCTTCTTAAAAATTTAAATGAAAATTTAGCACATAACCCAAAAATACTACTCCTGAGAATTTAACCAAAAGAAGTGAAAAAACATGCCCACACAAATACTTATTTATATGTGAGGTTAATAACAACACAATCATAATACCTTAAAACTAAAAAAAACCAAATGTCTTTCAACCAGTGAGTGTATAACAAAAGTGTTTTATTCACCAATGTAGTTCTAGTCAGCAATAAAAGGGAGGAAAGTACTAACATCTGCCATATGTATGACTCCTAACATTTTACTTTTAGGTTGCCAAAGGAGGAATGCACAAGACCTTATGAGTTTTAAGAAGTTAATGTATGCATCTGTGAACAGATGTGTCAAGGCTCTTGTGACATCAGCAGTGAGAATGAAAAGCCTCAGCCTATATAGGACTCAATTTGACTGTGTTTCTCATTGCAGGGGGAAACTTCTATTACAGGTGGGCACTAAAAAAAAAGAAAGAAAAAAGAAGGACTTATAAAAGCAAAATCTGAAATGAAAGAGGAGAAATTACCACAGACATCATAGATATACAAAAGATCATAGAAGAATGCTATGAAAGATTATATGCCACTAAATTCAACAACCTAGAAAAAATGGAGAAGTTCCTGGAAGTACACAATCTTTCTAGACTGAGTCACAGAGAAATGGAAAACTTAAATAAACCAATAACCAGGAGGAAAATAGAAAAAAAAATTACCAAAAACTTCCCCTAAAACCAAAGCCCAGGACCAGATGGTTACACAAGTGCATTCTATCAAACATTTAAAGATTGGTACCTATCATTTTTTTTTTTTGTATTTTTCTGAAGCTGGAAACAGGGAGAGACAGACAGACTCCCGCATGCTCCCCACCGCCCTACCGGGATCCACCCGGCACGCCCACCAGGGGTGACGCTCTGCCCACCAGGTGGCGATGCTCTGCCCCTCTGGGGGGTCGCTCTGCCGCAACCAGAGCCACTCTAGTGCCTGGGGCAAAGGCCAAGGAGCCATCCCCAGCGCCCGGGCCATCTTTGCTCCAATGGAGCCTTGGCTGCGGGAGGGGAAGAGAGAGACAGAGAGGAAGGAGTGGGGGGGTGGTGGAGAAGCAAATGGGCGCCTCTCCTATGTGCCCTGGCCGGGAATCTTCAAAAAAAAAAACAGAAGAGCAATACTTCCTAACACATTTATGAGGTTAACATTACCCTGATACCTAAACCTAACCTGGAAGTACAACACACACACACACACACACACACACACACACACACACACACTACAGAGCAATATTTATAATGAATACAGATTCAAAAATTTTAAAGAAAATACTAACAAATCAAATACAGCACAACATTTTAAAAAAATACACCATGATGAAAATATTCAATACAAAAGCACAAGAATGGTTTAACATACACAAATCGATCATTGTAAAAATCAACAAAACAAAGAGCAAAAATTAGATAATTTTATTAATAGATGCAGAAAGGCATTCAATAAGACACAACATCCATTAATGTTTAAAACACTCAGTAAATGGGTATAGAAAAAAAGTACTTCAACATAAAAAGGCTATATATGACAAACTTTCATCCAATATCATACTAAATGATGAAAAATTAAAAGCTTTTTCTCTAACTTCAGGAACAAGACAAGGCTGTCACTCTAATAAAAGGTATCTGAATCGGGAAAAAGAAGTAGGTATCACTTTTTGCAGATGACATGATGCTTTATATAGAAAACCCCAAAGACCCACCAAAAAACTATTAGAAACAATTAAAATACAATAAAGTGACAGGATACAAAATCAATATATGAAACTCTGCTGCTTCCTTATATACCAACAATAAAACTCCAGAAAATAAATTAAAAAATACAATTTTTAAAATGTTTATTTTATTGATTTTAGAAGGAGAGGAAGAGTGTAGAGAGAAGGAAGGGAGAGGACAGAAACATTGATCTGTTTCTGTATGTGCCCAGAGTGGGGACTGAACTCAGCAAACTGTGCTTCAGGAAGATGCTCCAGTGAACCAAGGCACCCAGGCAGGGCTATTGAATGAAAAATACAATTTCTTTTACAGTTGCAACAAAAAATTAAAACACATAGGGATAAACTTAACAAACTATATAAAGGACCTATATACTGAAATCTAGAAAGCATTATTGAAAGAAACTGAAAAGACAAAATGAAATGAAAAAATATTCTATGTTCATGGATCAGAAGAATCAACATAGTTAAAATGACCATATTACACAAAGCAAAATGCAAATTTAATGCAATCTCCATTAAAATCCCATTGTTATTTTAAAAATAAAACAAAACACAGCTAATTTATATGGAGCCATATAAAAAATGAAGAGAAAAGAATGAAGCTGGAGGTATCACACTACCTGCCTTCAAATTATACTACATAGTCATGATAATCAAAACAACATATTATTGGCATAAAAACAGACAGACAGACTAATGGAACAGAATCAAGGGCCCTGAAATAAAGCCACATATATATAGATAAATAATCTATGACAAAGGAGTCAAAGACACAAAATGGAGAAAAAAAGTATCTTCAATAAATGGTGTTGGGAAAACTGGAAATCCACATGCAAAAGCATAAAATGACTACAGTTTATCCCTTGCACAAAAATTAATTTAAAATTGATCAAAGACTTAAATATACGATCTAAAACAATAAATTATATAGAAAAAACATAGGTACTAAACTTATGGACTTCGGCCATAGAGAATATTTTATAAAATTGACCTCAAAGCAAGGTAGGTAAAGGCAAAAAAAAAAATGAATAAGACTATATCAAACTAAAAAGTTTCTGCATAGCAAACAAAACCAACAGTAAAACCAAAAGACAGCCAACCAAACAGGAAACGATAAGGAGTTAATGTCAAAAATATATTATGAACTCACAAAACTCAGAAAAAAACAAGCAAACAATCCAATTAGAAAATTGGGAGAGGCCTGACCTGTGGTAGCACAGTGGATAAAGCGTCGACTTGGAAACACTGAGATCACCAGTTTGAAACCCTGGGCCTGCCTGGTCAAGGCACATATGGGAATTGATGCTTTCTGCTCCTCCCCTTCTCTCTCTCTCTCTCTCTCTCTCTCCCTCTCTTTCTCCTCTCTACAATGAATAAATAAATTTAAAATGTTTAAAAAAATCTTTAAAAAAAGAAAATGGGGAGAGGACCTGAACAGCAACTTCTCCCAAGAAGACAAATGGTCAATAGATATATGAAAAGGTACTTGCCTTCACTAGCTATGAAAGAAATGAAAATCAAAACTACAATGAGATATCACCTCATACTTGTTAATGTATTTTTGGAGTATTTTTAGGAGATTCCCTTTTCTGTGGTTCTTGGTTATCAATTATTTTTGGTTCTCAAACATTTTAAGAACATGTTGAAAGCATAAATACGGGCTCTTATCCCCAGGGACTCTGATTCAGTAGATCTGGCCAAGTAGAAAGAATTTTTACCAAGAAACCTTCATTCACTGCTGGTGGGAATGTCAACTGATACAATCATTATAAAAGACAGTATGGTGGTTTCTCAAAAAATTGAGAATAAAACTACCATATAACCCAGTAATCCCTCTACTGGGTATCTATTTAAAAAACTTGAAAACATTGGTACACAAAGACACATGCACTCCTATGTTCATTGTGCATTGTTCATGGTGGCCAAGTCATAAAAAAAAAAACCCTGAAGTGTCCCTCAATAGAGGATTGGATAAAGAATATGTGGTACATATATACAATGGAATACTACTCAGCCATGAGAAATTATGATATATTGCCAGTTATGACAAAATGGATGGACCTTGAGAACATTATAGTAAGTGAAATAACTAAATCAGAGAAAGTTGTGAACTATATGATTTCACACATAAGTGTGATATAAAACTGAGATTCATGGATGTAGATAAAATTAAAGGGTTACCAAAGGGAAGAATGTAAAGAAGGACCAATATATGGTGATGGAACATGATTTGACTTTGGGTGATGGGCACACAATGCAATAACCATTCAAATGCTACAGAAATGTTTGTGTAAAACCTATATACTCTTTATTTTTATTTACTTTTTTATCTATTGATATCAGTGAGAGAGATATAGATGGAGAAAGAGAGAGAGAGAGAGATCAAGTTATTCTTCTATGTGCCTTGATCTAGGATTGAACCAACAACCTCTGCACATTACAAAGATGCTCTAACCAACTGGGCTGAAACCTATGTACTCATTGATCAATGTCACCTCATTAAATTTAATTTATAAATAAAATGGGAAAAAAAGCTCAATGAGATTAAATGGATTTCTGCAAACCCACACAAATCTGCATGCATGGGACAATAACAGAGTGTGGCTCCCTGGCATGAGTGGTTTGCAGTAGTGAGCATCTGAGCACCTGATGTTTTAGCTGGAACTTTTCTTAACCTGGAGAGTAAAAACAATTAAAACTTGGAAGGAGAGCCACTAGCCAACATCAGTGATCATATGCATAGGGTTTCTGAGTAAGTGTTGAATGCAAAAACACTTACATAGCTATAGCTCACTTCTGTTTCATATCACAGTGGAAAAGTACATCAGACTATTACAGTTCTTATCCAGATTTTGCTTTTTATGTAAACTTGGATGCTTGTGTTTAGTAATACACCATTCATTATGATCCCTCAAGTTATCTCCCAGGACCTGATCTCTTCTTTGCACTCCCCTTCTTTACAGTGTCTAAGACTGCACCAGTAATCCTGTCTTCATCTTCTCTCAAGGTCACAGTCCAGAGTACCAACCAGTTCAATAATATTATGTGAACTTGGAAATACTTGCATAGATTACTCGTTTTTGCATTTATTAATTTCAAAGGATCAAATGAGACTCTAGACCAAAAAATAGTAGTTGTGTAAGAAGTCCAATTTGAGTTCAAATTAGCTAGTTATTCAGACAACGAAAGCTTTAAATCTAGCTCACTCTTCATCTCCTCTGTTTTCTTCAATTTCCCTGGTGGAGTAATTTTTCTTTCTGTAGCATGTGACATGTTTTCACCTTCTAACACCTTCTCAAGTCATTTTAGGTATTTATTTACATTTCTGTCTACCCCAGTGATTCCCAACCAGGGGTAATTTTTCACCCTAATAAATTTTTGGAAATGTTTGGAAATATTTTTGGTTGCACCCAGTGAGTAGAGGCTCTAGATATTACCAAAATTGTACCATGGAAAGCACAGCTCCCACAACAAAGAGTTATCCTTCCCCAAGCGCAAGTATTTTCAATGTTGAGAACCCTGTCTTATAAGATTTGAGTGCAGAGAGCTTGCAGCTAAGCATATAAGACATAGAAAACTATAAACATGTTAGTTGATTAAAGAATAATTTATTCATTTTGTATTATTTTTTGCAGTTGCAATCAGTGGTTTGAAAGCTTGAAATTATGTATTTAATATTTTTCTTCCCTTGATTAGTCCCTGAAAGAGAAATCCAGAAAGATCAAACAATCCATTTATTCCTATAAATATATGTCAAAAATGCATTTAAAAAAGACAACCTGAGAAAAAGTGGAGACAAGTTGGGACATGAAATCCATATAACATTTCCTTAAAAAGGCATCAGTCAGTCTCACCTTTGTCGATGGGGCTGGAACTCTTCATTCATCACCATAGACACGATCTTTTTTCTGAGTTTGTTTTACTTTTCCATGTGGCATCAGAGGTAGACTTGATTTATGGCTTTCTGTTCTGGACAGAGTCTCAAGATAGCAAAATATGGAGAGATACAAAGACCCAGGCAGCCAGTGTCCAGATGGCAGAGGGATGAGAGGGGAGCTGTGAATGGAAAAGAAACTTTCTGTATTTATTTATTCCCACTTGAAAAGAAGCTATGCTCTTATTGCTGTTTGGTGAGAAAAGATAAAGAGCTTGGAGGAAGAGGTAGCTTGACTTTTGGAACACTAGAGAGTTGACACCTCTGCTGGGTGTTGCAACACCCAGACAGTGCCTTTGAAGAGAGAGTGAGCACAGGCTTGATAACACTTGCATACCTCCTGTATCTATTAGTGTCTTGTAGAATATATGTGTATACACAAAGCAAAAGTGAAGACCTCAGAATTGTTTGTTGAAGGGAATTATGTAAAAAGAATTAATAAATATGTGATTTACAAAAAGATGTAGGTGTTAGCAATGATCCAAGTAGTAAATCATGTTATATGTGTAGCATTCCTGGGTGAATGATTCTGAGAAGTGTTTTGCAAACTAGATCCTGTAGGATGGAGTGCACAGTGGACTATTTAACCTCTAGCTTGGAATTGGTTTTCCCCACTCCCAAGCCATTCTTCACTCTTCACTTATGACCCCTTAGATCCCCTTCCTAGATCAATCAGCATATGAACCTTTATTTCAGGTTCTGTTTCTGGGGGAAACCAGGCTAGACAGTAACCATAAATAAATATTAGCTCTTATTACTTTTACTGCTAATATTATATATTTCCCTCATCTAGCATATTCTATAGGAAATTCAAATACCTACTGAATATTTTTCAGGATTTCTAGAAATCCTTATTTTATTTCCTTAAGGTGCACCAACTTTTGGAATTTATGCCAATCTTTCCTTCTCTACATCACTAGTCTGTGCTATGCTAACCTTCCCTAGTCTGCTTTAGCCAAAACTATGAACACACAGCACTCCCCAACCCTACCCCCTTTTATTTCCCAGGACCCCCTACCCCAGGGCTTTTTATGTAACAGAGATTCATGTGGAAGACCCACAAGGGTACCCTTCACCAAATAAAGATGCTTTCTTTATTCTTGAGAAAAAAATGAGCAAACCATAGTTGTTAAGTAAATGATATTAAAATGTGTGTGTTCTTTTCCAGAAAATACATCATATATATTTTAATAAGAGATGACTACTACAAGTATAAATTTCTGGAGGCAAAGGAGACTATTGATTTTTTCTCCCATTTAGAAGATAGCTCACGAGATGAAGCTTTTCTTCTCATTTTTATGTAAGCAACCTCAGATCCATTCTCAATATCCCCACCACTTCTTTAGTTCAAATATGTCATTTTCTAAGTGGATTACTAGAGCCAAGGTTATAACTACCCTTTTTCTCTATGCTTCCACCAGAGTTGCCCTCTTAAAACTCAAATATGATTACTGATTTTTGTAGCTTACAACTTGTTTATATATCCCTTACTGTGCAGATAAGGAATAGTCTTTGCAGGGAACCCAGGGTGCCTTAGGATACATGCCATGCCTGTTTTTCAGAATATCTTATCTTACATTGCACCTACACCCTCAGTTCTTAGCATCAGCAGCACTTATGAACAACACTCAGAAAATTCATGGGCCCAACTCAGACTTGTTCAGTCAGAAATTCTGGAGTGAAGTCTAGCAATCAGTGATTTAATAAACTCTCCATGACTGTAATCATGTTAAAGATTGAGAACCACTCACTTAAGCAGAACAGAAATGACCTTGACCCCAAGGTATCTGAAAATTTCTACTGGTTCTTCAGGAGTCAATTGGCCATTACCTCTTCCATGAAGCCTTCTCTGCTTTCACCTGGTGTTTCCCATGCCTGAATGCCTACAAAACAATTTTTGATGTGAAGCATGATACTCTGTTTTGTGATTATTGCCATTTGCTTGTCCATTTCCCTGATTAGATGGTGAGATATTTAGAGAAATGAAGACTCTGTAAATGCTTGCTTCAATTTCTTGTTCCTGTTACACACACACACACACACACACACACACTCACAACTCACACAGACTAACTTTGATGAAGATAAGATTAAAAAAGTATAATAGGAAGCCAGTGTTCAAAATTCATTGGCCGAGATGACGTCAGAGTAATGGCGCGGTAGGAAGCGATACCAATAAATCTCCCTCAAAACTCAACAAGATCTTCAACCAGAAACAGAAAAACCTATCCTTGGCGCCTCCAGACGTTTCGCAATACACCCAAAGGTATGGTCGAGCAAAAAATTGGCTAAATATAAAATCAAATCCCAAAGGAAATAGGGAGTAAGAAATGCTCCGCCTTCCTCACTAACCTAAATAGGGCTGCTTTCACTGGGAACTGAGAATATAGAAACTAAGGCAGGCAAAGGGGGTGAATAGATCCAGGCTGCAGCACAAACGGCCAAACCAGGCTGTCACACGGAGATCCAAGCTGAGGAAAAACTGTGCCTGAGGCGACCCAGTCAATACAAGCTAACACTCGCACCAAACCCAGACAAAGAAAGACAAGTGGGGCAGCCATTTTCCCCGATCTCCTGGTTGGCGCATGCAGATAGTGGGCGAGAGATTCCTTCAAAAGCCCCGGAAGTGGGCGCCCATGTTATCCCACACAGAGGCAGAGTCAGAGGCCTTTGTGTGGGCCAAAAGCAGAATCTCTGGGCTGCCCCAGCACCCTGAAAAAGCCGCGCACGGGCAGGGAGTGAGAGCCAATTCCAACGCTGGAATTGTTCCATGCGGGTGGGGGTTTCACTCAGAGGGTAAGGCGGCCAGCCTGATATCCTGGTCTGTGCGCACGGAGAGTGGGCAAGAGATTCCTCCTAGCACCTCAGCAGTGGGAGCCCATGTTATCCCACAGAGGGGCAGAGTCAGGGGCCTTTGTGTGGGCCAAAAGCGGAATCTCAGGCCACCCCAGCGCCCTGAAAAAGCCACGCACGGGAACGGAGTGAGAGCCAATTCCAAAGCTGGAACTTTTCTGTGCGGACGGGTATTTGACTCAGAGTGTGAGACTACCGGCCTGATATCATGGTCTGCGTACAGATAGTGAGTGAGAGTTTCCTCCAAGCGCCCCGGGAGTGGGCACCCTCCCGTGTTACCAGACAGAGTGGCAGAGCCAGAGGTCTTTGAGTAGGCAGAAGCCCCACCAGATTATGCTAGCAGCTCTGACTGACTGAGCCTTACCCACAGCCCTGTGCTGAGTGGAAATAGAGTGGGGAGTTGCCAGCTCTTTGAGCCTCTTACTATCCAGGCAGAGGCAGCAGCAGCCCCATAGCTGGATTATCAGGCTACTAATTGAGGAAGGAAAGACTAAGAGAGAGGCTCCAGGAACACGGACTCTCTCACTGTCGGAGCCTATAAATGCTAATGAGCCTCGACTGCCAACGAGACTAAAGCACAACACATGACATTGCCATAGAGAATTATCAACTGCAAACCTCTGCCTGAGCCTGCCAAAGGGGCAGAACCCGGGGTACAGAGTCACCGACCAGGAAGAGGGAGAGAAAAGAAAAAGCAAGAAGATAACCTCTCAAAATCAAGAATAATCTGCAGACTTTATAACCTATCCCATTTTATTATATTTGTTCGTTTGTTTCTCTTATCTTCATTCTTGATATATATATATATATTTTTTCCTCCTCCACTTTGGTTGTTAAACTCTATGCCGGTCTTACTCTCTCCTCTCCTTGAACTACACTACCCATAAGTGTTACATCTCCCATTATCTTTTATTTCCTCTTCCTTCCTCTCTATGAGGGTTGCACTCCAAAACCCTTAACTCTCTCTCTCTCTCCTCTTTTTTCTTTTTTCTTCTTTTAGTGGTTCCCTTTTTTTCTCTCTCTCTCTCTCTTTCTTTTCTCCCTCTATATTTGTTTCTTCCTTTCTCCTTTATGTCTCCTCTCATTCAAACCTCAATAACGAACAAATTATCTTATCTGGGACTCAAACTTATGTTTGTGGCATTTTGGGGGTTTTTTAATTCACCTTTTTAACTCACTAGCAGTGCTCCCATCCCTAGCTCTCCATTTTATGTAGTTCTTGTTCCACTAAATACAACAGTAATTTTTAAATTTGTCCCCCCATTTTCCTCTTTCCCTTGTTCCTCTCATCATAACTCTTAGTCAACCAACACCTAAGAGTGTTGGTTATTTCCAAAAGCAAATAATTTTATTCTTGACCCAAATTTTTTCCTTATTTGCTTTTTGTGGGTCCATACCCCCCCTTTTTTATTTTTTGCCCCTTTATTACTTCTCCCCAATTCAGGCCCTCCATTACAGGCATTGTTTGTTCTATTTAGTACAATATAATTCACAAGAATATCTCAAGAAAGAGGGAAGAGGAGAGGAGAGGAAAAAAGGAGGGGGGAATAAATTCCTTTATTTAAATTTTTATTTTATTTTATTTTTCTTTATTTAATGATTAATTTAAAAAAAAAACCTCTTTTTGATTTTTTATTTTTTTAACTTTTTATTCTTTATTATATCTCATTAATACTATCAATAAAACCACCCTCAGATGCCATTAAGGAAGAGAAAATTGAATATCATGGATACAAAAGAAAGAGAGGTAACACAGATTATGAGGAAAAATCAATAGAGAAAAAATTCAATATATTGGAAACCTTAAAGTTAAACAACAGAGAATTTAAAATAGAAATCTTAAAAATACTCAGAGATATAAAAGAAAACACAGAAAGGCAATTTAGGGAGCTCAGAAAACAACTCAATGAACACAAAGAATATATTACCAAGAAGATTAAAACTATAAAAACAAATCAAACAGAGATGAAAAACTCAATTCACGAGCTGAAAAATGAGGTAACAATCTTAGCTAATAGACAAGCCCAGATAGAAGGTAGGATTAGTGAAATAGAAGACAAGCAACTTGAGGCACAACAGAGAGAAGAAGAAAGAGACTCAAAAATTAAAAAAATGAGATAGCCCTAAAAGAATTATCTGACTCCATCAAAAAGAATAACATAAGAATAATAGGTATATCAGAGGGAGAAGAGAGAGAAAATGGAATGGAGAACATACTCAAACAAATAATAGATGAGAACTTCCCAAGCCTGTGGAAAGAACTAAAGCCTCAAGTTCAAGAAGCAAACAGAACTCCGAGTTTTCTTAACCCCAACAAACCTACTCCAAGTCATATCATAGTGAAATTGGCACAAACCAACAGCAAAGAAAAAATTCACAAGGCAGTCAGGGAAAAGAAGAATACAACATATAAAGGAAGGCCTATTAGATTATCATTGGATTTCTCAACAGAAACTCTACAAGCTAGAAGAGAGTGAACCCCAATATTTAAAGTTCTGAAAGAGAGGAACTTTCAGCCACGAATACTATACCCATCAAAGCTATCCTTCAAATATGAAGGAGAAATAAAAACATTCACAGATACAGAAAAGATGAGGGAATTTATCATCAGAAAACCCCCACTCCAGGAATTACTAAAGGGGGCTCTCCAATCAGATACAAAGAACAACAAAAAACAAAAAACAAAAAAAAAAAAACCAAAGCCACAAGTAAAAGCTCCAAAAACAACACAATAAAACCAAATTTAAACTGTGATAACAACAAAAAGAAAGGGGGGGGGAGAGGATGGAGATTAACAATAGCAAAGGATGATGGAGTGCAAAAGTACTCATAAAATAGTGCACTACAATGGACAGGGTAGAAACCCTTTTCATTACTTAAAGGTAACCACCATTGAAAAAACCACCATAGAAGCACATGATTTAAAAAAGATAGCAACAGAGGAAAGATGTATGGAGTACAACCAAATAAAAACAAAAGATAGAAAAACAAAAGAGAAGGGTCAAACAAGACACAAAACTAACAGAAAGCAATCTATAAAATGGCAATAGGGAACTCACAAGTGTCAATAATTACACTAAATGTAAATGAATTAAACTCACCAATAAAAAGGCACAGAGTAGCAGAATGAATTAAAAAAGAAAATCCGGCCCTGGCCAATTGGCTCAGTGGTAGAGCGTCGGCCTGGTGTGCAGAAGTCCCAGGTTCGATTCCTGGCCAGGCACACAGGAGAAGCACCCATCTGCTTCTCCACCCCTCCCCCTCTCCTTCCTCTCTGTCTCTCTCTTCTTTTCTCGCACCTGAGGCTCCACTGGAGCAAAGATCGCCCGGGTGCTGGGGATGGCTCCTTAGCCTCTGCCCCGGGTGCTAGAGTGGCTCTGGTCGCAACAGAGCGACCCCCCGGAGGGGCAGAGTATTTCCCCCTGGTGGGCAGAGCATCGCCCCCCTGGTGGGCGTGCCGGGTAGATCCCAGTCAGACGCATGCGGGAATCTGTCTGACTGTCTCTCTCCGTTTCCAGCATCAGAAAAATACAGAGTGAGACGATGTCAGAGTAATGGCAGGGTAAAAAGCGATACCGATAAATCTCCCCCAAAACTCAACAAGATCTTCAACCAGAAACAGAAAAACCTATACTTGGAGCCTCCAGATGCTTCGCAATACACCCAAAGGTATGGTCGAGTGAAAAATTGGCTAAATATATAACCAAACCCTGAAGGAAATAGGGAGTAAGAAATGCTCCGCCTTCCTCACTAACCTAAACAGGGTGGCTTTCTCTGGTAACTGTGAATATAGAAACTGAGGCGTTCAAAGGGGGTGAATAGATCCAGGCCGCGGCACAAATGGCTGAACCAGGCTGTGGCACGGAGATCCAAGCCGAGGAAAAACTGTGCCTGAGGCGACCCAGTCAATACAAGCTAACACTCGCGCCAAACCCAAACAAAGAAAGACAAGCGGGGTGGCCATTTTACCCGGTTTCCTGGTCGGCGTGCGCACAGTTAGTGGGTGAGAGATTTCTTCCTAGGCCCCGGGAGTGGGTGCCCGTGTTGCCCCACGGAGAGGCAGGGTCAGAGGCCTTTCTGTGGGCCAAGGGCAGAGTCTCTGGGCAGCCCCAGTGCCCTGGGAAAGCCACGCACGGGAGAAAGTGAGAACTAATTCCAATGGTGGAGATTTTCCGTGCTGGAGGGGGTTTCACTCAGAGGGAAACACGGCCGGCCTCATATCCTGGTCTGCGCGCGCAGATAGTGAATGAGAGATTCCTCCGAGTGCCTCGGCAGTGCGCGCCCATGTTATCGCACAGAGGGGAAGAGTCAGGGGCCCTTGTGTGGGCCAAAGCGGAATCTCGGGCTGCCCCAGCGCCTTGCAAAAGCCGCGCACGGGGACGGAGCGAGACTCAATTCCAACGCTGCAACTTTTCCCTGCGGTTGGGGGTTTCACTCAGAGCGTGAGACTGCTGGCCGGATATCCTGGTCTGCGCGCGCAGACAGTGAGTGAGAGTTTCCTCCAAGCGCCGCGGAAGTGGGCGCCCGCCTGTGTTACCGGACAGAGTGGGAGAGCCAGAGGTCTTTGAGTGGGCGGAAAGCCCGCCTGATTATGCTAGCAGCTCTGACTGACTGAGCCTTACCCAGAGCCCTGTGCTGAGTGGAAATAGAGTGGGGAGTTGCCAGCTCTTTGAGCCTCTTACTATCCAGGCAGAGGCAGCAGCAACCCCATAGCTGGATTATCAGGCTACTAATTGAGGAAGGAAAGACTAGGAGAAAGGCTCCAGGAACACGGACTCTCTCACTGTCGGAGCCTATAAATGCTAATGAGCCTCGACTGCCAACGAGACTAAAGCACAATACATGACATTGCCATAGAGACTTACCAACTGCAAACCTCTACCTGAGCATGCCAAAGGGGCAGAACCCGGGGTACAGAGTCACCGACCAGGAAGAGGGAGAGAAAAGAAAAAGCAAGAAGATAACCTCTCAAAATCAAGAATAATCTGCAGACTTTATAACCTATCCCATTTTATATTTGTTCGTTTGTTTCTCTTATCTTCATTCTTCATACTTTTTTTCCTCCTCCAATTTGGCCGATTAACTCTGCCGGTTTTACTGTCTCCTCTCCTTGAACTACACTACCCATAAGTGTTACATCTCCCATTATCTTTTCTCTTCTCTTCCTTTCTCTCTATGAGGGTTGCACTCCAAAACCCTTAACTCTCTCTCTCTCTCTCCTTTCTTTTTTTTTCTTTTAGTGGTTTCCTCTTTTTTTCTCTCTCTCTCTTTCTTTTCTCCCTCTATATTAGTTTCTTCCTTTCTCCTTTACATCTCCTCTCATTCAAACCTCAATAACAAACAACTTATCTTATCTGGGACTCAAACTTATGTTTATGGCATTTTGGGGGGTTTTTACTTCACCTTTTTAACTCACTAGAAGTGCTCCCATCCCTGGCTCTCCATTTTATCTAGTTCTTGTTCCACTAAATACAATAGTAATTTTTTAATTTGTCCCCCCATTTTTCCGTTTTCCTCTTATTCCTCTCATCATAACTCTTAGACAACCAACACCTAAAAGCAAATCATTTTATTCTTGACCCAAATTTTTTCCTTATTTGCTTTTTGTGGGTCCATACACTCTTTTTTTTTTCTTTCTCTTTTTTTCTTTTTTCTTTCTTTTTTTTTTTGCCCCTTTATTACTTTTCCCCAATTCAGGCATTGTTTGTTATAATTCACAGTTCACCACAAGATTTTCTCAAGAAAGAGGAGAGAGGAGAGGAGAGGAAAAAAGGAGGGGGGGAATAATTTCCTTTTTTTAAAAATTTTTATTTTATTTTAATTTTCTTTATTTCATTATTAATTTAAAAAAAACAACTCTTTTTGATTTTTTTATATATATATTTTTAACTTTTTATTCTTTATTAAATATCATTAATACTATCAACAAAACCACCCTCAGATGCCATTAAGGAAGAGAAAATCGAATATCATGGATACAAAAAAAAGAGAGGTAACACAGCTAGATGAGGAAAAATCTATGGAGAAAAAATTTAATATATTGGAAACCTTGGAGCTAAATGACAGAGAATTCAAGATAGAAATCCTAAAAATCCTCGGAGATATACAAGAAAACACAGAAAGGCAATTTAGGGAGCTCAGAAAACAACTCAATGAACACAAAGAATATATGTCCAAGGAAATTGAAACTATAAAAACAAATCAAACAGAGATGAAAAACTCAATTCACGAGCTGAAAAACAAAGTAACAAGCTTAGCTAATAGAACAGGTCAGATAGAAGAGATGATTAGTGAAATAGAATACAAGCAACTTGAGGCACAACAGAGAGAAGAAGAAAGAGACAAAGAGACTCAAAAATTAAAAAAAATGAGATAGCCCTACAAGAATTATCTGACTCCATCAAAAAGAATAACATAAGAATAATAGGTATATCAGAGGGAGAAGAGAGAGAAAATGGAATGGAGAACATACTCAAACAAATAATAGATGAGAACTTCCCAAGCCTGTGGAAAGAACTAACGCCTCAAGTTCAAGAAGCAAACAGAACTCCGAGTTTTCTTAACCCCAACAAACCTACTCCAAAGCATATCATAATGAAATTGACACAAACCAACAGCAAAGAAAAATTCTCAAGGCAGCCGGGGAAAAGAATACAACAACATATAAAGGAAGGCCCATTAGATTATCATCAGATTTCTCAGCAGAAACTCTACAAGCTAGAAGAGAGTGGACCCCAATATTTAAAGTCCTGAAAGAGAGGAACTTTCAGCCACGAATACTATACCCATCAAAGCTATCCTTCAAATATAAAGGAGAAATAAAAACATTCACAGATACAGAAAAGATGAGGGAATTTATCATCAGAAAACCCCCACTCCAGGAATTACTAAAGGGGGCTCTCCAATCAGATACAAAGAACAAAAAAAAAACTGAGCCACAAGTAAAAGCTCCGAGAAGAACACAATAAAACCAAATTTAAACTGTGACAACAACAAAAAGAAAGAGGGGGAGAAGATGGAGATTAACAGTAGCAAAGGACGATGGAGTGCAAAAGTACTCACAAAATAGTTCGCTACAATGAACAGGGTAGGGACCCTTTTCATTACTCAAAGGTAACCACCATTGAAAAAACCACCACAGAAGCACATGAGATAAAAAAGATAGCAACAGAGGAAAGATGTATGGAATACAACCAAATAAAAACAAAATATAGAAAAACAAAAGAGAAGGATCAAACAAGACACAAAACTAACAGAAAGGAAGATATAGAATGGCAATAGGGAACTCACAAGTGTCAATAATTACACTAAATGTAAACAGATTAAACTCACCAATAAAAAGGCACAGAGTAGCAGAATGGATTAAAAAAGAAAATCCAACTGTATGCTGCCTACAGGAAACTCATGTAAGTAACAAAGATAAAAACAAATTCAAAGTAAAAGGATGGAAAACAATACTCCAAGCAAATAACATCCAAAAAAAAGCAGGTGTAGCAATAGTCATATCGTATAATGCTGACTACAAGACAGGAAAAGTACTCAGAGACAAAAATGGCCATTTCATAATGGCTAAGGGGACACTGAATCAAGAAGACATAATAATTCTTAATATATATGCACCAAACCAAGGAGCACCAAAATATATAAGACAGCTACTTATTGATCTTAAAACAAAAACTGACAAAAACACAATCATACTTGGAGACCTCAATACACCGCTCATGGCTCTAGATCGGTCATCCAAACAGAGAATCAACAAAGACATAGTGGCCTTAAACAAAACACTAGAGCACCTGGATATGATAGACATCTACAGGACATTTCATCCCAAAGTGACTGAGTATACATTTTTCTCCAGTGTACATGGATCATTCTCAAGAATTGACCATATGTTGGGCCACAAAAACAACATCAGCAAATTCAGAAAAATTGAAGTTGTACCAAGCATATTTTCTGATCATAAAGCCTTGAAACTAGAATTCAACTGCAAAAAAGAGAAAAAAAATCCGACAAAAATGTGGAAACTAAACAACATACTTTTAAAAAATGAATGGGTCAAAGAAGAAATAAGTGCAGAGATCAAAAGATATATACAGACTAATGAAAATGACAATACGACATATCAGAATCTATGGGATGCAGCAAAAGCAGTGATAAGAGGGAAGTTCATATCACTTCAGGCATATATGAACAAACAAGAGAGAGCCCAAGTGAACCACTTAACTTCCCACCTTAAGGAACTAGAAATAGAAGAACAAAGACAACCCAAAACCAGCCGAAGAAAGGAGATAATAAAAAGCAGAGCAGAAATAAATGAATTAGAGAACAGAAAAACTATAGAAAAAATTAATAGAACAAGGAGCTGGTTCTTTGAAAAGATCAACAAAATTGACAAACCCTTGGCAAGACTTAGCAAGGAAAAAAGAGAAAGAACTCATATAAACAAAATCCAAAATGAAAGAGGAGAAATCACCACGGAAACCGTAGATATACAAAGAATTATTGTAGAATACTATGAAAAACATTATGCCACTAAATTCAACAATGTAGAAGAAATGGATAAATTCTTAGAACAATACAACCTTCCTAGACTGAGTCAAGAAGAAGCAGAAAGCCTAAACAGACCTATCAGTAGAGAAGAAATAGAAAAAAACCATTAAAAACTTCCCAAAAAATAAAAGTCCAGGCCCTGATGGCTATAACAGCGAATTTTATCAAACATTCAAAGAAGACTTGGTTCCTATTCTACTCAAAGTCTTCAAAAAATTGAAGAAGAAGCAATACTTCCACATACATTTTATGAGGCCAACATAACCCTCATACCAAAACCAGGCAAGGATGGCACAAAAAAAGAAAACTACAGACCAATATCTCTAATGAATACAAATGCTAAAATACTAAACAAAATACTAGCAAATCGAATACAACAACATATTAAAAAAATAATACATCATGATCAAGTGGGATTCATCCCAGAATCTCAAGGATGGTTCAACATACGTAAAACGGTTAACGTAATACACCATATCAACAAAACAAAGAACAAAAACCACATGATCTTATCAATAGACGCAGAAAAGGCTTTTGATAAAATACAACACAATTTTATGTTTAAGACTCTCAACAAAATGGGTATAGAAGGAAAATATCTCAACATGATAAAGGCCATATATGATAAACCATCAGCTAACATCATATTAAATGCCACTAAATTGAAAGCTTTCCCCCTTAAATCAGGAACAAGACAAGGTTGTTCACTCTCTCCACTCTTATTTAATGTGGTGCTAGAGGTTCTAGCCAGAGCAATCAGACAAGACAAAGAAATAAAAGGCATCCATATCGGAAAAGAAGAAGTAAAGGTATCACTTGTTGCAGATGATATGATCCTATACATCGAAAACCCCAAAGAATCCACTAAAAGACTACTAGAAACAATAAGCCAATACAGTAAGGTCGCAGGATACAAAATTAACATACAGAAGTCAATAGCCTTTCTATATGCCAACAATGAAACAACTGAGAAGGAACTCAAAAGAATAATCCCCTTCACGATTGCAACAACAAAAAAATAAAATACTTAGGAATAAACATAACAAAGAATGTAAAGGACTTATATAATGAAAACTATAAACCATTGTTAAGGGAAATCGAAAAAAGATATAATGAGATGGAAGAATATACCTTGTTCTTGGCTAGGAAGAATAAATATAATCAAGATGGCTATATTACCCAAAGCAATATACAAATTTAATGCAATTCCCATCAAACTTCCAATGACGTTTTTTAAAGAAATAGAGCAAAAAATCATCAGATTTATATGGAACTATAAAAAACCCCGAATAGCCAAAGCAATCCTAAAGAAAAAGAATGAAGCTTGGGGCATTACAATACCTGACTTCAAACTATATTATAGGGCCACGACAATCAAAACAGCATGGTATTGGCAGAAAAATAGACACTCAGACCAATGGAACAGAATAGAAAGTCCAGAAATAAAACCACATATATATAGTCAAATAATTTTTGATAAAGCGGCCAACAACACACAATGGAGAAAAGAAAGCCTCTTCAATAAATGGTGCTGGGAAAACTGGAAAGCCACATGCAAAAGAATGAAACTGGACTATACTCTCTCCCCCTGTACAAAAATTAACTCAAAATGGATCAAAGATCTAAACATAAGACCTGAAACAATTAAGTACATAGAAGAAGACATAGGTACTCAACTCATGGACCTGGGTTTTAAAGAGCATTTTATGAATTTGACTCCAATGGCAAGAGAAGTGAAGGCAAAAATTAATGAATGGGACTACATCAGACTAAGAAGTTTTTGCTCAGCAAGAGAAACTGATAACAAAATAAACAGAAAGCCAACTAAATGGGAAATGATATTTTCAAACAACAGCTCAGATAAGGGCCTAATATCCAAAATATACAAAGAACTCATAAAACTCAACAACAAACAAACAAACAAACAATCCAATAAAAAAATGGGAAGAGGATATGAATAGACACTTCTCCCAGGAAGAAATACAAATGGCCAACAGATATATGAAAAGATGCTCATCTTCTTTAGCTATTAGAGAAATGCAAATCAAAATGGCAATGAGATACCACCTCACACCTGTTCGATTAGCTGTCATTAGTAAGACAGGTAATAGCAAATGTTGGAGAGGCTGTGGAGAAAAAGGAACCCTCATACACTGTTGGTGGGAATGTAAAGTAGTACAACCACTATGGAAGAAAGTATGGTGGTTCTTCAAAAAACTTATGACCCAGCAATCCCTCTACTGGGTATATATCCCCAAAACTCAGAAACATTGATACGTAAAGACACATGCAGCCCCATGTTTATTGCAGCATTGTTCACAGTGGCCAGGACATGGAAACAACCAAAAATCCCGTCAATAGATGACTGGATAAAGAAGATGTGGCACATATACACTATGGAATACTACTCAGCCATAAGAAATGATGACATCGGAACATTTACAGCAAAATGGTGGGATCTTGATAACATGATACGAAGCGAAATAAGTAAATCAGAAAAAACCAGGAACTGCATTATTCCATACGTAGGTGGGACATAATAGTGAAACTAAGAGACATTGATAAGAGTGTGGTGGTTACGCGGGGGGAGGGGGGAATGGGAGAGGGAAAGGGGGTGGGGGAGGGGCACAAAGAAAACAAGATAGAAGGTGACATAGGACAATCTAACTTTGAGTGGTGAGTATGCAACATAATTGAACGACAAGATAACCTGGACTTGTTATCTTTGAATATATGTATCCTGATTTATTGATGTCACCCCATTAAAAAAATAAAATTATTAAAAAAAAAAAAAGAAAAATACAGAAAAAAAAAAAGAAAATCCAATTGTATGCTACCTATAAGAAACTTATCTAGATAACAAGGATAAAAACAAATTCAAAGTGAAAGGCTGGAAAACAATACTGCAAGCAAATAACATCCAAAAAAAAGCAGTTGTAGCAATACTCATATGTGATAATGCTGACTACAAGACAGCAAAAGTACTCAGAGACAAAAATGGCCATTTTATAATGGCTAAGGGGACACTGAATCAAGAAGACATAACAATTCTTAATATATATGCACCAAACCAAGAAGCACCAAAATATATGACAGCTACTTATTGATCTTAAAACAAAAACTGACAAAAATACAATCATACTTGGAAACCTCAATACACTGCTGATAGCTCTAGATTGGTCATCCAAACAGATAATCAACAAAGATATAGTGGCCTTAAGCAAAACACTAGAGCATCTGGATATGATAGACATCTACAGGACATTTCATCCCAAAGTGACTGAGTATACATTTTTCGCCAGTGTACATGGATCATTTTCAAGAATTGACCATATGTTGGGCCACAAAAAAAAAATCAGCAAATTACGAAAAATCGAAGTTGTACCAAGCATATTTTCTGATCATAAAGCCTTGAAACTAGAATTGCAAAAAAGAGGAAAAAAATCCCCCAAAACTGTGGAAACTAAACAATATACTTTTAAAAAATTAATGCATCAAAGAAGAAATAAGTGCAGAGATCAAAAGATGTATACAGACAAATGAAAATGACAATACGAAATATCAGAATCTATGGGATGCAGCAAAAGCAGTGATAAGAGAGAAGTTCATATCACTTCAGGCATATATGAACAAACAAGAGAGAGTCCAAGTGAACCACTTAACTTCACACCTTAAGGAACTAGAAAAAGAAGAACAAAGACAACCCAAAACCAGCCAAAGAAAGGAGATAATAAAAAGCAGAGCAGAAATAAATGAAATAGAGAACAGAAAAACTATAGAAAAGATTAATAGAACAAGGAGCTGGTTCTTTGAAAAGATCAACAAAATTGACAAACATTTGGCAAGACTTACCAAGGAAAAAAGAGAAAGAACTCATATAAACAAAATCCGAAATGAAAGAGGAGAAATCACCACGGACACCGTAGATATACAAAGAATTATTGTAGAATACTATGAAAAACATTATGCCACTAAATTCAACAATTTAGAAGAAATGGATAAATTCCTAAATTCCTAGAACAATACAACCTTCCTAGACTGAGTCAAGAAGAAGCAGAAAGCCTAAACAGACCTATTAGTAGAGAAGAAATAGAAAAAACCATTAGAAACCTCCCCAAAAATAAAAGTCCAGGCCCTGACGGCTATACCTGCAAATTTTATCAAACATTCAAAGAAGACTTGGTTCCTATTCTACTCAAAGTCTTCCAAAAAATTGAAGAAGAAGCAATACTTCCAAACACATTTTATGATGTCAACATAACCATCATACCAAAACCAGGCAAGGATGGCACAAAAAAAGAAAACTACAGACCAATAACTCTAATGAATACAGATGCTAAAATACTAAACAAAATACTAGCAAATGGAATACAACATATTAAAAAAATAATACATCATGATCAAGTGGGATTCATCCCAGAATCTCAAGGATGGTTCAACATACGTAAAATGGTTAACATAATACACCATATCAACTAAACAAAGAACAAAAACCACAGGGTCTTATCAATAGACGCAGAAAAGGCTTTCGATAAAATACAACACAATTTTATGTTTAAGACTCTCAACAAAATGGGTATAGAAGGAAAATATCTCAACATGATAAAGGCCATATATGATAAACCATCAGCTAACATCATATTAAATGGCACAAAACTGAAGGCTTTCCCCCTTAAATCAGGAACAAGACAGGGTTGTCCACTCTCTCCACTCTTATTTAATGTGGTGCTAGAGGTTCTAGCCAGAGCAATCAGACAAGACAAAGAAATAAAAGGCATCCATATTGGAAAAGAAGAAGTAAAGGTATCACTTTTTGCAGATGATATGATCCTATACATCGAAAACCCCAAAGAATCCACAAAAAAACTACTAGAAACAATAAGCCAATACAGTAAGGTCACAGGATACAAAATTAACATACAGAAGTCAATAACCTTTCTATATGCCAACAATGAAACAACTGAGAAGGAACTCAAAAGAATAATTTCCTTCACGATTGCAACAAAAAAAATAAAATACTTAGGAATAAACATAACAAAGAATGTAAAGGACTTATATAATGAAAACTATAAACCATTGTTAAGGGAAATCGAAAAAGATATAATGAGATGGAAGAATATTCCTTGTTCTTTGTTAGGAAATATAAATATAATCAAAATGGCCGTGTTACCCAAAGCAATATACAAATTTAATGCAATTCCCATCAAAATTCAATGACATTTTTTAAAGAAACGGAGCAAAAAATCATCAGATTTATATGGAACTATAAAAAACCCAAATAACCAAAGCAATCCTAAAGAAAAAGAATGAAGCTTGGGGCATTACAATACCTGACTTCAAACTATATTATAGGGCCACGACAATCAAAACAGCATGTTATTTGCAGAAAAATAGACACTCAGACCAATGGAACAGAATAGAAAGTCCAGAAATAAAACCACATATATATAGTCAAATAATTTTTGATAAAGGGGCCAACAACACACAATGGAGAAAAGAAAGCCTCTTCAATAAATGGTGCTGGGAAAACTGGAAAGCCACATGCAAAGGAATGAAACTGGACTATAGTCTCTCCCCCTGTACAAAAATTAACTCAAAATGGATCAAAGATCTAAACATAAGACCTGAAACAATTAAGTACATAGAAGAAGACATAGGTACTCAACTCATGGACCTGGGTTTTAAAGAGCATTTTATGTATTTGACTCCAAAGGCAAGAGAAGTGAAGGCAAATGAATGGGACTACATCAGACTAAGAAGTTTTTGCTCAGCAAGAGAAACTGACAACAAAATAAACAGACAGCCAACTAAATGGGAAATGATATTTTCAAACAACAGCTCAGATAAGGGCCTAATATCCAAAATTTACAAAGAACTCATAAAACTCAACAACAAACAAACAATCCAATAAAAAAATGGGAAGATGACACGAACAGACACTTCCTCCAGGAAGAGATACAAATGGCCAACAGATATATGAAAATATGTTCATCTATTTTAGTTATTAGAGAAATGAAAATCAAAACTGCAATGAAATACCACCTCACACCTGTTAGGTTAGCTATTTTTAACAAGACAGGTAATAGCAATGTTGGAGAGGCTGTGGAGAAAAAGGAACCCTCATACACTGTTGGTGGGAATGTAAAGTAGTACAACCATTATGGAAGAAAGTATGGTGGTTCCTCAAAAAACTGAAAATAGAACTACCTTATGACCCAGCAATCTCTCTACTGGGTATATATCCCAAAAACTCAGAAACATTGATATGTAAAGACACATGCAGCCCCATGTTTATTGCAGCTTTGTTCACAGTGGCCAGAACATGGAAACAACCAAAAAGCCCATCAATAGATGACTGGATAAGGAAGATGTGGCATATATACACTATGGAATACTACTCAGCCATAAGAAATGATGACATCAGATCATTTACAGCAAAATGATCATTTCATTTACAGTGAAATAAGTAAATCAGAAAAAAACAGGAACTGCATTATTCCATTCGTAGGTGGGACATAAAAGTGAGACTAAGAGACATTGATAAGAGTGTGGTGGTTACGAGGGGAAGGGGGAGAGGGAGAGGACAAAGGGGAGGGGGAGGGGCACAAAGAAAACTAGATAGAAGGTGACAGAGGACAATCTGACTTTGGGTGATGGGTATGCAACATAATTGAATGACAAGATAACCTGGACATGTTATCTTTGAATATATGTATCTGATTTGTTGATGTCAACCCATTAAAAAAATAAAATTATTAAAATTAAAAAAAATATAGACCATCACCTACAAAAAAGCCCCATAAGAATGACATCTGACTTCTCAACAGAAACACTTGAGGGCAGAAGAAAATGGCAAGAAATATTGAAAGTAATGCAGAACAAGAGCCTACAACCAAGACTACTTTATCCAACAAGGCTATAGTTTAAAATTGACAGAGAAGTACAAAGCTTCCCAGACCAAAAAAAATTTCCCCAAAAAACCTCAAGGAATTCATTAAAACCAAACCAATGATAAAAGGAATGTTAAGGTACCTGTTGTAAACAGGTCAAAGGGGGGGAAAATATAGCAAAAGAGGAATACAGCTTTAAAGATTTAAATGGCAATAAACAACTAAATATCAATAATAACCTCATATGTAACTGGATTAAATGATGCAATCAAAAGACATAGGGTAGTGGCATGGATAAGAAAACAGGATCTATACATATACTGTCTACAAGAAACACACCTCAAAACAAAAGATGCACCTAGACTGAAGGTAAAAGGATGGAAAAAAAATATTTTATGCAAATGAAAATGAAAAAAAGCTGGAGTAGTAATACTTATATCAGATAAAATGAACTTTAAAACAAAGGTTATAGTAATAGATAAAGAAGGTCAGTATAATGATAAAGAGAGCAATCCAGTAGGAAGATATAACCATTATAAATATCTATGCACCTAATATAGGAGCACCTAAATATATAAAGCAGACTTTGATGGATATAAAGGGCGAGAACAACAGCAATACTATAATAGTAGGAGATTTCAATACCTCACTGACATCACTAGATAGATCCTCTAGAAAGAAAATTAACAAAGAAACAGCAGACTTAAAGGACATACTAGATCAACCGAATTTAACAGATATCTTCAGTACCTTTTACCCTAAAGCAGCAGAATATACATTCTTTTCAAGTGCTCCTGGTGCATTCTTTAGGATAGACCACATGTTAGGGCAAAAAAGTGGTCTCAACAAATTTAAGAAGATTGAAACCATATCAAGCATTTTCTCTGATTACAAAGATATGAAACTCGAAATCAATTAAAATAGAAAAACTGAAAAATAGTAAAACACTTGGAAACTAAATAGCATGTTATTAAATAACAAATGGGTTAACAATGTGATAAAAAATAGAAATGAATGATAATGAGTGTACAACAACTGAAAATTTATTAGATACAGCAAAAGCAGTACTGCAGGGAATTTCATAGTATTAAATGCATAACATAAGAAGCTAGAAAATGTTCAAATGAACAACTTAATCCTGCATCTAAAAGAATTAGAAAAAAAGGAAGTAAAGCCCTGAGGTAGTAGAAGAAAAAAGGAATAAAGATCATAGCGAAAATAAAGGACATAGAGGCTAAAGAAACAATACAGAGGATCAATAAACCAGGAGCTGGTTATTTGAAAAGGTAAACAAAATCAATGAACCATTAATGAGACTCACCAAGAAAAAAAAAGAGGACTCAAATAAATTAAATTAGAAATAAGAGAGGAGAAATAACAATTGACACAACAGAAATATAAAGGATTGTAAGAAAATACTATGCAGAACTATATACCAAAAAATAGACAACCTAAATGAAATGGACAAGTTCCTTAAAACATATTATTTTTCAAAAATCAATCTGAAAGAATCATAAAACCTAAACAGACTGATTACAATAAATGAGACCAAAACAATTATCAAAAACTCCCAACAAAAAAAAGTCCTGTGCCAAATGGCTTGACAAATGAATTCTACCAAGTATTTTTTAAAAAACTAACTTCTATCTTTCTCAAACTATTTCAAAAATTTAAGAAGAAGGAAGACTTCCAAGATTCATTTATGAGGTGACCATAATTCTGATTCCAAAACCAGGCTAAGACAACACAAAGAAAGAAAATTATAGGCCAATATCCATGATAAATTTAGATGCTAAAATTCTCAACAAAATATTAGCAAACTGGATCCATGAAAAAAATCAGACATCATGATCAACCGGGATTTATTCTTGGGAGGTAACACTAGTAAAATATTCACAAAACAATCAATGTGACTCATCACATAAACAAAAGGAAGAAAAAAACCCATGATAATATCAATAAATGCAGAAAAAGCATTTGATAAAATCCAGCACCCATTTATGATCAAAACTCTCAGCCAAGTGGGAATACAAGAACATACCTCAACATAATAAAAGGCATCTATGAAAAACCCACAGCCAACATCATACTCAATGGGCAAAAATTAAAAGCAATCCCCTTAAGAGCAGAAACAAGGTAAGGGTGCCCCCTATCACCACTCTTATTCAATATAGTTCTGAAAGTCCTAACCACAGCAATCAGATAAGAGAAAGAAATAAAAGCCATCCAAATTGGAAAAGAAGAAGTAAAAGTATCATTATTTGCAGATGATATGATATTGTTTACAGAAAACCCTTAAGTCTCAGTCAAAAAACTACTGGACCTGTTCAAAGAATTCAGCTAGGTGGCAGGATATAAAATTAATACTCAGAAATCAGAGGCATTTTTATTCACCGAACATGAACTGTGAGAAAGAGAACTTAAGGAAATAATCCCCTTGACTATTGCAACCAAAAAAATTAAAGTACCTAGGAGTAAATTTAACCAAGGAGATTTAAGAATTATACTTGGAAAATTATAAAACATTGATTAAAGAAATCAAGGAAGATACAAAGAAGTGGAAGCTATATGGTGCTCATGGTTAGGAAGAATAAACATCATTAAAATGTCTATATTATCCAAAGCTATTTATAAATTCAATGCAATACCAATTAAAATACCAATGACATACTTCAAAAATATAGAACACATATTCCAAAAATTTTTATGGAACCAAAGAACACAAATAGCTTCAGCATACTTGAAAAGGAAGAATAAAATGGGAAGTATCACACTTCTTGTTATCAAGTTATACTACAAGGCCATTGTAATAAAAAAAAGCCTTGTACTGGCATAAGAATAGGCATATAGATGAGTGAAACAGTACAGAGAACCCAGAAATAAACTCACACCTTTATGGACAACTGATATTTGACAAAGGAGATAAGAGCATACAAGAGTAAAGGGAGCCCCTTCAACAAATGTTTTTGGAAAAATTGGACAGCTACCTGCAAAAAAGTGAAACCAGACCACCAACTTACACCATTCACAAAAATAAACTCAAAATGGATAAAAGACTTAAACGTAAACTGTGAAACCAAAAGCATCTTAGAAGAAAAAATAGGCAGTAAGCTCTTCGACATCTCTCGCAGCAGTGTATTTGTTGACTTATGTCCACGGGCAAGTGAAATAAAAGACAGGATAAACAAATGGGACTATATCAAACTAAAAAGCTTTTGCACAGCTAAAGACAATAAGAATAGAATAAAAAGACAAATTACACAATGGAAGAACATATTTGACAATACGTCTGATAAGGGGTTAATAGCCAAAATTTATAAATGACTAGTTAAACTGAAGACCAGGAAGATAAGCAATCCAATAAAAAAATAGGCACTTCTATAATGAATAGACACTTCTCCAAGGAGGACAAAGAGATGGCCAATAGGCATATGAAAAAATGCTCAACATCACTAATCATTAGAGAAATGCAAATTAAACCACAATGATGTATCACCTCACACCATCAGAATGGCTCTCATCAACAAAACAACACAGAATAAGTGCTGGTGAGGATGTGGAGAAAAGGGAACCTTCCTGCACTGCTGGTGGGAATGCAGACTGGTGCAGCCACTGTGGAAAACAGTATGGAGATTTCTCAGAAAATTAAAAATCAAACTGCTATTTGACCAAGCTATCCCACTTTTAGGAATATACCTCAAGAACACCATAGCACTGTTTCAAAAGGAGAAATGCACCCCCATGTTTATGGCAGCATTGTTTGCAATAGCGAAGATCTGGAAACAGCCCAAGTGTTCATCAGTGGACGAGTGGATTAAAAAGCAGTGGTACATATATACAATGGAATACTATGGGGTCACAAAAAAAAGGTAATCTTACCTTTTGCAAAAACATGGATGGACCTGGAAAATATTATGTTAAGTGAAATAAGCCAGGCAGAATAAGAAAAATATCATATGACCTAACTCATTTGAGGAATCAAATGTACAATGTGAACTGAGGAACGAAATTGACACAGAGGAGAGATCAAAGGGACCAGAGGAAAAAAGGACAGAGGAGATGGGGATAATAGTATGAGATAAATCTGAAGGGAATGGGGGAGGGTGCTATGAGGAGGGGGCAAGGGAGATGTTGAGGGGAATACAAGGGAGGGGATGCATTCGGGACAACACTAGAATCTATGTAAACACAATAAATTAAAATCAATAAAAAAGGAGCAATGCTCCTTTAACACATTTTATGAGGCCAACATAACCCTGGTACCAAAACCTCTAAAGGACAACAGAAAAAGAAAAACTACAGACATATATCTCTAATGAATATAGATGCAAAATCATAAACAATATTCTAGCAGATAAAATAAAACTATACATTAAAAATAGTACATTATGATCAAGAGAGATTCATTTCAGGAGCACAAGGGTGGTTTAACATATATGCAAATTGATCAATATAATACAGCATATCAACAAAACAAAGGACAAAAATCAAATGATTCTATCAATAAATGCAGAAAAGTCATTCAGTAAGACACAATATCCATTTATCTTTAAAACACTCAATAAAATGTGTATAGAAGGAAAGTAGCTCAAAATAATAAAGGATATATGTGACAAACCATCAGTGGCATATCATAATAAATGGTAAAAAACAAAACTTTTCCTTTAATGTCAGGAGTAAGATAAGGCTGCCCACTCTCTTGACTCTTATTCAACATAATACTGAAAGTTTTAGCAAGAGCAATCAAGTAAGAAAAAGAAATAAAAAACATTCAATTCAAGAAAGAAGAAGTAAAGGTATTGCTTTTTGCTGATGACATAATCCTATACATAGAAAATTCCAAAGACTCCCCTGAAAAACTGTTAGAAACAATAAAGAAATACAGTAAATTCAGGCGATACAAATCAATATACAAAACCTATAGATTTCCTATACACCGACAATGAAACTTTAGAAAATAAGCTGAGAAAACAATTTCTCTTTCAATTGCAACAACAAAAAATTAAAATACCTAGGAATATACTTAACAAGAAATGTAAAGACCTATATATTGAAAACTACAAAGGAATTTAATGATTGCATATTAGCATATTGTCAGATGTTTTAATTGCTTTAATTTTTAACTATTATAAATTATGTGCTGAATATCTTTTACATTAATCTTTGATCAAATATCTTCTGATTTTATAGGATAGAGCCCTAGAATTTTTTGAGAAATCTGTTAAGAAATTTGTCACACATTATCAGTTTTTCTCCATAAAGTTTATGTTAATATTTATTCTCACCAGAAAATGTAAATTCATTTATTAAATCACATATTTGTCAGCAATAGATATTTTTAAATATTTCTGTCAATAAAGTTGGTATTTCAAAGAGATGCCTGTATGCTCCAATGTTTACTGGGACATTATTCATAGTAGGCAAGATATGGAAAAAACGTAATATCCTTTGACAAATGACTAATAAAATGTGGTGTACAATGGAATATTTTTCAGCCATTTATAAAAAATAAATCCTGCCATCTATGACAATATGGATAACTCTGGAAGGTATTATCCTAAGCAAAATAAGCCAGTAAGAGAAAGAGAAATCTCACTTATATGTAAAAATTTTTAAGACAGTTTTATAGAATACTGGTTACCAGAAGCTGGGGTGAGGAGAAAATGGAGAGCTATAAGTCAAAGGGTTCAAGCTTTGTTGAGAATAGTTAATATTATGCTAAAAATAGATAAATGTTCTTATCACACACAAAGGAAGTGTTAACTATGTGAGCTGATGGATGTATTGATTATCTTGATTTTGGTAATCATTTCACATTGTGTGTGCATATTAAATCATTATGTTAAACTCTTTAAATATACTGAATTATATTTTTTAATTATTCTTCAATAAAGTTGGGGAAAATATTTCTATCATTCCTTGGATGTACTGTATACATACAATGGGCCAGACCCTTCAGAAATGCACCCTAATTAAAGAGACAAAATCACGAATGAAACAATTGACAAACAAATCTATAGATTAAATGTATTAAGGTAAAATATAATGCATTAAGTTAGGCAAAATGAGCTCTGCTAAGAAAAGATGAGGCAACTTGCTAAGAAGGGACAAAAACTTAAGTTATAGCAAACAGTTATGTTGTTCAGCTTAGAAGACCTAATTTCTTAAAATATCTTCAGATATTAAAATGTCTTTCTGGTACATAATATTTTATATGTCATATACAGATGAGCACAGACATACAGCTTCCAAAAGTTGGCCAGCTATTGAGTGGAGTTCATACAACTTGAATCAACGTTTTGTGCAAACCAAGGAAAAGTATATTAGCAGCTTGGGCTGGATCTAAATCTTGTGATGAGTCTGTGCATAGCAAATTCAATTATGACCTGGTGGAAACCTTTCTGCTCCCCAGAGGCAACCTTTTAACAGTGTCATGAGGGCTTAATGAAAATTTTTTAGTAAAAGGTACTATGATTTTTGTAAGGTGTCTAAAATCAGAAATAACACTTAACTTGGAAATAATGCAGCCATATTTGTATCTCAAATTTTAATGTACCATAGACACTGAACTTCAAAATATTAGTGTAAGTTGAAGAAAGTCATGAAGCCTATCAGCAAGCCTATCAAGTGTAGAGATATACATGTGGCCAAAATTGTTAATAAAACAAAACAAACAAACAAACAAACAAAACAAAACAAAAAAACGGGAAAACTGAATTGAACAGAAGGAATTTAAAACTGCCAAAATACAAAATTAAGTTTTCTTGTTCTCTCATTTTGCAGTTGATTTATCCCACTAATATCCTTTGACTTTTTGTTTATCATCAATTTTACTGTTAGAATTATACTTGTTCTTTTAATATGCTCTTGGTTCTGTGTGTTCATGCATGTGTGTGTGTGTGTGTGTGTGTGTGTGTGTGTGTGTATGTGTGTGACCCTCATAGGTGACCTACAGAGCAAAGAAAGAAAAAAACCCCTGCTATAATCAATATCCAAACAAGTCTTGGTGAGGATTTAGAGAAAAGCAAACCTTTGTGCACTGTTGGTGGGAATGCAGATTAGTGCAGTCTTATGGAAAACAGTATAGGGTTTCCTCAAAAAATTAAAAATTGAACTTTCTTATGACCCAGCAATTCAGCTTCTGGGTATATATCCAGAGAAACCCAAAACACTGATTTAAAAAAGTACATGCACCACTATGTTCATTGCAGCATTATTTACAATAGCTAAGATTTATAAGCAGCCCAAGTGCACATCAGAATGTGAGTCAATAAAAATGCTGTAATATTTTTACACAGAGAAATACTACTCAGCCAAATAAAGACAAAAATATTACCTTTTGAGACAGTATGAATGGAATCAGCACATGCCAAGACAAGTAACATTAAGATTTTTTTGAAATAAATTGACATCTTTAATTTTTAAAATAGCCAGTTATAAAAATTATGTATGTGGCTTCACAGGATAAACTCACACACACACACACACACACACACACACACACACACACACATAAACACACAAATACACACCTCATAAATCCACACTCCAAATAATGTGATAGCTCTTTTTAAAAAAATAAAATTGATTATTTTGCTCATCTTGATATTAGGGAATATGTTCTTAACAGGAATTATTATTTTTGACATGTGAGTAATATAAGCTTTATTTTACAAACTATCCACTAATGCACCCATCTATCCACTTGTTCATCTATTCATTTATTTATTTATTTATTCATTCAACAACCATCGTTTGAATGCTTAAATGTAAAATATTTTATGAATACTATAGAGATGTTTCCTGTAGGAAATTTATAATTTACTGAAAAAATAAGATATAATAATAAGTAAGAATAATACACAATAAAATATAGCATTTTTAATGTTCTCTAGAGGTAGTCAGAGTGGAACACCTGTTTGCCATTTCAACTGCTAGCTCATTTCTGCATGCATCCTGTCCTGGGCCCAGTTGTACAACTCAAACTCATTCACAATGATACTGCTAATTTTCCTGTTGTAGGTAGAGTGCAAAGCATTTACCTAGCAACTGTGGCTGACACAATGCTGTGAAAATACTCCAGCTCCCAAAACCCTCCTGGGCACATGCAGGCAGGAAGCTTGCCCACTATAAGAAAGTGACACAGCACCAACCACGCAGCTCCCTGATCTTTTCAGCCATTGCTCTCCGTTCAGGACAGTTTTGGAAGGATAAAGACCTTTGGCTACAGATTCTGTCTCAGGGGATGGCTTTCCCATGTAGTTTATATTGACAGCTGGATGAGTGATGAAGAATTCTGCTTTAATCATAAAGAGATGACACCCCCTCTTATTCTTCCGTGAAGCTTCCAATAACGTGGAATGTAAATCAGACTTTTGATATTATAGACCATTAAAATGAGTGAAAAAAATAAGGGATTCTTGGATAAAGCACAAAATTAGTGAATTAAGGTCTACAGAAGACCTTGTGGAACTTGTATCTAAGAAGTCATAAGCTTCTCATCCATAATGAGAAAGATGCAGAATTCCAAAGGAAATCCAATAGCAAAATTTGTCTCAGTAATGTTTTGAGAAATGATTAAATCACACACACACACACACACACACACACACACACACACACACACACCACACACACACACACACACAATATGTATCTGTGGAATAACCAAAATTTCTAGAGCAAACCTCTATTTATTTAATTTTTTTACTCTATTTTACCATCTAGTATTCATAACCCAAAGAGAAAAGGGAAGATCAGAAAGTCAGAGAGACTAAAATTATTTAACTGGAGAATCTTGTGCGCAATGGAAGTTTTAAAAGCCTGAGTCCTTATTGGAAGCACAGTCTGTGTCTCTTTATAGCAACACAGCTCCACTTGAGACAGCTTTCTTTATAAATCATCTTGGCAAATGAATTTAACCCAAACAAATACATTTGCTTGTTATTCTTTTAAACAGATTGTTGGTGTACTTTGGCATTCTGGAATAGTAGCCCTCAATATTTTTTCTTTTGTTATCCACAAGTTTTGGCTTTCTTCTCTTTTATCCCTTTTAGTTAACTTACAGCTGACAGACCTAGCTTAATTTTTTCCTTTCTATAACCATTCACCTTTACTAAGAAGCTGTTCAAATGCCTTCTAACTACTTTAAAGTTAGAGCTACTAACTCTCATAAATATTACTGGGGCTGTGAATGTATTTCAGGGACACAATTTTAACCCAAGCGAACATGAAAGGAGGTGGACAAGGACCCCCAGTGGTGAGGACAAAAAGTACACAGAGACATTACTCAAGGGACCAGGTTTAGTGACACAGATCTGCTTTATTCAGGAAGTAGGCTAGCTTATATACACAGGTTCAGCCTATGGAGTGTTACAGCATGTTCTTCAAAGCCAATGGCTGAAAAGATTAAGAAGCTGCATGGTTGGCACTGAGTCACTTTTTTAAGCAGATGAGCTCCCTTCCTGTGTGTACCCAGGAAGGTTTCGGGAGCTGGAGTATTCTCACAGCATTGTGTCAGCCATAGCTGCTAGGTAAATGCTCTGCACTCTACCTACATCTCCCCCTTCTCTTTTAATTAGAGCCAATTGAACTTAATGAATGACTGCTTGCTGTTGTTGTCTCTACGGGCAGGATAATGCCAGGGTAGGGAAAAGCAGCCCAAATGTGGAGGTCCACCTACATCTGGAAGATAGTGGTTACTATAGCACACACTAGCAGGAACAGAGTACCAGGGCCTGGTGGCCCATCAGGGGCCATTCTCTGGGCCTGCCTCACCAAAGCCTTCCCATCCCCGCAGGTGATGGGGCATGCACGCTGGCCACTAGGTCTTCTTCTGGAGCACTGAGGACCTCCTCCCCTCAGGCATAGTCTGTGTGGAGGAGGCCAGGGATGTGGCTTTGGACACATGAAAACTGAACCACTTAGTGGGTGCCCAAGAAACCCTGTGAAGCAGGTTTGAGGGTTCCTGGGATCCAAGTTGGCTAAAAAACACAAATATATCTCTCCCTTGTGTTAGAAGAGGGTGTAATCCTTGCCACTGTACCATGGCTGGGTCCATCCAGCATCATTTTAGAAAGAGGAGTGGGGAGATAGAGAGCGAGAGATACGGAAAAATAGACAAGACAGACAGACAGACTGAGGGGGGAAAAAGAAAAAGACACATGGGGGTGTATAGGCTGGCTCATAGATCTGCAGCTGGAACACATGTTGGAGTTAAATCTGGGGTAGAAAATGACATCTGAGAGGCTGGGGTGGGGCATTGAGCCCCGTAAAGAAATGCAGAAGTGGTGGCCTCCGCTTTTTTGGGCAGTGGAGCTGATGGCTCAGTTAGAAATTTGGTTGGTTTTGTTTCTGCCCACTCAGCCGCGATTTTGTCAAACTCGGAAGCTAAACTACCTTCCTCCTTAGTGGAAGAGGGAGAATAGGAAGATAGGGGCTCCACAGAGAGAGGGTAGCCTGTAATATTTTTGGCACTGGCAGAGGGTGCCCAGCAGGAGCACTGGTCAGGCAGGCATGTATCGCCAGCAGGGCAGGAATGAGGCCAAGAGGGAAGTTTGTTATTCATTTTCTTTAGCTGAACGGATGCACTGGGAAGCTTGGGCTCAAGTATTGGGGTCCCAAAGAGGTGTGTCCTGAAGCCAAGGGTTGAAACCTGAGAGGATTTCTCAGTAGATACAAAGATCCTTTTCACTAACTTTAACTTGCCTACTCTGCAATAGGGCATAGAGGGCTCGAGCTTGCAGGGCTAGGAAGGTAGGGACAAGTTTTCCCATTGCAGAGGGTCACTCACCCATCCCTTGGATGCCAGTTAGGTCCCTGTTTGAGGCACCAAAATGGGGACAAGACCCATCGGGTGTGAGTATTACGAAGACGAAGAGACCCGACTCTGGAAACCAGGTTCAGTGAGGCAGATCCGCTTTATTCAGGATGTAAGCTAGCTTATATACAGGTTCAGCCTATAGGGTGTTACAGCGTGTTTTTCAAAGCCAATGGCTGAAAATATCAGAAAGCTCCGTGGTTGGTGCTGAGTCACTTTCTTATAGTGGGCAAGTTCCCTGCCTGGGTGTGCCCAGGAGGGTTTCGGGAGCTGGAGTATTTTCACATCATTGCATTAGCCACAGCTGCTAGGTAAATGCTCTGCGCTCTACCTACGAAAGGAAAATTGCCAGAATCATTGTGAATGAGTTTGAGTTGTACAACTGAGCACAGGACAGAATGCACACAGAAAATGAGCTAGCAATTGAAAGGGCAAACAGGTGTTCCACTCTGACTGCTTCTAGAGAACATTAAGAATGCCATATTTTATTGTGTATTATTATTACTTATTATTATATCTTACTTTTTCAGTAAATTATAAATTTCCTACAGGAAATATCTCTGTAGTATTCATGAAATATTTGACATTTAAGCATTTTAACAATGGTTGTTGAATAAATAAATGAATAGATGAACAAGTGGATAGATGGGTGCATTAGTGGATAGTTTGTAAAATAAAGCTTATATTACTCACATGTCAAAAATAATAATCCCTGTTAAGAAGACATTTTCTAATATCAAGATGAGCAAAATAATCATTTTTTTTTAAAAAAGAGCTATCATATTATTTGGAGTGTGGATTTATGAGGTGTGTGTGTGTGAGTGTGTGTGTGTGTGTGTGTGTGTGTGTGTGTATGTTTATCCTGTGAAGCTACACACATAATTTTTATAACTGGCTATTCTAAAAATTAAAGATGCCAATGTATTTCAAAAAAGTCTTGATGCTAGTTGTCTTGGCATGTGCTGGAGACTTCAGAGAACATTTTTAAGGAAATATTGCCTGTAAAAACTAGTGAGGAAAAATTATGATAGAAGAAAAAGAAAAAAAAAATATTTTAAAATGGGGTTAAAAAGAATCTATAATATCTATCTTAAAAATTGTATTCAGCCTGCCCTGGCTGTTTAGCTCAGCCTGGTGTGTAGAGCCTCAGCCTGGTGTGTGAAAATCCTGGGTTCGGTTACCAGCCAGGTCAAACAATAGAAGGACCCATTTGCTTTTCCACTCTTCCTCGTCTTTTTTCTTTCTATCTCTCTGTTACCCTCCTGCTGCCAAGGCACCATAGGAGCAAAATTGGTCCAAGCACTGAGAATGTCTCTATGGCCTCTTCCTCAGATGTTAGAATGGCTTTGGCTGCAATGAAGAAATACCTCAAATGGGCAGAGCATTCCCCTCTAGTGGGCTTGCCGGGTGGATCCCAGTTGGGCATATATGAAAGTTGTCTCTCTGCCTCCCCTCTTCTCACATCAGAAAAAAATACAAAAAAAATTATACTTAGCCTGACCAGGCTGTGGCATAGTGGATAGAGAATTGAACTGGAAAATAGAGGATCCATGTTTAAAACCCTGAGGTCACTGACTTGAGCAAGGGCTCATCTGGCTTGAGTGTGGCTCACCAGTTTGAGCGTGAGGTTGCTGGCTTGAGCATGGGATCATAGACATGATGCCATAGCCTCTGGCTTGAGCCTAAAGGTTGCTGATTTGAAGCCCAAGGTCACTGGCTTGAGGCCAATGTTGCTGGCTGGAGCAAGGGGGGGGGTCCACTTGCCCTGCTGTAGCCCCCAATGAAGGCACATATGAGAAAGCAGTCAATAAGCAACTAAGGTGCTGCAACAAAGAATTGATGCTTCTCATCTCTCCCCCTTCCAGTCTCTCTGTCCCTATCTCTCTCTCTTTCTGTCACAAAAAATATACACAAAATTATGTAACTTATTGCTCAAAACATTTATGTAAGATTAAGAGGAGGCATAAAGACTTTGTGGTGAAGAAGTTATGAATTTAGAGTTGTGGAATCAGGCTCAGCCATCTAAGTATCTAGCGAGAATAATATTTTAACAGAGTGCCGGAGTGTTTCTTTTTCTTTCTTTTTTTTAACAGAGACAGAGAGAGAGTCAGAGAGGGATAGATAGGGACAGACAGACAGGAATGGAGAGATGAGAAGCATCAATCATTAGTTTTTTATTGCACATTGCGACACCTTAGTTGTTCATTGATTGCTTTCTCATATGTGCCTTGACTGTGGGCCTTCAGCAGACCAAAAAACCCCTTGCTCGAGCCAGCAACCTTGGATCCAACCCGGTGTGCTTTTGCTCAAACTAGATGAGCCCACGCTTAAGCTGGTGACTTCAGGGTCTTGAACCCGGGTCCTCGGCATCCCAGTCCGACACTCTATCCACTGCGTCATCGCCTGGTCAGGCTGGAGTGTTTCTTCTGTTTTATTATTTCCGTTATACTTCTATCAAGCTGGCCAGCTTAGCTTCTTGGTATGCCATGGTTCTCTGTAAACTTACACAGTGATAAGCAGTGGTAGGATTCAAATAATTTAACAACTGGATCTCTGCCCTAATGTCTGTTTTAAGTATAAAAAAATATATAGTAAAGGTAGTTTGTTACTTCATGCATTTAATACTTAAATAAGAACAATAAAAGAGGTACACAAAACTAGATTATGTTAATAAGAATTTTAAAATATTAATAAAATATTAAATAATATCTAAAAAACAATAAAAATATTATTTAGGATATTTCCATATTGCTTCTAGATTGACATCCTCACTTGCAATTTTTTTCACCTATGGAATAGGAGCTTAGAATACACTGTTGCACAGATGAATGTTAAAAAAGAGTAAAGAATGTAAATTTGGGATTTCCACATTTGTTGGCTGCCCTGATGCCTACCTTAGAGAGAACTGTGTCTACAAGTATTATTCTAACAACCAGTTCAGTGAATTTAACAAAACGTTAGGTGTCAGTTTGGCCAAATTGGTCTGAACTGGATAAATTTCTCCACTGATGATAAGCAGCTCTGAACACTACATAAGAACTATGCATATTTCAGCTTCTGCCCCAGACGGAAAGTATTTCACAGAGAATTTAAGGTAACTCTGATTAACATGTTAAAAATTTTAATTAAAGGTGTAAAAACATCCAAGACCAGAAGGGTAGTTGCACCAGAGATGATAAAAAGAAATGAGACAGTCAGTAACAAAGGTAAAGAATGGCTTCTATTTCTCATTAGTAAATTGACACAGCCAAAAAAAGAGTAGACATGAAGAAATACCAATAATAATTACCCAAACCAAATCCAAACATGAAAAGTAATAGAAATTTCTTAAAAAAAAAAAAAAAGAACATCTAAGATCTGTGGAACAATCTTCCAGAGGACAAGAAAAAGTAAAAGAACCAGAAGAATTTAGTTGAACAAATATGGGCCAACAGTTTTTAAACTTAACAGACCCAAGAAGTCCAGATGACAGTAAGCAAAATACATACAAATAATAACAACTATGCTTATTATATTCAAACCTCTAAAAGAAAAAACATCATTCAAAAGTGAAGAAAAAATAAATACATTTCAGACAAAAAATGTAGAAATTTATTATTAACACACATACTCCAAAAAATGTTTGAAATGCTACAGGAAAGTGTAATATATCAGATTTGGAAAACTGGGTCTTCTAAAAAGATAAAGGAATAAAGGAAATGGAATAAAGGACAGTAAAATTAAATTATTTTTATTTTTAATTATTCTGAAGCAATGAATTCTATGTTTATAGCATATGAAAAAATTAAAATTGTGAAGCACAAAGGAGGAAAAGAGCGAATTGAGAAATATAGGTGAAATGTGTTTATACTACACATAAAACAATAGAGTATCATATGAAAATATTAGTTAAATATATATGTTAGAAAATCTAGGTTAACCATTAAAACAAAATTTTAAAGAGATATAATAGTAAATAGAAAAGATAAACTAGAATTATAAAAAATGATCTAAGCAGAAGAAAAGGAGGGAGCAAAGAACAAATGGAAGAAATGGAAAATAGAAAATGATAGATTCTAATTCTGTCATATCAATAATCACATTAATTGTGAAGGATTTAAAGAAAATTGTTAAAGTACAATAACTTTCAGATTGGATATGAACAAAAGACCTGAATATATTCTATCTATAAGAAATCTAATCCAAATTTAAAGATGTATATATAGATAAAGAAAAAGGAGAAAGATATACCATGCAAATATCATACAAATAAAAGCTGGAGGCCCTAGCCAGTTAGCTAAGTGGTAAAGCATCAGCTTTGCATGTGGTCATGCCAGGTTTCAGTTTTGGTCAGGAAACAAAGGAGAAGTGAATATTTACTTCTCCACCTCTCCTCCTTTTTTTTTTTCTATTTATCTCTCTCCCTCCTGCAGCCAATGCTTGGGAGCAAGTTGGCCCTGGGTAATGAAGATTGCTCCATAGCCTTGCCTCAGGTGCTAAAATAGCTTTGGTTGCCAAGTAACAGTGCAACAGCCTCAGATGGCCTTAGCGTGGCACAGTTAGGGGTTTGCCAGGTGAATCAAGGTTAGGGCACATGTGGGAGTCTCTCTCTCTACCTCCCCACTCTTAACTAAAAAAAACCCCAAAACTGGAGTCATTATATTTATATCAGACCAAGGTAACTTCAAAAAATAATATTGGGAATTAAAAAAAACACTATATAGGGTCAGTCCTCCATGAACAGATAACAATTTATATATGCACCAAACAATAAAACTTAAAAATAAGTCCAAAACTGAAAAACTAAAAAAAAAATAAATTCACAACTATAGTTTAAAACTTAAATACTCTCCTCAAAAGTGATAGAGCAAGACAAAAAAAATTGCTTAAAATATAAGAACTGAACAACACTGTTAAGCAACTACACCTAATTAATAACATATAGAATACTCCACCCAACAACAGAAAAATATATTTTCTTTTCAAGTATACGTGGAACATACATCAAAATAGATTACATTCTGAGCTATAAACAAGCTTCAAATTTAGAAGAATATAAATTATACAGAGCCTTATCTGTAAAAATGTGAGAAAAAATGTAGGCTTCCCCCACAGTCTTTGCTAACTAGGGTAGAAGGAGAACTATGTTTTTTCTTTGTTTGGTTAATGTAAGTTGGTTATTTACAAAAAATTTTCTGTCTTGCTAATTTTTCCTTTTCCCAGTGCTTTTAGCTAAAAGAGCAAGATTTTGGGCTTTATAATATCTGCCCATTGATATTTCTCAGATGCATGTTTCTCCAGTACCCTATCTGAAACATATGGGAGGAAAAAAGGATTCTCAGGGAACTCAATGATATGTTATTCCTTGGGGCTTGAGTCTGCCTAATAAATCTGCTTTTTTCTATCCACATTTCAGTATCTTTTTTCTTATTTTTAAGTGATTTTTTTGTTTGCTGGAAGTTTTTTGATAACTTTGAATTTTATTTGTTGTAATTGCTCTGTTTAGGTTTTCTGATTCTTCCAGATTGAGTTTTGAAAGATTATATGTTTCCTTTTTTTATTAATTTTAATGGGGTGACATTGATAAATCAGGGTACATAGGTTCAGAGACAACATCTCCAGCTTATTTTGACATTTGATTATGTTGCATAAGCATCATCCAGGTAATATAGTCTTTTGTCACCTTCTATCTGGTTTTCTTTGTGCCCTTCCTATCCCCCCTTCTTTCCTCCCCCAATACACCCTTGTCCACACCCCTGAGTCTCATTTTTAAGTTCCACATATGTATGGAATCATATAGTTCTTAGTTTTTTCTGATTTATTTATTTCACTCAGTATAATGTTATCAAGGTCCATCCATGTTGCTGTAAATGATTCGATGTCATCATTTCTTATGGCTGAGTAGTATTCCATAGTATATATGTACCACTTTATCCAATCATTTATTAAAGGGCTTTTTGGTTGTTTCCATGTCTCGGCCACTGTGAACAATGCTGCAATGAACATGTGGCTGCATGTGCCTTTACGTACCAGTGTTTTTGAGTTATGGGGGTATATTCCAAGTAGAGCGATTGCTGGGTCATATGGTAGTTCTATTTTTAGTTTTTTTTAGAAACCACCATACTTTCTTCCATAATGGTTGTACTACTTTATACTCCCACCAACAGTGGATGAGGGTTCCTTTTTCTCCACAGCCTCTCCAACCAACACTTGTTATTACCTGTCTTGTTAATAATAGCTAATCTAACAGGTGTGAGATGATATCTCATTATAGTTTTGATTTGCATTTCTCTAATACAGGGGTCCTCAAACTATGGCCTGCAGGCTGCATGCAGCCCCCTGAGGCCATTCATCCAGCCCCCGCCACACTTCCGAAAGGGGCACCTCTTTTATTGGTGGTCAGTGAGAGGAGCACAGGATGTATGTTCCCATTTTGTTTTTTTACTTTAAAATAAGATATGTGCAGTGTGCATAGGGATTTGTTCATAGTTTTTTTTTTTATAGTTCAGCCCTCCAACGGTCTGAGGGACAATGAACTGGCCTCCTGTATAAAAAGTTTGGGGACTCCTGCTCTAATAGCTAATGAAGATGAGCATCTTTTTATATATCTGTTGGCCATTTGTATTTCTTCCTGGGAGAAGTGTCTGTTCATGTCCTCTTCCCATTTTTTTATTGAATTGTTTGCTTTTTTGTTGTTGAGTTTTATGAGTTTTTTGTATGTTTTGGATATTAGGCCCTTATCTGGGCTGTTTTTTGAAAATATCATCTCCCATTTAGTTGGCTATCTGTTTTGTTGTCAGTTTCTTTTTCTGTGCAAAAGCTTCTTAGTCTGATGTAGTCCCATTCATTATACGTTTCTAAGAATTTATCCATTTCACCTAGGTTGTCCATTTTTTTTGGCATACAGATCTTCGTATTATTTTCTTAGAATCCTTTGTATTTCTGTGGTGGCAGTTGTTACTTCTCCACTTTCATTTCTAATTTTATTTATTTGAGTCCTCTGTCTTTTTTTCTTAATAAGTTTTGTTAAAGCTTCATCAATCTTGTTTACCTTTTCAAAGAACCAGCGCTTGATTTCATTGATCTTCTGTATTGTTTTCTTAGCCTGTACATCATTTGTTTCCACTTTGATCTTTATTATTTCCTTCCTTCTACTTCCTCTGGGATTTATTTGTTGTTCTTTTTTTAGTTTTTTTAGATGCAGAATTAAGTTGTTTATTTGAGCTTTTTCTTGCTTCTTAAAGTATGCCTGTAATGCTTCCCTCTTAAAACTGCTGTGTCCCATAAATTTTAAGTTGTTGTATGTTCATTTTCATTTGTTTCAAGAAAATTTTTTATTTCTACCCTGATCTTGTTGTTAACTCATTCATTATTTAATAGCATGCTATTTAGCCTCCAAGTGTTTGAATGTTTTTCAGTTTTTTTATTATAGTTGATTTTTTATTTCATTGCATTATGATCAAAGAAGGTGTTTAATATGATTTTAATCTTCTTAATTTTACTGAGACTTGTTTTGTGCCCTATCATGTGGTCTATCCTAGAGAATATATCATGAGCACTTGAAAAGAATGTATATTCTGCTCTCTTGGGGTGAAAGGTTCTGAAGACATTTATTAAATCCAGTTGATCTAGTGTGTCATTTAAGGCTGCTGTTTATTTTTTAACTTTCTGTCTGGAGATCTGTAAATTGATGTCAGTGTGGTATTAAAATCCCCTAATATTATAGTATTGCTTTTGATCTCGCCCTTTATGTCCATCAAAATCTGCTTTATATTATTAGGTGCTCCTATATTAGGTACATAGATATTTACAATGTTTATATCCTCTTGTTGTATTGCTCCTTTAATTATCTAGTGACCTTCTTTACCCTTAATATAGTCTTTGTTTAAAAGTAGATTTTGTCAAGTATAAGTATTGCTACCCTGGCTTTTTTTTTTTCATTCCCATTTTCATGAAATACTTTTTTTCTATCCCTTCACTTGCAGTCTATATGTATCTTTTGTTCAGAGATGGATCTCTTATAAACAGGATATATATGGATCTTGTCTTTTTATCCATGCAGCTACCCTATGTCTTTTGATTGGAGCATTTAAGCCATTTATATTTAAGTTTATTATTGAAATGTAGTTGTTTATTGCAATTTCATTCTTTAAATTTACAATCCTCTTTTTCTTGATTTTTTTTCTTTGCTCTTTTTACAGCAGACCCCTTAACATGTCTTGAAGTACTGGTTTGATTGTAATGAATTCCTTGAGGGTTTTTTTTTTGGGAAGCTTTTTATTTCCTTTTCAATTTTAAATGGTACCCTTGCTGGATTATCAAGTCTTGTTAATAGTTTCTTGCTTTGCATCACTTTATTTCTTGCCAATTTCTTTTGGCTTTAAGTATTTCTGCTGAGAAGTCAGATGTCATCCTTATGGTGGCTCCTCTGTAGGTAATTAAATGCTTTTCTTTTGCAATTTTTAGTATTCTTTCTTTATTCTGATGTATCTTTCTGTAAGCTTCCTTGAGTTTCTCTTTAATGAAACTCTCTGTGCTTCTTGAACTTGTGTGAATTTTTCCTTCATCAATTTAGGGAAATTTTCTGCTATGATTTCTTCAAACAGGTTTTCTATTTCTTGTTCATTTTCTTCTCTTTCAGGAACCCCTATGATGCAGAAGTTGTTTCTCTTTATGTTGTCAGACAGCTCTCTTAGAGTTTCTTCAGACTTTTTGAGCTTCTTTTCTTTTTGTTGCTCTGCTTCCATGCTTTCATTTATCTTGTCCTCTAAATTGCTGATTCAATCCTTTGCTTCATCTAGACTACTATTACTTTCTTCTAATGCAATCTTCATTTCTGATATTGTATTTGTCATTTCTGACTGGTTCTTTTTTATGATTTCAATGTGCTTTTTGATGCTTGCTATCTCTTTAATTAGGTGCTCATTATATCCATCCATTGTTGTTCTAAAATTCTTGAGCATCCTAAAAATAATTGTTTAAAACTTTGCATCTGGTATTTTGGTTAAATCTGTCTCATTCAGTTCTTCTTCTGGGGATTTCTCTTGATTCATTTGTGTCACATTTCTCTGCCCATTTTGCCTGTGTATTAGGTAGCACTGTATGACTTAAAATTTTTGTATTAACTTTATGAAGAAGATGGTATTGGTAGTACTGTTCTTCAGGCCACTTGTTTTCTTTGTCCTAGGAATGCTTCTTGAGGGTACTATTTTTTCTCTTGTTTTATATGAGAATTCGATGCAGTTGGTCTTTTCATGTGTATGTTTATTCCTTCAGGCTGTCTGGCTCTATGGGTCAACCTTAACTATGTGTATTACACACTGTGCAATGTCTGTCTGGTTGGGCATATTTATTCTCCACAGTGTCTAGTCTAGTGCCTGCTAGACCCCACCTTTGGGTTTGCTGCTTGCATAGGTAGCTGAATCTAAGGATAGTGCTCTCTGTCACCCACTACCAGTAATATTGGCTCTAGTTCTTTTTGGGTTGGGGTCAGCTATTGTTTATAACCCACTGTAGGATACCAGTCTGTAGATACTTCACCTTTTGCTGTTCATGTCTGCATTTTCTATGTCAGGGTACTTTGAGAGGGGCCAACCTTTGTATAAGTATCAGCTTCCTCCTGCTTAGAGATGACAACAGCTTTGTAAAAGCCTGAAGATCTGTAAGATTGTCTCCATTTTTTTTTATCTTCTGCTGTTGCAGCTGCCTGTTCTCACAGAGTCTTCTTTACTAAAAATGAAGTGTGGGCGCAGATTGGCCTCACCCAACCAACCAGTCTACAGTTTGCACACTTGGTGAGGTAGGGCAGCTGAGGTTGTGAAAACAAAATTTGTGGGAACCACTACTTCAGGAGTCTCTTGGTCAGGAGCTCAGTACAAGGAATGTGGCCCCTACTCCAGAGCTTGATCCCTCAGCCACTGCTGGATACTCAAATTTCATTTCTCTCCAACAAGATGAGCAGTAGCTTCAGACCGAGTGTGGTTGACAGTCCCCTCTGCAGGAGTTCTTTCAGCTGTTGATATACCAGTCTTAGGGAGGAAGACTGAGAGAGTCCTCTCCTGGGGCTGACTGTGCCCCTCCCAAAGGTTGTTAAACCCCTCAGCCAGATCCCACAATAAATTCACAGGGACCCATACTTTAAATGTCCATGCTCCAAGCCTCTCTCCCTTCACTCTGTAAATTCTAGCCCCGTAGCACAGAATATCAAGCACCCCAGCTGGATGACTTTGAAGCTCTACCTTATCCAATGCACATGAGCCTCTGAACTGGTGCTGATCATAGAGAATGGAACTTGTCTCAGCTGGGCCAGGTGTGAGGAGATTTTCCTTTGCATATCACTCTAGCAAGACTTGTTAGGTCCTGAATCAATGCTTTCCACAGCTGTCTCCTGGATGTGCCAGCCCTGGGCCTCCCAAGCAGGAACCCAGCTCAGACCAGTGGAAGACACTGCCCATGACTGGCCCTCAGCAACTTTCTTGGAGTTACAAGCAATTCAGTGTTTTTGGCTGCCTTTACTGAGCCCAGATGTATGTACATGAAAATACTGGCTTTATACCTAGGATGGCTTTTTCCAACTCTGGGCCTGTAGAAAAGTTCACTCCAACAGCCAAGTTTCCCTGAGTCTCACCTCCTGCAGCCTGTGTGTTAGGTGCTTGTTGGACTCAGTTGCTGAAAAAAAACCTCTTTTAGAGTCTATAGCCTATGGTAATTCAGCAACTAGAAAGGGTAGTGGGTGTGTCTCTACCCCTTAGCCCCAGGTGTCAATTTTTCCAGATTTCTTTTACAGACTTCAGTAGGGTATGGCCCCAGGAGTCCAGTGGCTGTGGCTTCTGAGAACCAAAGGTGTGGTCTGCCCTCTCTCAGACTGTTTCAGCTGAGTCTCTTGTGATGTGCAAGCACCAGTCATAGACTCGAGAGAGCGTGGAGGGGAGCTCTGGTCTCAGCACCAGAAAACTGAGTCACTGACGCACCTCATGCTTTCTGGCCTCTCTAAATGACCCAACATCATCCCTGGGGTAGGAAAGACTCCTGAGGGTGGAGTAGCTGCTTTTCCCCAGGTACATCCACTCAGAGGTGCTTGCTCCACCCAAAAAAAGATGGCAACAGCAGTACTGGAGAATGTTTCAGCACAAGGATTCTGGTGGTCATTCCCCACAGTTTCTCTCGCTGGGCCTTCAACTTTACACTCTGCCTTGCAACTCCAGTCCTCTCAGCTGCCTGTGTGTTTATTCCTTCAGGTTGGCTGGCTCTATGGGTCAACCTTGACTGTGTATTAAACATTGTGCAATGTCTGTCTGGTTGGGCGTATTTATTCTGTACAGTGTCTCACATTTTACCCTGCTTGAGCCCTGGGTAAGTGGCTGTGAATAAGGTTTTTTGTGTGGGCCCTATAAAATGGAATCTGTGTCTGAGAGCTGTGTCTCTTTCTTTGTGACAGAAACATGGCTTTTTTCGCAGCTAAGTGCTTTCTGGGCACATCTTTTAGACTCTGGGGCTCCAGTCTTGGGGCTGAGGACCCACACCTCTCAGAGCAACCCACTCTTTCATGAGAGTACCTCTGTGCCACCACGCACCCCTGGGAGCACGGCCATTCATTCTGCATCACCGCCCTTCCTACCAGTCTCGGTGTGGCTTCTTCAGTTATCCTTGGTTATAGATTCCTCTTCTTTTAGTCCAAAGTTGGTTTTTCAAATGATTGTTCTTAAATTAAGTTGTAATCTAATTTGATCCTGGGAGTTGGCAGTTGGAACTTCCATATTTCTTCTTCCTTTAGGTATTCTTTTAATCATTCCCTGGACTGTATAGTCTCTCATATCTGCTTCTCTCTGGACTTGCTTTTTTCTTCCTTCTGAAGAGTAAGAAAAAAAACAAAATGGGAGAAACTTTTTTTCACATATGGCACTTTTAGTATTATTACATAAATTTCAGTAAGAAAAGAATGAATATAGCAATAAAAATATGGACAAAGGTTATCGATAGGCAATTCACAAATAAAAACACTCAAAAGGCCAAAAAAAGCACAAGAACCTCAATTTTATTAAAATAACTAAAATAAAAACACAAATGGATTTAAAAATTTTTATCCTAGTGAACAAAGAAATAAGAGTAAAAACTATGGTATCATTTTTACTTGTAAAATTGGCAAATAAAAAATTAAACTAATATTATGCATGCAGCATAATTTTATGTTTTTTACTATTGATTGTGTAAATTGATACTTTCTCAAAAAATTTAGCAAGAGCTATTATAAATCTTTAAAGAAATAATCTCCGTTTTTGATATTTATATATCATTTGTACATTCTTTAAACAGTTATCATACTGCAGGAGATGTCAGAGATCCACACAAAAATATGTTGATGATATTTATCATGTTTTATCTATGTTCTAATAAAAAGCTAGAAACGTACATTTACAACAAGGGGAATGATGATAAAATAAATTGTTATATATGCCAGTGCTATAATATCAGCCATAAAAATTGTGTTTTCTAAAATTACTTAAAGATATCAATATACAAATACAATATACCCATAACATTAAGAACAAAGCTGCTCTCAAAGTATATAGAACAGATTTGAAAAATAAATATGTAAGAAAAACTAAAAAAAAAAAAATCTCAAAATTATGAAGAGTAAGTTAACTCTGAGAAGTGTGATTTTTTTCCTTCTTTGTGTTTTTATGTTACTTACAGTTTTCTCATTTTAAAAAATGATTATCTTCCTGACAAAGGGGGTGGCAGAGAAGATAGAGCATCAGAATGGGACACAGAGGACCCAGGTTTGGAACTAAAAGGTCGCTGGCTTGAGCCTGGGCTCATACTGCTGGAGTAAAGGCTCACCAGCTTGAGCAAGGTGTCAGTAGCTTGAGCATGAAATTATAGACATGACCCTATGGTCACTGGTTTGAGCCCAAGGGTTGCTGACTTGAAGCCCAAGGTTGCTAGCTTGAGCTCAAAGATTCCTGGCTTGAGAAAGGGGTCACTCACTCTGCTGTAGCCTCCCCCCGCCCCAGTCAAGGCACATATGAGGAAACAATCACTGAGCAACTAAGGAGGTACAACAAAGAATTGATGCTTCTCATCTCTCTCCCTTCCTGACTGTTTGTCCCTATCTGTCCCTCTCTCTGATGCTTTCTCTATCTATATCAAAAAAATGTAAATCTGCTCATTTCTCAATATTTTCTACTAGACTGCAGCCTCCTTTGGAGGGGCTTTATTTTCTTCACAGCAATATGTTTTCTCAGAAAGCAGCACAGTACTGATACAAAACAGGGACTACAAAATGTTAAATTAACAAAGAAATTGCTTTTGTATCCAAAGAATATGCATTGAATTTTATTCTTAGATTGTTCATAATTAATTCAGCAACTACTTATTTTTATGTAAATGGATTATAATTGACTGAACCTAAGTTAACATTTCTCAGTTGTTCTGGAATTTTATATAAGTTGAAAATAATAACAGAAGAACATGCTATTAATATTACAGTATAAAAATTTTTGAAGTTTTTTTAGGAAGTATTTTTACTTTACATATTAGTTCTCACTACAAAAAAAACTTTAGGTGATATAACTAAAAAATGTATAATTATAGTAGTTTAATATCTGTCAAGTGCTTACCAGGTTTTCTTCTAAGTGCTTTAACTCTATTAAGTTATTTAATCTTCACAACAACTCTATTATTATTCCAACTTCACAAATAAAAAAACTGAGGCACAGTGTTTAGTAAAATACACATAATCACACACCTAATAAACAGATGAATTAGGATTCAATTTAGATTCTCTGACTCCAAAGCCCATACCTTTGGGGTCTATAAAATTACCTCCACATAAGTAGAGGTTTGAGATGGTCTGAATCAGCTATATTCTGGTTTTTTAAGCACAATGAGATTTCTTCAACTTTAATGTTTGGCCATAAGTTTCAACAAATTAAACTTTGCACCACAATGACCTAACACTGAGGTGAACACTTTTCCTATCAGTATATTTATTGTCCAACCTTCTTTCAATCCTTAATCTCTCTCCTTGTTGTAGCCTTCTATTCCCAAAATAACACCTGTATCCTCATGTTTCCTCTTCCTTCCACTCCATCAACACATACAGATCTAAAAGGGCCTTTCCAACTTGTTTATTCTCAAGTGTAAAATTACTGATGTAATATTGTAACCCCCTCTAAAGAATTTGAGTTTTAACAAGAAACAGATTCTTAAATCAAAAGAACAAATTTTTAACAGTGAGGGTTTTAAGGACTGACAACGAAGTGAAGGATGTAGTTTGATTACACAGAATTTCTGTGACTACAAAAATTATGTCCACAAAAGACTCTGGATTTCTGTAAACACTGTAAGTTTTGGAGTCTACCATTTTCTAGCTGTGTGAACATAGAAAAGGTAAGTAATTGGGACTTTTTTATTTTTAAAAGAGAACAGTACCTAGAGTGCCTACTTTACAGGGATGTGACAAGATTTAGTGATAATGTATCTAAATTAGCACTCAAAGTGTATGGTGTAGGGTTAATATTCCATAAATTATTGGTATTGGTTTTTTATTATTAATTTTTGTTTGCATAAATATTAACATTAGTTAAAATTATAAAAAAGCACTAATACTAATATTCAAAAGTAAATTTGAGCTTTACCTAATTCAAGACTAATAAGTGGGCTTCTGTAAACACTGTATGTTTTGAAGTCTACCATTTTCTAGCTGTGTGGACACAGGAAATGTAGTTAATTGGATCTTTACTATCCTTATATCCTGAAAACATTACTTAACCTACCCTGTTTCTGTTGAGAGAGTCAATCCCCATGGACTCTGAACACCATACATGTTTGTGCTGACTATTCCAAACAAGCAAGGCCCTGACAGCTCTTTTTGGGAGCCATTTCTCAGAGTTGTTTATCCTGCAAGCAACCTTGAAGTATAGGGTATTGTCTCCAGCCAGACAAACAAAACATATGCTTAATACCTACTGTAAAGAGAATTATTTCCTCTTCTGTAACACAACCCACAGCATGTGCAGCATACATCTAAGTCCATCCCTGTCACCCTCAGGAGCTGGAGGTCATGAGGAAATGGAGTTAACACCATGTTCTCACTCTCTGCTGTGCTGCCTTTGTCTCTGACCTAAAAGACGTATCTTCTGCCAGCATCCAGATAACAGAAACAGGCCAGCTTGTCAGCCTGCATGGAGGGTAAAAATCTCAGAGTGCTCAGAGGTTAAAACAAACTCTGAATATTCTCATTTGCCATGGAAAAATAATACACCTGCCCTATCTTCCTCACAGAACTATTGGAATAACTAAACAAAATATATATTCCTACAGATTATCTGATTTTATGTAAGATAAGACAATAGTATAACACTAGTGACTGAAGACAATAAAGAGAACTCTGTCATAGTATTAAGAGACTCAAAATATAGTAGAGCTTTATTTATTATAAGTCCATGGTTTTTTAGGCTCTCTTAAACATTCCCTGTGGTCTTGTTATCAAGAGATACCAAACACTGAGAATAATGACTTGTGAGTGGTGCACTATTATGCATGCATGGTTAACTCATAAGTTGAAACAAAACCAAAAGTCTCCAAAACATCAATTTTCCTATGCTGAGATAATGCCCTCATCCTTTTATATTGTAGCTTTGATGTAGTCGTTTATATTTTTCACTTAAACAAACTTTACTCTGTGGGAATTCTGCAATACTTTCCACAAGTACTTTACCTTTTCCTCTGGACTAAATATGTACAGAAAGCCAGATACACCCCGATCTTTCTACCTCACATGTATCAAGGCCAAAGATAAAAACATCTGTTATGCAAAGAATTAATGAAAAACTGATGCCTTTGAGTGGTGTAAATGCTAGTTACGGTTTGAAGTCTATAAAGTGATTATGGATATGCAAGAAATGACCTATTTTCTGAAATTTTCAATGGCAAGATGAGTCCTGCTCAAATTCAAAGAACCATGGATGGTCATTCAAAATCACTATAACTAGTACTCTTAATGTTTACCAAATCATAAAACAAACCTGGCCCAAGTAAATAGTGATTAAGTGAAAAATTATTAACACAGCTTTAATATCTCAGAAGAAACCTCTAATTCAAGGGCATCCTTTTATTTAAACACTAAACTAAAATTATCAGAAACCCATATGCACGTGAGCATGAATAACTTTTGATGAATCACAAATGGTTCCAATTGAGATCCAAAAATATCTATCTGCAAATGTCTAGTAAAAAGTTGGGAAGCCAAAAGGAAGTCTTGGTTTGAGTGAATCATTTTGCAAGTAAGGTTTTGTTTGTTTAGGTTTGGTTTTGAGAGGAGAAAAAATGAAGTGTTTGTGTGGCTCTTAAAAAAAATCCAAGCAATGGACAAGAGAATACAGAGCAGTAACTCCACCTTTGCCGCGGACTAAGAAGAGCAGGCAACCACATGGGAGGCTCTGAGGAGATAGAATCAGAAAGACTGTAGCTTTAATGCTGAGAAACAGAATAAAACCTTAAAACAAACAGTCTCCCTTGCAATTAAAAATTATGTTCAATAGCCTTTGTTGTTGCTATGCTAAAACTTTAATCGTGCATCTGGTCTATTTGCTCTGCTCAGTGATGTTAGATAGTAGACTTTAATGTGAAAAACAAGCAAAGAGTTCAGTATTACTAACTGAACACTGCAGTAATTTTTTTAATGTTAGAGGAGATTCTTTGCAACCTGTGTTTTCTCAAAGTAATAAATAACACAAGTGTGGAGAAAATGAGGGATGTAAAGAGAGATTGGTAGAGGGAGAGAAAGAAATAGCAGTAGCTAAAAAAAATCATTTTTTTAATTTAAAAAATTAAATTTAATGGGGTGACACTGATCAATAAGACTACATAGGTTTCAGATAAACATCTCTATAGCATTTCAACTGCTGATTGTATTGTGTACCTTTCACCCAAAGTCAAATCATTTTCCATCATTGAATATTTGTCTCTTTTTACCCCCCTCCTCACCACCTTTTTCCACTTGGTAACTCTACTTTTATCTATACCTACGAGTCTCATTTTGTATTCCACTATGTGTGAAATGATATAATCCTTAGCCTTTTCTGATTTATTTTATTTTATATATTTTCAAGTTCCAACCATGTTGTCATAAACAGCAATATGTCATCATTTCTTATGGTTGAGTAGTATTCCATTGTATATATGCACCACATCTTCTTTATCCAATCCTCTATAGAGAGACACTTTCATAGTTTCCATATCTTGGCCACTATGAATAATGCTTTGGTGAACATTTGGGAATGTATATGTCTGTGTACCAATGTTTTTGAATTTTTTAGGGTGGATACCCAGTAGAGGAATTGCTGGGTCATATGATAGTGCTATTCTTAATTTTTTGAAAAACCACTATACTTTCTTCCATAATGGACAGACCAATTTACATTCTCACCAGCAATGAATGAGGATCTCTTTTTCTCCACAGCCTCTCAACAACTTGCCTTGTTGATAACGGCCAATCTAACAGGTATAAGGTGATATATCATTGTGGCTTGAATTTGCATTTCTGGAATAGCTAGTGAAAATAAGCATCTTTTCATATTTCTGCTGCCCATTTTTATGTTTTCTTGGCAGAGTGTCTGTTCAGGACCTCTCCCCACTTTTTAACTGGATTGTTTGCTTGTTTGTTACTGAGCTTATTGGAGCTGTGTTTTTAAATATCATTTTTCATTTCATTGGCTATCTTTTGTTTTATTGTCAGTTTCATGTGTTGTGAAGAAGCATTTTGTTTTGAAGAGGCATTTCCTTTTATTTCCCTTGTCTTTAAGGTCAAATTCATAAAATTGTTCTCTAGAGCCATGTCCATAAATTTAGTACCTATGTTTTCTTCTATATAATTTGTTTGAGATCTTATATTTAGGTATTTGATGCATTTTGAATTAATTTTTGTGCCAGGGGACAAAGAGTAGTCAAGTTTTATTCCTTTGTATGCGTCTTTCCATTTTACCCAGCACCATTTATTGAAGAGGCTTTTTGTGTGTTTTCAGTTTCTTTATCAGAGATTATTTGTCCATATGTATGTGGTTTTATTTATGGGATCTCAATTCTGTTCCATTGGTCTTTATGTCTGATTTTCTGCCAATACCATGCTGTTTGGATTATTGTGACATTGTAGTAAAATATAAAGTCAGACAATGTAATACCTCCAGCTTCATTCTTTTTTTCTCAGGATTTCTTTGGCTAGTAAGGGTCTTTTACAGCTTTATACAAACCTGGAAATTTTCTTTGTTCCATTTTTTAAAAAAATGACAATGATATTTTAATAGGGGTTGCATTAAATCTGTATATTGCTTTGGGTAATATGGTAATTTTAACTATGTTGATTCTTCTAATTCATAAATATGAACATTTTTCCATTTCATTGTGTCTTTTTAAATTTATTTTATAATAATTTAATAATTTGAGAGATATCTGGGAATTAATCATGTATTATGTTATGCCTTTCAAAGGAATAAAGTATTATAAATTGATTGTTACATAATTTACAAATCTATATATTTGCTACTGTCATTTTTCTCACAGTTATTCCTCATTTTCTTGCCTTGACTTACACATGACCTTCCCCTGCTGATGCACCATTTTATTTATAGTTGACTTTAGAGCAGGATTACCCTAGTTTGTTGCAGCACAAATATCATATTTAAGCTTTGGTGGGAGAGAGTAATCAACTGTTTTTTCTTTGTAATTATCACTGTCACATCATTAAGTTTTATTTTTAGAACAATATTTTGATGCTTCCATTTGCAGATATCACCCTCTTCCACTCCTGTCACCATTATCTACTTGGCTGATTGCTATTCCACTTTTATCAAGGACTTTATCCTTGAATCAGTCATTGTTTTCTTGTCATAATTTTAGGTGATAATAATGTCCTATGTGCAGAATTTATTCAATACCTTAACAGTTCTTTAATCTCTTAAACTCTAGCAACATTCTTCATGCTTTATTTAAATCATCTACTCAGAGACCTCTAAACCTGGAAATTTTTTTTATCCAAGCCAATATTTAATTAAATTTTAAACTCAGATATTTCCCATCTAACTATAAATTGGCAGAGGTTAAAGAAAACAGAGAAGAGAAGCAGTTACTCTGCCTGGGAAGTCCAGGGATAGCTAGTCTGGAAGAATACTATATATAATTATATATTTATAATATATATATATATATAATTATATATATAAATAAATCATTTTAATCGGGTAACATTGATAAATCAGGGTACATATATTCAGAGAAAAGATCTCCAGGTTATTCTGACATTAGATTATGTTGCATACCCATCACTGATATATAAAATTAATGTTAAAGAAAAAAGTAGTTAAAGCCTAGCCTGGCAGACAGTAAGAAAGGTAGTGTGGGTTGAAAGATGATAGTGAGTGTGAAAAAAAATTTATTGAAGTAGACTCATGAATAATGGGAAAAAGATTAGAAGAAAACTGGCTTTGCAGATTAATTAGATGATGTTCTATGAGGCTGGCATGAGCAAGGGGTCATTGACACAGCTGGAGCCACCTGATCAAGGTAGGTATGAGAAGCAGTAAATGAACAAATAAGGTGCCTCAACAATGAGTTGATGCTTCTCATCTCTCTAGTTTCCTGTCTCTCTCTTGCTAAAAAAACAAAAAGATAAATATGTATTTCTAAATGTAATTCCCCTTAAAATATTATTATTGTTATTATATTTTTAAAAAATTTCTTTCCAAGGTAGTGTTGAAGAATAGCTAGGTAGCCCTAAAATTTTCTACATGATTGATAAATATTTACTAATTCTTAAATATTTGATAAATAGGGATAATAAAAAATAACTATTAAATTGTATATTCATATTAATAAAATAACTATGTTCTTAGAATATCTTTCAAAGTAATCTACTTCAAGGATTAAAAAAGAGAAAACAATCTTTTTAACATGTTTAAAGTTCTATCAAATCAAATTTACAGAAGAGATCCTCAGTTATGTTGTATTGTTCAATCACCTTCTACCAGGAAGGCAGAGAAATATTGTTTTGAGTTGTACTTTTTTCTTTCTTTTTTTGTTACAGAGACAATAAATAAAAGACAGCCATGAGAAAATAACAGGCAAATTTAGAATACAAAATGACCTTAGCTCTTTTAAAAGCCAGTTTCATTGGAGGACTAAAAATTTAGAGGACTATTTTAAATTAAGAGACTAATGAGTTATGATGAAATGCATATGTGACCTTTGATGGAAATTTGATTGTTAAAGAATGTTTTAGAAAAGATATATTGGACATACAAAGAAAATTAGAATATGATCTGAAAATAGATGATTTGGGGGAAATTACCATTATTTTGTAAGTGTTATAATGATATTGTGGTTACATGGTTAGTACCATTTTTATAAAATGCATGCTAAGGCATTGAGGAATAAAGTTTCATGATTTCTAAAGCTAACTTTCAAGTGATCCAGCTTTTTTATGCCCAAAAAGGACAGCTTAGGTAAATAGAAAAAGCAAATATGGCAAAATATTAGTAATGATTGAATGCAGATGGTAAGAATAAAAATATTTATATTGTATCCATCAAGGCTCAAAGGTGTAATATCACTCTGAATAACAGAGAATAAAGAAAATAGGTCTTTGCCCTTGAGGGTGCTGAAGGAGCAGTCAGTATGTGCTGTTAGCCCTGTGTTTAGAGTTTGAGCCTGAAGTCACTTTATAGCCAGATGGACCATTGGGAAAGAAGAAGGATGTGGACAAGAATAAGGGCAAACTGGAAGCTACTAGGATGAACTGAAATCCTATTTGTCTCCCAGCATCTCCAGCCTCACTGTAATAAGTGACCTGTAGGAAAAGCTGACAGGTACTTTCCCAGAAGGAGTGAAGGTAAAGAAGATCCAGCAAAAGCTGGGGAAATAGTGGGGCCAGGGGCTGTACCACCCCCACAAAGTGAGCTGCCAGTTCATCAACAGCATACCTGACACCCTTTAGAAACTTCAGCACATAAAAATTAGGACTGGTCCTTAATCAATTATGCCTAAATAAAGCCTTCTAAAAGTTATACCTAAAATGTCTTTTGTGGTTAGGGCTAATCAGAAATAATAAAAATATACAAATTTTGGGAAACTGAGTGCATACAATACAAATCCAACACAATTTATTCATCTTTCTGTGTACAATTTTTTATAACAAAAGTTAAAAAATTCCATCATATCCTTTATCATACAATAGCAATCCATATAAGCTAATATTTATAATATAATCATAAAAACTAGATTTTTCAAAATGTTCGTCTTTCTAATCCTGGTGAGTTAGAAAGGGTATAAAAAGACTTCTGAAAAATAGAATTTGGCCTCTGCCTCAGGAGCTAGAATGGCTCTGATTGCTGCAGAGCGACGCCCCAAGATGGGCAGAGTATTGCCCCTGGTGGGCGTGCCGGGTGGATCCCGGTCGGGTGCATGCGGGTGTCTGTCTGACTGCCTCCCCGTTTCCAACTTCGGAAAAATACAAAAAATAAAATAAAATAAATAAAATAAAAATGGAATTTAATTATTGCAAGCAATGGTCTTTCATTCCATAAATAAAAGCTTGAATGTAAACACACTGACACATAAGTTAGCTGAAATAGATTCATATCCACCTGCCAAAGCAAATAGTGAAGTAAGCACCTTTCTTCTCTCTGATGATATAAACTTGAAACTGCTAACAATGTACAGGGACATGTCAGTTTTAGAAAGCAAAACAACCATCACTAATTCAAAACAGTGAATTTGACCAACCTTTTCTAAAATGTCAGATCTAAATCATCACATGCAAATGAATTAAGTGATTAAAGTATTCAACAAAATGACTAAAATAGCATAGGCTGAATACCAGAAGATCTACCAGGGGTGCTCAGTCCTGGATGCATGTAAGTTCCTGGAGGAACTCTGGGTCCTACCTCACAGAAGCACCTCAACTACAATCTCAGGGAGCCTGAGCCAAGAATCAGGTTTTGAGAAGCTCACTGTCTATTGTAATGCTAAAGGTTAGTTAAGAAACACTGGAAACCAAGGTGGGGCAGTGATTTGAAAAGACTAAGAGGATAAGTACTATAATGAGAGGCAATAAAAAATGGAGTTGGAGGTAGAAAAATATTAATCCTAAAAAGAAGTCAGAAGAATTTAGCAAGGAGACAGAATTTAATTTAGACCTTTAAAAATAGCTTTAAATTCATCAGGTGGGTTTTGAAATGGAAGAACATCCCTGGAAATGGTAGGAACCTAAGCAAAACATGATGGGCAGCAAAGTGTGCGAGAGGCTGGAGAAAAGGCAAGGAATCCTGTTTGCAGGCACATGGGAACAAGGTGACAACATCAGAAATCCAGGAGTTGTGAAATTGAGTGGCACTGTTCACCTTTTTTAGAAGGCAATATTTAAAGTCAAGAGAAATATCTAAGATAAAAGCAGAGATTTATTTGAGGTAGAAGAGCCTCTTCATTCTAAGGATGTGGGGCAGGGCAGTTGCTATGGCTATATTTCCCCAAAGCTAGAATGGCAGAGCTGGGCTCACAGATGGGCTGTCTATGTGCAAGAAGTCTCCTGTGTGCATAAATGCATCTGTAGATATAATATTCTGTAAGTGTGACTGGACATGGGAAGGTTAAGGAAGCACGGACCAACCTTATGCAATCATTTTGCTTTGATATTTGGGGCTCAATGCCTACCCTTGGCTTTCCCGTTTCCTATTAAGCCTAACAATTCAATAGAAAAGGAGAAATTAAAATATTAATGCATGTAACCAAATATATTAAGTAAGAGATACAGTAAAATATATAAGAAGAAGAAATTTTATTTCAGCAAAATATGATTCAACTAAGTAATTTTTTAAAACTTTCTTATTTTTACAAGTAACTAATACATGCCTTGGTGACAGATAGAAAAAGATAGGAAAGGTAAAATGTTGAAAGAGCCTTTTAAATCAAATCTCTTCCTGTCCTTCAGCCAGTCAATTATTTTTTCTGCAGAAACTACTATCACTAATAAGTTTTATTGTTTCAGGAATATTCTGTATAGAAGCTGTAGAAAAAAGAGTGAACACAGCAGGCTGGAGACTGCTGTACTAAGAAAAACTCCTTACAAGGTTGGACATCAGCTGGTTTGGGAACTTGAACAGTTCTCACCAAATCCTCAATAAAAAGAGTGGCTTACTGTGCCTAGTCTATTTGTACCGTGGTTTGTGCTGAACAGATTCCTTCTGGCAATCTAGACTTTTGATATGGTGTGGGTACCTATGTGACCAGCCTCCAAGAAAACCCTGAGCACTGAGTCTCTACTGACCTTCCCTGGTAGATAACACTTCACATGTTATCAGTTTGTAGCTAGAGGAAGTAGTGTGTCCTGTATGACTCCTTGGAGAGGGAACTCTTGCAGCTGTTACTAACTTTCCTTCAGACTTTATTTTTGTGTCTTTTCCCTTTGCTGAATTTGCTTTGTTACCTTTTGCTGCAATAAATCCCGCCCATTATTACAACTATATACAGTCATGGGCTGATGAACAATGGGGATGCATCCTGAGAAATGCATCTTTTGGCAATTTTGTTATTGTGTGAACATCAGAGAGCACTTACACAAACTTAGAAGGTATAGTCTACCACACACCTATACTATGTGGTATACCACCTTTATATATGTGAACATCATTGATCAAAACATTGTTAGTTGGCACATGACTGTGTCCTGTGAGTCTTCTTAGCTACTGACTGAACTAAAAATGGCCTTACAAAACTTCCCTTCTCCTAATACACAAGCATATATATGACAAGTTTTTATATACTGGTGGTTCACTCCATACACTGTTATTGTTGTGAAGTAGCATATCTTAATTCCACGGGTTATGTAGAGACACTAAGGCAGAATACAGAATTTTTAGGAGGAGATTTATTAATAAGCCGGATGCATGTGACTTATATGGGGTATAGCTAACCCAAATTGTAAAGCCCCAAATATAGCTCTGAGGCTAGTTATATACACTTGATCACATACAGATTGGGGGGGGGGGAAGAGGGAGCTTACATGATGTCAGAGGATAAGCCTTTGTAAATCATCCATTAAGGAGAAAGGAAGGAAAGAGGAAAGGGGTACTTAAATCTTTCTTTCTTCTTTGGCATTCCTGGCTAGCTGTTTACCTTCTTCCTCACAGGTGTGGGGAAAGAGGGGGTCCAAGTCTCCTTTCTCCTTCCATTCAAAATTTAGTACAAAAACCTGTCTATTTACAATATAATAGCCCTTCCTAAGCATGAATGCAATAGGCCATCTTGAGCTGGTGTAAATCATACCCAAGTATAAAAATCATATTTACAAAATCTTTCTGAATGCTTGGCCTAAATCATAAAATGCCTTTTAAGCCTCTAAGTAAAAGGGAGTTTCTTATCTCAGTACATAGTACGTCCTTGTAAGCCAGGAAGTTCCTACTTTCTTCTTCCTCCATTCTCCACAGAAAGGAGGGGATAAGAAACCTGACTCTTTCTTCTAAAATATTAATATTCATTTTTACAATTTTTTGGTACTTTATCACATTATGACCATTAACTTTTTAATGTAGCATGTCTTGGACATGTTTCTTTTTGGTACCTATAGGCCCAATTAATCCTTAACAGCTAAATAATATAGCATAAAACTTATTTAATTAGTCCTTTATTTAAAACATTTGATTGTGTCCAGTTCTTTGTTATTACAAAAACTCTGTAATAGAATCTTTGTAAATTGTTCAACCTTCCTTTGTGTAGGTAGAGCCATTTGTTTGAGGAAATCTAAGAGTAGCAATGCCAGGTCAAAGGTGATGCACGTGTATTTTTTTATTTTAACAGCTATAGATAGTTGTGTTTCTTATAAATTAGGTCAATTTTTACCTCAATTAGTGTATGACAGTATCTGTTTCCCTTAGAATTTATCAACACTGTGGATTTTTAAAAAATATTAATCTTTGCTAATCTGAAAAGTGGAAAATGTTATTCTTTCAAGTGACATTTCTCTTATTAATGAGGCTAAACAGTTTTTTTTATTTTTTATAAGAACCATTTGTATTTTTATTGTTGTTTTGTATTTTTTTATTGTTGTTTTGTATTTTTTTTTGTATTTTTCTGAAGCTGGAAACGGGGAGAGACAGTCAGACAGACTCCCGCATGCGCCCGACCGGGATCCACCCAGCACGCCCACCAGGGGTGAAGCTCTGCCCACCAGGGGGCGATGCTCTGCCCCTCCGGGGCATCGCTCTGCCGTGACCAGAGCCACTCTAGCGCCTGGGGCAGAGGCCAAGGAGCCATCCCCAGTGCCCAGGCCATCTTTGCTCCAATGGAGCCTTGGCTGTGGGAGGGGAAGAGAGAGACAGAGAGGAAGGAGGAGGGGTGGAGAAGCAAATGGGCGCTTCTCCTGTGTACCCTGGCCAGGAATCGAACTCCGGTACTCCGCACGCCAGGCTGATGCTCTACCGCTGAGCCAACTGGCCAGGGCCTGTTGTTTTGTATTTTTATTGTTGTTGTTAACTATTTTACACTTGGTTAATTTTTTTATTACATACCTGAATTTTTTCTTTCTAGAAATTCTTTACACATTAGCACCTTCTGTGAGACATGAGTTGCTGGTATATCCCAAGGTGTTTATGGTAAATATTAAGGCAACAATATTTTATGAATATATAAATTTTTATGACTTCTTGGATTTTTGTGTCCAAATGGGATTTTTTCTTAAACCATAGTCCTGAAATAATATAAATAAAACATTTATGTTCCAAATTTTCTGCCTGTGATATAAAAGCAAAAATATAATAAAACACAAAAAATATTTGAAAGAGAAAACTAAAATTTCTTAAATTTCATTTCAAGTAAAGATGAATTGGCAAGATTACATCACATCTGTTTCTTCCATTTCTGATCCACCATTAACAATGTTAAAATCCCAAATGACATTTTCTAAGGACACCATGTTTCAACTGTTTTGGCACTAGTGTATATATAAATCCTAATTTCAGGCTCTAGTTGACATTTCAAATGGCTATTACAAATTATTTAAATTCTTTTACCATTGAATTTGATTTTAAACTTTTAAAGCTGATGGACAGAATATAATAATAGCCAAACTCTATATTTTCTACAAATATTAAATATACATACTTGGAATTCTCAATATTTGAACATGTCCTTGAAAAAACTGCATTGAAGAAAAAAGAAAACTTGGTGCACATACCATCTTTTTATACAGTTATCCCTTCAGAGACTCCAAATTAAAACACAAACAAAACAGTAATTTTTCTAATAGATTATTTCACTCTCCTCCTCTTTTTTATCACTTTTTCCTCCATCCACTGTTTTAAAGTAGCAAAAGCTACAGAATTAATGTTAATGTTTTAGAAAATTTAAAGAACATTTTATTAATTTGAGCTAGGCATGCAGAAAGATTTTGTAAATGTAATTTCTATGCTTATGTGATTAGCATCAAAACAAAGGTGGCCAATGGTATTGTGTTGTAAATGCAGAAGAGGAAGAAGACTTGGATTTCCTGACCTTCCCTCTTACCTATGGGAGAAGGGGTAAATAGCTAACCAGATACAGAAAGAAAAAATAAAATTAAAATCTTTTCTTATACTAATGAACCATTTACAGATATCTGTCCCTATGGAAATTACCCTTCCCCTCCTGAAAGCATGTAGTTAATGTATGTATCTCTAAACAAAAGGTATAAACTTATGCCGCGAGGTCATAAGTTTTCCTTCTGTCTCTAATCTTGATAAATTAACTAATGCCTGAGTTTGCAAAAATAGTCTTTGCTTTATTTTTCTTCACCCTAACTCTTTATTACCTATCATTTTTGTGAAAATATCTAACTTTATTACATTTTATTTACCTACTAGAGTGTGAGTACCAAATTTCTAAGCAATAGTCTGACAAGTAGTTCCCCTCATAACCTATGCTTATAGAGAAAGGAAACTAACATATTAACACTTATTATGCCTTAGGCATTTTAAATAAATTATTGAAACCTCCTTATGATAAAAACCTAAAACTGAAGTAGTATATTTATCATTATACAGCCCAAAATGGCAGAACCAGATTTGAATTCATATATGACTTGAAGTTATTTTCTTTTTATTTCACTACCAAGACACACTGTTGCTTTTTAAGAATTACAATACTGAAATTGTCTGATGACTCATAATTATAGAAGCCCTTTGACTATTTATTTGTATTAATTCTTATACTCTGAAAATATCAAAATCCTTTTTTATTGCTATTTGTTATTTTATTCACCTTTGAACATAGTGGATGCTAGGCAATTTAATAGGTTTGTTGTATATTATCTAATAAATAGAGGGTTTTCTTATGTCTCAGACTAGATTATGAAAATAGGTTCTCACATTTATATAAAAAGAAACATATTAAATTCTTCATTTTCCAGTTTTGTTTATGTTAAGTATCAGTATTCACTCTTTATTTATTCAACATTTATACTGAGCCTGACCAGGCTGTGAAACAATAGATAGAGTGTGGGACTGGGACGTGGAGGACCGAGGTTCAAAACCTGAGGTCAGGAGTGACGTCAGAGAAATGGCGCTGTATGGAGCAATACCGATAAATTTCCCCAAAATTTCAACAAGTTCTTCAACCAGAGACAGAAAAATCTGTCCTTGGAGCATCTAGAAGTCCCACACTGAACATGAAGGTATGATTGAGCAAAAAATTGACTAAATATATAATCAACCCAGAAGGAAATAGGATGGAGAAAGGAACACTCCACCTTCCTCACTAACCTAAACAAGAACTGCTTTCACTTGGAAAAGAGAGTATAGGAACTAAGGCGAGCAAAGGGTTGGTGAATAGAGCCAGGCTGTGGCATGGACGTCCAAGCTGAGGAAAAACAGTGCTTGTGGCTAACCAGTCAACACAACCTAATGCTAGCACCAAACCCAGACAAAGAAAGGCAAGTGTGGCAGCCATTAGCCCCAATATCCTGGTCAGCGAGCGTGGATAGAGCGAGAGAGGTTCCTCCTAGTGCTCCGGGAGTGGGCGCCTGTTTTACGGGACAGAGGGGCAGAGTCAGAGGCCTTTGTGTGGGCCGAGACCAGAGTATCGGTGTTGCCCCTGCAACCTAAAGAGGGGAACACGGGAAGTGCGTGAAAGCGAACTTCCCTACACGTGAACTTCTCTGGGCAGGCAGGGCACCTCATCTGGGAAGAGTGACGGCTGCCCCAATATTCAGGTCAGGGAGCGCAGATAGTGTGCGATAGGTTCCTCCTAACACCTCAGGAGTGGGCACCTGTGTTCCCAGAGAGGGGCAGAGTCAGAGGCCTTTGCATGGGCTGTAATCAGAGTTTTGGTGCTGCCCCTGCACCCTGAAGAGTGGTGCGCAAGGAGTGCATGAAAGTGAAATTCCCTATGCTTGAACTTCTCCGGGCGGGCGGGGCACCTCACCCGCGGCAAGAGGCAGTTGCCCCAATATCCTGGTTGGTGAGCGAAGATAGTGGACGAGATGTTCCTCCTAGCATCCTGGGAGTCGACGCCTGTGTTCCTGCACAGAGGAGCAGAGTCAGAGGCCTTTGCGTGGGCTATGACTAGAGTCTCGGTGTTGCCCCTGTGCCCTAAAGAGCGGCATGTGGTGAATGCACGAGAACAAAATTCCTTACGCTCGAACATCTCCAGGCGGGTGGGGCGCCTCACCCAGCCATACAAGCTAACAGACCCATGAAGGATTAGCTTAACCCACAGTCTGCTCACTTCCAAACTGACCTATGCTACCCTAACTGAAAAGATCTCTCTCAGGTCAGTGATCTAAGACAAGGGGTTTGATATTTTTTAGTGCCTCTTGCTATGCACGTAGGGGTGGGGGCAACTTCTGATTGGCAGAGCTTTCATACTCAGGGCTATATGTTAAAAAGAGGGGTTTGGCAGCTTGTAAATACTCCTGCTTTGCAAACAGCGACTAGGGAATCTTCTACCCAGCCAAAACAGGTTACAAAGTGACAAAAGCCTGGGGAAAGGGGTCCTACAGAGCGCTGAGGAATTCTGGACACGCCTAGAGGCACATAGAAAGTCACCTTGAAAACAATTGGCTCCCAGACCCACCTGATTATGCTAGCGGCTCTGACTGACAAAGCCCTACCCAGAGCCCTGTGCTGAGTGGGAATAGAGTGAAGATTTGCCAGCTCTTTGAGCCTCTTACTCTCCAGGCAGAGGCAGCAGCAAACTCATAGCTGGATCATCAGGCTGCTAATTCAGGAAGGAAAGACTAGGAGAGAGGCTCCAGGAAAACAGACTCTCTCATTGTCAGAGCCTGCAAATGCTAATGAGCCTCGACCGCCAACAAGACTGAAGCCTAATATATGACATCGCCATAGAGACTTATCAACTGCAAACCTCTACCTAAGAGTGCCACAGGGGCAGAATCCGGGGTACAAAGTCACCGATCAGGAAGGAGAGAAAAGAAAAAGCAAGAAGATAACCTCTCAAAATAAAGAAAAATCCACAGACTATATAACCTTTTCCATTTTATTTTATTTGTTCATTTGTTACTTTCATCGTCTTGTCTTGATTATTTTCTTCTTCTTTCACTTTGGTTGTTTAATTCTCTGCTGGTCTTACTCTTTCCTCTTCTTGAACTACACTACCCATTAAGTGTTACATCTCCCATTTTCTTTCCTTTCTTCTTCATTTCACTCTATGAGGGTTGCACTCCAAAACCGCTAATTCTCTCTCTCTCTCTCTTTTTGTACTTTTTTTCTTTTTTCTTCTTTTTGTTTTTTTTCTCTTTTTTTTTTCTCCCTCTATATTAGTTTCTTCTTTTCTCCTTTACTTTTCCTCTCATTCAATCCTGAATCACAAACAAATTATTTTATTTGGGACTCAAATTTTTCTTTGTGGCACTTTGGGTTTTTTTCACTTTGCTCTTTTAACTCATTAACAGTGCTCCCAACCCTGGCTCTCCATTTTATCTAGTTTCAACTTCACTAAATACAATAGTAATTTTTTAATTTTTTTCCCTTTTTCCTGTTACACTCTTATCCCTCTCATTATATCTCTTAGTCAACCATCACTTAAAAGTAAATCATTTTATTCTTGACCCAAATTTTTTTCTTTTTTTCATTTTGTGGGTCAATACCCCTCTTTTTTCCCCTTTATCACTTCTCCCCAACTGAGACCCTCCATTATAGGTAGTCTTTGTTCTATTTAGAACAATATAATTCACAGTTCATCACAATTTTTTCTAAAGAAGGAGAGGAGAGGAGAGGAGAGGAGAAGATAAAAAAGGGAAATCATAATTTTTTTTTTACTTTTTATTCTTTATTAATTCTCATTAGTACTATCAACAAAACCACCCTCAGATGCTATTAAGAAAAAGAAAATCGAATATCATGGATACAAAAGACAGAGAGGTAGCACAGATAGATGAGGAAAAATTTATGGAGAAAAAATTTAATATATTGGAAACCTTGGAGCTAAATGACAGAGAATTTAAAATAGAAATTCTAAAAATACTCAGAGATATACAAGAAAACACAGAAAGGCAATTTAGGGAGCTCAGAAAACAACGAACACAAAGAATATATTACCAAGGAAATTGAAACTATAAAAACAAATCAAACAGAGATGAAAAACTCAATTCACAAACTGAAAAACGAGGTAACAAGCTTAGCTAATAAACAGGCCAGATAGAAGGTAGGATTAATGAAATAGAAAGCAAGCAACTTGAGGCACAATAGAGAGAAGAAGAAAGAGACTCAAAAATTAAAAAAAAAATGAGAAAGCCTTACAGAAATGGTCTGACTCGATCAAAAAGTATAACATAAGAATAATAGGTATATCAGAGGGAGAAGAGAGAGAAAATGGAATGGAGAACATATTCAAACACATCATAGATGAGAACTTCCCAAGCCTGTGGAAAGAACTAAAGCCTCAAATTCAAGAAGCAAACAAAACTCCAAGTTTTCTTAACCCCAACGAACCTATGCCAAGGCACATCATAATGAAATTGGCACAAGCCAACGACAAAGAAAAAATACTCAAGGCAGCCAGGGAAAAGAAGAATACAACATATAAAGAAGGCCTATTAGATTATCATTGGATTTCTCAACAGAAACTCTACAAGCTAGAAGAGAGTGAACCCCAATATTTAAAGTTCTGAAAGAGAGGAACTTTCAGCCAAGAATACTATACCTATCAAAGCTATCCTTCAAATGTGAAGGAGAAATAGAAACATTCACAGGTACAGAAAAGATGAGGGAATATATCATGAGAAAACACTATTCCAGGAATTACTAAAGGGGTTTTTCCAACCAGATACAAAGAACAAAACAAAACAACCACAAGTAAAAGGTCCACTAAGAACACAGTAAAACCAAATTTAAACTGTGAAAACAAAAACAAAAAAAAAGGGAGAGAGGACGGAGATTAACAGTAGCAAAGGACAATGGAGTGCAGATGTACTCACAAGATAGTGTATTACAATGAAGAGGGTAGGAACCCTTTTCATTATTTAATGGTAACTACCCTTGGAAAAACCATCACAGAAGCACATGATTTAAAAAAGATAGCAACAGAGGAAAGAAGTATGAAACACAACCAAACAAAAACAAAGGATAGAAAAACAAAAGAGAAGAATCAAACAAGATACAAAACTAACAGAAAGCCATTTATAAAATGGCAATAGGGAACCCACAAGTGTCAATAATAACACTAAATGTAAATGGTTTAAACTCACCAATAAAAAGACAAAGAGTAGCAGAATGGATTTAAAAAAATCCAACTATATGCTGCCTACAAGAAATACATCTAAGCAACAAGGATAAAAACAAATTCAAAGTGAAAGGCTGGAAAACAATACTCCAAGTAAATAACATCCAAAATAAATGCAGACGTAGCAATACTCATATCCAATAATGCTGACTACAAGACAGCAAATGTACTCAGAGACAAATATGGTCATTTCATAATGATTAAGGGGACACTGAATCAAGGAGACATAACAATTATTAATATACATGCACCAAACCAAGGAGCACCAAAATATATAAGACAACTACTTATTGACCCTAAAACAAAAACTGACAAAAATACAATCATACCTGGAGACCTCAATACACTGCTAACAGCTCTAGATCATTCATCTAAACAGAGAGTCAATAAAGATATATTGGCCTTAAACAAAACACCAGAGCACCTGGATATGATAGACATCTACAGGACATTTCATCCCAAAGTGACAGATTATACATTTTTCTCCAGTGTACATGGATCATTCTCAAGAATTGACCATATGTTGGGCCATAAAAATAAGATCAGCAAATTCAGAAAAATCAAAATTGTACCAAAGATATTTTCTGATATAAAGCCTTGAAACTAGAATTCAACTGCAAAAAAGAGGAAAAAAAAACCCATAAAAATGTGGATACTAAACAACAAACTTATAAAAAATGAATAGGTCAAAGAACAAATAAGCAAAGAGATAATGATATATACAGACAAATGAAAATGACAATACAACATATCAGAATCTATGAGAGACAGCAAAAGCAGTGATAAGAGGGAAGTTCATATCACTTCAGGCCTATATGAACAAACAAAAGAGAACCCAAGTAAACCACTTAACTTCACACTTTAAGGAAGTAGAAAAAGAAGAACAAATACAATCTAATATCAGCTGAAGAAAGGAGATAATAAAAATCAGAGCAGAATTAAATGAAATAGAGAACAGAAAAACTATAGAAAAAATGAATAGAACAAGGAGCTGGTTCTTTGAAAAGATCAATAAATTTGACAAACACTTGGCAAGACTCACCAAGAAAAAAAGAGAAAGGACTCATATAAACAAAATCCAAAATGAAAAGGAAAAATCACCATGGATACCATAGATATACAAAGAATTATTGGAGAATACTACGAAAAACTATATTCAACTAAATTCAACAATCTAGAAGAAATGGATAAATTCCTAGAACAATACAACCTTCCTAGACTGAGTCAAGAAGAAGCAGAAAGCCTAAACAGACCAATTAGCAGGGAAGAAATAAAAAAAACCATTAAAAACCTCCCCCAAAATAAAAGTCCAGGCCCAGAAGGTTAAAATAGTGAATTCTATCAAACATTCAAAGAAGACTTGGTATCTATTTTACTCAAAGTCTTCCAAAAAATTGAAGAAGAAGCAATACTTCCAAACATATTTTATGAGGTCAACATAACCCTCATACCAAAACCTGGCAAGGATGGCACAAAAAAAGAAAACTACAGACCAATATCTCTAATGAATACAGATGCTAAAATACTAAACAAAATACTAGCAAATCGAATACAACAACATATTAAAAAAATAATACATCATGATCAAGTGGGATTCATCCCAGAATCTCAAGGATGGTTCAACATACGTAAAACGGTTAATGTAATACACCATATCAACAAAACAAAGAACAAAAACCACATGGTTTTATCAATAGATGCAGAAAAGGCATTTGATAAAATACAACACAATTTTATGTTGAAGATACTCAACAAAATGAGTATAGAAGGAAAATATCTCAACATGATAAAGGCCATATATGATAAACCATCAGCTAACATCATATTAAATGGCACAAAACTGAAGGCTTTCCCCCTTAAATCAGGAATAAGACAGGGTTGTCCACTCTCTCCACTCTTATTTAATGTGGTGCTAGAAGTTCTAGCCAGAGCATTCAGACAAAATAAAGAAATAACAGGCATCCATATCGGAAAAGAAGAAGTAAAGGTATCACTTTTTGCAGATGACATGATCCTATACATCGAAAACCCCAAAGAATCTACAAAAAGACTATTAGAAACAATAAGCCAATACAGTAAGTTATCGGGATACAAAATTAATATACAAAAGTCCATAACCTTTCTATATGCCAACAATGAAACATTTGAGAACGAACTCAAAAAAATAATCCCCTTCACGATTGCAACAAAAAAAATAAAATACCTAGGAATAAACATAACAAAGAATGTAGAGGACCTATATAATGAAAACTACAAAGCTTGCTAAGGGAAATAGAAAAAGAAACAATGAGTTGGAAATATATTCCTTTTTCTTTGATAGGAAGAATAAATATAATCAAAATGGCCATATTACCCAAAGCAATATACACATTTAATACAATTCCCATCAAAATTCACAATGACATTTTTTAAAGAAATGGAACAAAAAATCATCAGATTTATATGGAACTATAAAAAAAACCCGAATAGCCAATGCAATGCTAAAGAAAAAGAATGAAGCTGTGGGCATTACAATACCTGACTGCAAAATATATTATAGAGCCACAACAATTAAAACAGCATGTTATTGGCAGAAAAATAGACACTCAGACCAATGAAACAGAATAGAAAGTCCAGAAACAAAACCACATATATATGGTCTAATAATTTTTGATAAAGAAGCAACAACACACAATGGAGAAAAGAAAGCCTCTTCAACAAATGGTGCTGGGAAAACTGGAAAACTACATGCAAAATAATGAAACGACTACAGTTTGTCCCTTTGTACTAAAATTAATTCAAAATGGATGAAAGACCTAAATATAAGACCTGAAACAATAAAGTACATAGAAGAAAACGTAGGTACTAAACTCATGGACCTTGGTTTTAAAGAGCATTTTATAAATTTGACTCCAAAGGCAAGGGAAGTGAAGGCAAAGATAAACGTATAGGATTACATCAGACTAAGAAGTTTTTGGTCAGCAAGAGAAACTGACAACAAAATAAACAGACAGCCAACTAAATGGGAAATGATATTTTCAAACAACAGCTCAGATAAGGGCCTAATATCCAAAATATACAAAGAACTCATAAAACTCAACAACAAACAAACAATCCAATAAAAAATGGGAAGAGGACATGAACAGACACTTCTCCCAGGAAGAAATACAAATGGCCAACAGATATATGAAAAGATGCTCATCTTCATTAGTTATTAGAGAAATGCAAATCAAAACTGCAATGAGATACCACCTCACACCTGTTAGATTAGCTATTATTAACAAGACAGGGAATAGCAAATGTTGGAGAGGGTGTGGAGAAAAAGGAACCCTCATTCACTGTTGGTGGGAATGTAAAGTAGTACAACCATTATGAAAGAAAGTATGGTGGTTCCTCAAAAAACTGAAAATAGAACTACCTTATGACCCAGCAATCTTTCTACTAGGTATATACCCCCAAAACTCAGTAACATTAATACGTAAAGACACATGCAGCCCCATGTTCATTGCAGCATTATTCACAATGGCCAAGACATGGAAACAACCAAAACCCTTCAATAGAAGACTGGATAAAGAAGATGTGGCACATATACACTATGGAATACTACTCAGCCATAAGAAATGATGACATTGGATCGTTTACAACAAAATGGTGGGATCTTCATAATATTATATGGAGTGAAATAAGTAAATCAGAAAAAACCAAGAACTGCATTATTCCATACGTAGGTGGGACATAAAAACGAGGTTAAGAGTCATGGACAAGAGTGTGGTGGTTACTGGGAGGAGGAGAGGCACAAAGAAGACTAGATAGAAGGTGATGGAGGACAATCTGACTTTGGGGATAGGTATGCAACATAATTGATTGACAAGATAACCTGGACATGTTTTCTTTGAATATATGTATCCTGATTTATTGATGTCACCCCATTAAAAAAATAAAATTATTATAAAAAAAATCAGATAATTAATAGTAATAACCACACTAACACATTTTAAATTATTTTAAACAAAAATGATTAGTATCTTTGTTTTTCTTTTTTTAATACAGAGAGAGAGCCAGAGAGAGGGATTGACAGGAACAGACAGACAGGAATGGAGGAATGAGATGCTTCAATAATTAGTTTTTTGTTGTGCGTTGGGACACCTTAGTTGTTCATTGATTGCTTTCTCATATGTGCCTTAACCGCGGGCCTTCAGCAGACCAAGTAACCCCTTCCTTGAGCCAGCAACCTTGGGTCCAAGCTGGTGAGCTTTGCTTCAAACCAGATGAGCCCGTGCTCAAGCTGGTGACCTCAGGGTCTTGAACCTGGAACCTCTGCATTCCAGTCCGACGCTCTCTCCACTGCCCCACCGCCTGGTCAGGCAAATGATTAGTATCTTAAACAAAATAAGAACCTTTTGTTTTTCCCTAAGAAATTGTTACCAACCTCCTCCAAAATAAGAGTCTATGTAATTACAATGACCTCAACCATAAATAACATGATATTTATTTAAATTGAATGTAACCTATATTATATCTTTTTTAAGTAGAAATACCATCACTTGATATTGAGTATTTTTTAAATGAACTAGTTTGAATATGTAGACTTCCTAATGTTTTATTTTAAAAAATATTTTATTGATTGATTGATTTCAGAGATAGGGAGAGGAGGAAGAGAGAGAAACACATCAATATACCATTCCACTAATTCATATATCCATTGGCTGACTGCTCTATATGCCCTAACCAAGGAGTAAACTACAACCTTCGTGTGTTGCTGACACTCTAACCCAGTGGTTCTCAACCTGTGGGTCGTGACCCCGGCGGGGTCGCCTAAAGCCATCGGAAAATACATAATGCATATCAGGTATTTACATTCCGAATCATAACTGTAGCAAAATTACAGTTATGAAGTAGCCACCAAAATTATTTTTTGGTTTGGGGTCACTGCAACATGAGAAACTGTATTGCAGGGTCACGGCATTAGAAAGGTTGAGAACCACTGCTCTAACCAACCTTACTGTGTGACATGACTGATAAGATAAAACTCTATTACATGACCTGTATATTTATTGTTCAAGACAGGTTAATCATATCAGACAACTAATTGTTGTGTCAGCTGTTGTTATTGTCAGCTGTTGTTATTTTTCATTTGACAATTTAAAGAAAAAGAGGTCAGTGCCCCTGACTAAACAGTCAGGTATTGCATGTTTTAAAAATTCTTGTGGCACACTTCTTAAAAATTGCTCTTTCAATAGATTCAGTAACATGACACAGCAAATTGAATCTTCAAGTAGTGCCTAAATTTTATAAAATACTCAGAAAAATAAATAAATTAGTAAAATAAATCAATAAACAGCATGTGTACAATGGTCGATTTGTGATTAAAAGATATGTCTGTATGCATACCTGTAAGCATAAGTAAATATATTGGTAAAGAAAACAGTACACCCCAAAGTAGCATAAGCATTTACCTCATGAAACAAATAAAAACTTTTAAAATAAAATGTATCAGTCTATCGTACTTAATTGAAAGTTTTAGAAATTTCAAAAATTAAAAACAAAAGTAAATGCTCATGGAAAACACTTCAGACAATATGGAAGGTTATAAAAATAAAATAACATTCTCATCATTCTCAAAGAATCATAGCTATTTTAATATATAAACCTCCACGTACAATGTTTTGCATACACATTGCATGTATATTTCTCATAAAAATTATATCAAAAATTTACTTGTATACATCACTATGTTTATCACTTCTATATTGTGTATATGGACATATCAATCAATTTTATAGCTGAATCATGGTTTATTTAAATTTCTCATCAGTTTTTTTTTTTAGATTTTATTTTTAGAGAAAGAGGAGAGAGAGAAAGAAGTCGGGAGGAGCAGAAAGCATCAATCCCATATGTGCCTTGACCAGGCAAGCCCAGGGTTTTGAACCAGTGACCTCAGCATTCCAGGTTGAAGCCTTTATCCACTGCACCACCACAGGTCAGGCCTTGTCAGTCACTTTATACCAACAATTTTGCATATTTGTACTATCATTTTTTTCAATGTAAATGACTGGTCTACCATAATTTCTCTTAAAGTGTTTTCTCTTAAGGACTGCTATTATAGTCCTTAGCCCATAGAAGGATAGCTTTTTTCACTCTTTTTTCTCAGGCGCTATAGCTAAACTTGAGTTCATTTGTCTATAAAATACACCTAGTTCTGTTTTTTTTCATCTTCTGACATATTTATCTCAAACAAAAATTCTAATTCAAAGTTGATGGAATGCTGTTAATTACCAAGAACTCTATATTTAAGACTATATATTTTATTGTCATCGGATCATTTGCAATAACATGGATTTACCTTGATAACATTATACTGAGTGAAAGAAGTAAATGAGAAAAAACTAAGAACTATATGATTCCATATATAGATGAGACATAAAAACGGGACTCAAAGACATGGGCAAAAGTGTGATGGTTTGGGGGGGGAGGAGAGGTGGGGGGAGGGCACAAAGAAAACCAGATAGAAGGTGAAGGAAGAAAATTTAACTTTGGGTGAAGGGTATACAACATAATCAAATGTCAAAATAATCTGGAGATATTTTCTCTGAACATATGTACCCTGATTTTGAAATGTTACCACATTAAAATTAATTTAAAAAGAGTATATATTTTATATTTAGCTTAAGGTATTTGAGTTTCTCTTTCCAATTATTATAATCATAATTACAGGACACTTCAAAGTTGATTACTTGTTCTGAAAATATTTTTTACCTGATAAATATATAATATATGTGAATTTTAGCACTTCTAAATAAGCAATCAAATATATAAATGGAAATTTAGAAGTGTAAAAAGAAATATATGGCCATTATATTATAAAAGGGTGGGCAAAATAAGTTTCCAACTGTTTATATGGAAAATAATACAATAATTAATAAGTCATAATACAAAAATAAACTCTATGTTTTGCAAACTCACAACTGTAAACTTACTTTGGCCCAACCCTGTATTGTGAGATCTGCACATGTGAGCAGATATAACATTGATTAGACTCTAAGGTCATTTCAGACTCTAAGATTCTATCATTCTATGATCAATGTGCTTGTCTATCAACATTTTTGAAACATGCATTGTAAGATATGCTTGTCTAGTTATGGTAGATAGTCAGATAATGATGTGTTTATCTGTATGCAACCATTAATACTTTATTTTTCAGGAACAATGGGAATAAAGTTTGTTAACTAGACTATTAAGCAGCATTTTTAAGTCATTACCCTTCATACCTTTAGGTACAAATGTTTTTGAGGTGTAACAAATTTTCAGTTGAAAATTCACCATTGTGCATTATCACACTTTGAAAAACATTTATTAGGAACAACTATTTGAGAAGTATGACAACTTTAAAAGCTTTGGAGATTGCAGAGCTATTTGCCTTTATATTATTTAAAACTAAATTAATGTGATAAAATCTTTTAACTAAATTATATGTATGCTCAATTTTTTAAGATCTAATTTCCAAAATTTGTTTCATCTAGTTCCTCTGTTATTTTTATCACTTTCTTGCTGTCATTGTGTTTCGCTTATAAATCTATTTCTTTAGTTTATATAATAACCTGTGTAGTGATGCTAATATTCTCTGTGTTGAAACACCTGAGCTTAGTAATATTTATTTGCTGCTCAGGTATTTATTTTACTTAACTCTTGCTTCATTATTCTGTATTCTAATCTTAATGTCATCAGACCATAGGAGTAAGATTTTAATGTGTGTTTTAACTTCCTCTGAAAATATGTATTATAATATTTCTGACAGTAATGATTACACTGGGAAACGTTTTTTTTTTTTTTTTCATTTTCTGTTGCCTGAGGTTTTAGAACTTTTTCTATATATATCTCTGTATTACTGATTCCAAATATAAAACTTGTTTTTCAGTGCATGCTCTAGTCTTTATGCAATTTTAATTTCTTTTTGTTACACTTAATAGCATGCATTGGTTTTGAAATTGGAGTTAAAGGCAAGGACTCTTGGATTGAACATAACCACAAGGCAATTAATGTTTTTAAAACATTACTTTTACATAATTGTAGTTGTTTTTAAATGTAAAAAAATTATCTGATAAAAACACCCTCTTATTTTGTTTTAAGATTGAATCATGTCTTCTTTGAGTGGGTGTAAATGTAAGAATAGTTCTGACACCTTCTGTTATATATGTGGCTGTTACACACTTCAACATCAAAGGCGCAATATTTCATCATTTGTTACACATGCAGATATTGCCTATTTTCAAGTTCCCCTTGGCAATCAAGACAAGAATTGGGCTCCTCATATTGTGTGTCACAATTGTGAGAAAATGCTTTGTGACTGAACAAAAGGAAAATGAAAAGGAATGCCTTTTGGTATTTTCATGGTTTGGCATGAACCTAAGAACCACAGCAGAGACGTTATTCTGTCTGATCCATACAAAGAGCTTTGGCAAGAAAAAAATGGCATATGATTACATTTCCTAATATTTTTTTAGCAATATGACCTATTCCACACTCTGAGACACTCCTGGTTCCAGTTTTCAATGGTTTTATTTCTTCTAAGGATGAAGAAAATGAACATGGTGATCAAGTGTATTTTAATAAGAAGTATGAGAAAATGGTTGTAGAATCTGAAGGGTCTTCTTCTGATGCCAAGCAGTCATTAACCCCTCAGCAGTTTAGCCAATCCGAATTGAATGAAATAGTAAAAATGACATAAAAATTGTCCTCGACTTTCTGAATTATAACAAGCATAACTGGATCATTTGTGTCGGTCTTAAAATGGTAAATTTTCTGCTAGGACAACAGAGAGGTTTCACACAGTATTTTTGCTTTCTGTGATTGTGGAACAGCCAAACTCGAGAGTAACACTGGACAGAGAAGGAGTAGCTAAAACGTGAATCTCTGAAAGTAGGGATGCAAAATATTGTGAATGAACCTGTAGTTAATCAAGACAGGAACATTTTTTCCTCACTTCACATCAAAATTGGCTTAATGAACAGTTTGTTCAGGCTTTGAATAGAGAAAGTGAATGTTTTCAACATATTATTTCTGATTTTCCTGTCTTGTCTTTTGAGAAGATAAAAGCAGGTGTATTCAATGGATCTCAAATTCAAACCCTCATACGTGATGAAGAATTTGCCAGGAAGATGAATAAAGAGAAGAAAGCAGCATGGCAGTCTTTTGTGGCAGTTACAAAGAACTTCCTCGGCAACAAAAAAGCAGAAAACTATGAACTTCTGGTTCAAAGGATGCTGTTGGCTTTTCGTGACATTGGATGTAACATGAGCATTAAGATTCACTTCCTGAAAAGTCACCTTGACAAGTTTCCTGAAAATCTTGGAGCTGTTAATGATGGCCGACTACTACTGGAGCATTAAATGAAATTTTCCTTATCAAGTACACAAATGCAAGAGGTACAGACGCAAATTTTTGCCTGAATAGAATGGAAATAAGTGTTGTGCAAATTTTATGATTAAAATAAGTGTTTTAATATTTTCTATTTTGATATTGTAGATAAATTTTGATGCAATATCTTTTACTGTATTAGTGTATTTACTTCATTATATTTATATAATTATATTTTCACAAAGATGATGCCCAAGAAGACATTCTACTTCATTATGTTAAACTAAATGTTGAAAATTTTACAATAAGATAAAAACCTATAATCTTGAATTGCAAAAAAAATTGTAGCTTACAGAGAAAAACTAATGTCAGATTTGAGATTAGCACACTTGAATTACGTAAAAACAAGTACTTTTGTGGATGCAACAAAAATTTTGTTCCCCAGTGTTTTTAATCATATTATAATGATTTTCTGAAAACAGAGCTGATATAGGTACAGGTATAAGGAATTTCACTGCACACTATGGAAAAGGTAGGAGAGAATGAGAATTATTAGACTCCTATCTTGCTAACTGAGAATATAATTCAGCATTTTACCCCTCAATCTTCTACTCCATCATTTATTTTTTAAATTTGGTCATGCCTTTGCACATAAAAACATACAAACATCTCTCTCATTTTAAAAATATTTTTTAATCCCACTATCCACATTACCACTCTCCCATCTATGAGTTTTGTTTGGAACAAAGTATTTTTTGAATTGCTCAGACTTAATTATCTCCAATTCTTTTTGTTCTCATTATCTATCTGGCTTTTGCCATCTACCTCTCCAATAGAACTGCTCCTTGTAAGTTGTCAATAATCTCCACGTTGCTAACACCAATAGTCAATCTCAGTACTCATTTTATTTTTCATAGCATCAGGATTTGACAAGTTTAATCTCTTCCAAATTCTTTATACCTTTTTCTAACTTGGATTAAAAAATATTTTCCTGCTTGTACTATGTCATCCCCCTTAAATCTCTTAGTTTTAGAATTCTACAGGACTCAGATTTAGGTCTCTTTTACATTGTACAAATTCCACTAGAGATTTCATTTATTCTCCTGGTCTTAAATATTCTTTATATGAGAACTCTCACATATATATCGCTTATCCAGATATGTCTTTGAATTCCAGAATTATATATCTGTCTACTCAACAAATACTCTTAAAAGCCTAAATGCCATTTCAAACATAATATGTCCAAAGCTGAACTTTCACTTGTATCCCCAACACCTGACTCCTCCAGCCCTCCCTATCCCAGTTTATGACAATGCCAAATAGTGAGTTGCACAGAGCAGAAGTCTTAGAGTAATCTTTGGCTCTGACACTCCATGACCAATCTGTTAGAAAAATATTTTTGCATTACTGTTGTTCTGTCATAAAATTATGGGCAGAAAACTAGAAAGCAATGGAGGAAAAAAGCTAAACTAATTTTTGAAAAAATAATAAAAGTGTGATTCTAAGATGGCAACAGATTAAGCACACATTACAACTGCCATCTCTCAAGACCAAATTTGATTACAACTTAATTTAAGAAAATCATCTTAAAAAACCAACTTTGGACTAAACAAAGAGGAGTCTATAACAAAGCATCACAGAAGAAGCCACACTGAGACTGATAGGAAAGACAGAGACACAAAAAATGGCTGCCCTGCTTCCAGGAACGAGTGGTGGCTGATGGCTTAGAGGGACTCTCACTGTAGGGAGGGTCGCCCTGAGTTGTGCAGGTCCTAAGACCCATGACCAGTGCCCCAGCCTAGATCTGCAGAACCTAGAAGAGGCACTCACACAGCATTTTGTGGTGAAAAGTGCTTAGATTTAGGTTTCTGTTTGCAAGAAAGAGACAGAGCTCTTGGAGACACAAATTTCATCTTAAAAGACCAGAAGAAAAAAAATCTCATTCACAGCCACTTACCTGGGGCTCTGGCAGGGGAGGGCTGAGAGGACTAGAGTTGCATGATGAAAGTTGGAGGCCCAAGGAAAGGCACTCTGGGGAATAGCCACCGGCTCATCTGTGCTGAGTCATTCTCCAATACTGAAGTCAACATTTTTTGTGTGTGCAGATTTCCCCACTGAGCTTCATCAGCCTAGGTGAAAACAACTGCTCCACCCTCAGAAATCTTTCTTTCCCAACCCATGAAGACCTGGCCATTCTGAGAAGTGAGCCAGGAAGCAGGGGTGTGTGTCCATGACTCAGTTTTCTCGCATTGAGGCCAAAGCTTACCCCCACATGCTCCCAAGTCTATGACTGGTGCTTCTCCCACATGGGAGACTCACTTGCAACTGTATGAACTGCAGAAAGACCACACCTCTGGGTCTCAGAAGCAACAATCACCTGACTCCTGGGTCCACATCCACAATGGTCTGTAAAAAATACCTGGACAGACTAAAAACTAGAGCCAAGGGGCAGAGCCGCACCCATCACCCTTTCTAATCCCTGAATTGCCACAGGCTCTAGATTCTAGCAGAGGTTTTTTAGTAGCCAAGCACAACAAGCAGCCAGCAGACAGAGTCTGTAGGAGGCAGGACTCAAGGAACTTTAGTTTTTAAAACGTACCTTCACCCAAGCCCAGAGGGATAAAAGCTAGCCTCAGTGTGCTGCTGGTATTTCCATGTGCACCTGGGCTTAGTATAGGCAGCCACAAAGTCTACATTTCTTGTAGTGCCAATAAGGTTGCTGAGGGCCAGTCATGAGCATTGTCTCTTGCTGGTCTGTGCCAGGTTCTCTGCAGGGGAAGCCAGGGCTGGCACATCCAGTGGTCAGTACTTAAGAACCTTTGCTAGTGGAGTATCCTAAGGAAGGACTTTTCACAACTGGCCCAGCTAAAGGTCATTTCCAATTTCTGTGATCAGCATCTTTATGGTGGTTCATGTGCATTGAATAGGATAGAGCTTCACAGTCAGCCAGGCTTGATGCTGAATATCCTGACTTGCTGGGTTAGATTCCACATGGGGAAGCGAGAGAGGCTTGAAGCACATACATTTAAAATGTGGGTCCCTGTGAGCCTATTGTTGTGTCTGGTATAGAGGCTTATACACTTTATGGGGGGCACAGTCAGCCCCAAGAAAAAACTCTTTCAGTCTTCCTCCCTGAGATGAGGAAATTTATAAAAATTATAAAACATTAAAAAAGAAATCAAGAAAGATACAAACTAGTGGAAGTATAATTGTGTTCACGGATAAGAATAATAAACATCATTAAAATATCAATACTATCCAAATAAATCTATAGATTCAATGCAATTCCTAATTAAAGTACCAATGTCATACTTCAAACATATTAAACAAATATTTCAAAAATATATATGGATATAAAAAAAGAACAAAAATAGCCTCAGCAATATTGAAAATGAAGAATAAGGTGAGAGGTATCACACTTTTTTATATCAAGTTATACTGCAAGGCCACTTGGTACTGGCCAAAGAACAGGCATATAGATCAATGGAACAGAACAGAGAACACAGAAATAAACCAAGTCCTTTATTGTCAATTGATATTTGACAAAGGATATAAGAGCATATAGTGGAGTAAAGAAGGTCTCTTTAATAAATGGTGTTGGAAAAATTGTAGAAGTACATGCAAAAAAGGAAACTAGACCACTAACTTATGCCATTCACAAAAATAAATTCAAAATTGATAAAAGACTTAAATGTAATTTGTGAAACCATAAGCATTTTGGGAGAAAATATAGGCAGTAAATTCTCTGATATCTCTTGTAAGAATATTTTTATCTCCAAGCCAAGTGAAATAAAGGACAAAATAAACAAATGGGACTATATCAAACTAAAAAGCTTTTGCACATAAAAGACATCATTAACAAAATAAAAAGACAACACACACAATGAAAGAACATATTCACTAAGACATCTGATAAAGTGTTAATAAAAAATTATAAAAAAATTCTAAAAACTCAGCATCAAGAAAGTAAACAGTCCAATTAAAAAATGGGCAAAGGAACTAAATACTTTTTCAAAGAGGACATACAGATGGCCAATAAGCATATGAAAAAATGTTCACCACTAATCATCAGAGAAGTGCAAATTAAAACCACAATGAGATACCACCTCACACCTGTCAGAATGGAGGTCATTAACAAATCAACACACAATAAGTGCTAGTGAGGATGTGGAGAAAAGGGAACTCTCTTGCACTGGTGGTGGTTTGTATTTATAATAACAAATGTATTTATAATTGTCTATTAATGAAGACTGTTGCAGTCACTGTGGAAAATAGTATAATGTTTTCTCAAAAAAAAAAAATAAAAATTATCTGCCTTTTGACCCAGCTATCTCACTTTTAGTAATATATCCTAAGAATCCCAAAACACTGATTCAAAAGAAAATATGCATCCCCATGTTTATTGCAGCATTGTTTAAAATAACCAAGATCTGGAAACAGCCCAAGTGTTCATAAGTGGACAAGTGGATAAAACATTGTCATAGATATACACAATGGAATAATACACAGCTGTGATAAAAAAGGAAATTTTACCTTTTTTGTTGAAATGCATGGATCTGGTGATTATTATGCTAAGTGAAATAAGCCAGGCAGAAAAAGAAAAATGTTGTATGATCTGACTTATATGTGAAATCTAATGAACATGGTGAACTGAGGAATGGAATAGAGACAGAGGCAGGGTCATGAGGAGCAGAGGGGACAGGTGTCTGAGGGAAGGGGATGATGGGGCAGAATTAGAGAAGATGAAAGGATTAGTAAAATTATATATACATAACATATAGATACAAAGTACAGCAAGTCTCAGAGGTAAGAGGGGGAAGAAATTAGCAGAAGAGGGCCAGGGAAGTGTAATGGGAGACAGGTGAGTTGGTGGTGAGGGTGTTATATTGAGTGAGACACTTAAATCCATGTAAACCAATAAATTAAAATAATTAAAAAAGTGTTAAACTATAGGACTACTGAGTAATAAAAAATAAAAAAACCCATGCTATAATAGCTATATCAAAATGAATTAGGACAGATTTGTACTAAAATAAATAGAAAATGTGCATGAGTGTATGCTAAAATATTGGACAATTAAATATAATGTGCAAATTTTTTGAAAAACACACCTTAGCAAAACTAGCAAGAGCTCATTTAAAAGTCTAGCAAAAAATATTCTACAAAATAAATCTTCAGGTACAGTTGTCTTCACTAATGAATTGTCTTAATAGTTGAGTTACAAACACCAATCTTATGAATACTGTTTCCACAGGAGGAAAAGAAAGTGACAACTACCACATTTATTTATATTTTGTTAGGATAACTTTAAAGTAGAAATTTAAAGACATTATAACAAAGAAAATATTTCAATCTCTCATAAACATAATTTCAAAAAGGTAAAAATATTAGCCAACTAAATCTTGTAATATTACTGTTTTCTTTCAGTTTTTTATGATTGTTCTGGGCAATGCTATTTTTTTCAAGAAAAACAGTAATAAAAAATTAGGTAATGGTATGTTCATCTCTTCTTTCCAATTTTTATAACTGTCATCTTGGGGAGTTTACATCTGTTCAATCTGTAAATTCTAAAGTACTTACTAAAATTTTATATTTATAATAACAAATGTATTCATAATTGTCTATTAATGTCATTTACAAATAAAATGGTATAAATATAAGTGTTTTGTTGCACAGTACATTTGATAATAACTAGGTAGAAAGTAATTAAATCAATTGTAATAAATCAGGAAAGTAATTGAAAAACAGTATAATCTTTTGAAATCTAGTTTCACATAAAACACAGAAAAAATAAATATAATCACTGGACTAGGGCTGCTCTCAGCCCTCAAGCTTATCTGAGATCAAAGATACTTTTACATTAATTGACCAAATGGATTAGCAACCATCGAAAAGGAAACATGCTCTTGCATATTCACATGTTGGGTTTTTAAAAATTTTTTATTATTATTAATTTTAATGGAGTGACATTGATAAATTAGGGTACTTATGTTCAGATAAAACATCTCCAGGTTGTGGTGATATTTGATTATGTTACATACCCATCATTCAAAGTCAAATTGTCTTCTATCACCTTCTATCTGGTTTTCTTTGTGCCCCTCCTTCCACCCCCTCGGTAAGATCCACCCTCTTGTCCTTGTCTCTGAGTCTCATTTTTATAGCCCAACTATCTATGGAATCATATAGTTCTTAGTTTTTTCTGATTTACTTATTTCACTCAGTATAATGTTATCAAGGTCCATCTCTGTTGTTGTAAAAGATCCGTTGTCATTATTTCTTATGGCTGAGTAGAATTCCATAGTAAATATATACCAAAGCTTTTTAATCCACTCGTCCACTGATGAACACTTGGACTGTTTCTAGATTTTTTTTGATATTGTGAACAATGCTGCCATAAACATGGAGGTACATTTCTCCTTTTGAAACAGTGCTAATAGTGTTCTTGGGGTATATTCCTAAAAGTGGGATAGCTGGGTCAAAAAAAAAGTTTAATTTTTAATTTTTTGAGGAATATCCATACTGTTTTCTACAGTGGCTACACCAGTCAACATTCCCACCTGCAATGCAGGATGGTTCCCTTTCCTCCACATTCTCGCCAGCACTTATTCTGTGTTGTTTTGTTAATGAGTGCCATTCTGACTGGTGTGAGGTGATATCTCACTGTGGTTTTAATTTGCATTTCTCTAATGATTAGTGATGTTGAGCATTTTTTCATTTGCCTATTGGACATCCATATGTCCTCTTTGAAGAAGTGTCTATTTATTTCCTTTGTCAATTTTTCGATTGAATTGTTTGTCTTTCTGGTGTTGAGTTTTACAAGTTCTTTATAAATTTTGGTTATTAATGCTTTTTCAGACATTATGTTGAATATGTTTTCCCATTTGTAGTTTGTCTTTTTATTCTGTTCTTATGGTCTTTAGTTGTACAAAAGCTTTTTAGTTTGATATAGTCCCATTTGTTTATCCTGTATTTTATTTCACTTGCCCTTGGAGATAAATCAGCAAATATATTGCTGCAAGAGATTTTGGAGAGCTTACTGCCTATGTTTTTTCTAAGATGCTTATGGTTTCACGGCTTACATTTAAGTCTTTTATCCATTCTGAATTTATTTTTGTGAATGGTGTAAGTTGGTGGTCTAGTTTTATTTTTTTGAAGGTAGATGTCCAATTTTCCCAACACCATTTGTTAAAGAGGCTGTCTTTACTTTATTGCATGCTCTTAGCTCCTTTGTCAAATATCAGTACTTCATAAAGGTGCGGATTTATTTCTGTGTTCTTTGTTCTGTTCCATTGATCCATATGCCTGTTCTTATGCCAGTACAAGGCTGTTTTAAGTACAATGGCCTCGTAGTATAACTTGATATTAAGAAGTGTGATACCTCCCACTTTATTCTTCCTTTTCAATATTGCTAAGGCTATTTGTGTGGTTTTTTGTGGGGTTATTTTTTGGTTCCATATAAATTTTTGGAATATATTCTATATCTTTGAAGTATTTCATTGGTATTTTAATTGGTATTGCATTGAATTTATAAATTGCTTTGGGTAATATAGACATTTTAATGATGTTTATTTTTCTTAACCATGAGCATGATATATGCTTACTCTTATTTGTATCTTCCTTGATTTCTTTTATCAATGCTTTATAATTTAACGAATACAAGTCTTTAATCACTTTGTTTAAATATACTCCTAGGTACTTTATTTTTTTTTTATTGCAATAGTAAAGGAGATTGTTTTTTAATTTCTCTTTCTGACAGTTCACTGTTGATATATAAAAATGCCTCTGATTTCTGAGTATTAATTTTACATCCTGCCACATTACTGAATTCATTTATCAGGTCCAGTCATTTTTTGACTGAGACTTTAGGGATGTCTATATACAGTATCATATCATCTGCAAATAATGATAGCATTTCTTCTTCTTTTCCAATTTTGATGCCTTTTATTTCTTCTTCTTGTCTGATTGCTATGACTAGGACTTCCAGAACTATGTTGAATAAGAGTGGTAAAAGGGGGCACCCCTGCCTTGTTCCTGATCTTAAGGGGATTGCTTTTAATTTTTGCCCACTGAGTATGATGTTCACTGTGGTTTTGTCATACATGGCCTTTATCATGTTGAGGTATGTTCCCTGTATTCCCACTTTGCTGAGTTTTGATTATGAATGGGTGCTGGATTTTATCAAATGCTTTTTCTGCATTTATTGAAATATCATGTGGGTTTTCTCATCTTTTTGTTTATGTGATGAATCACATTGATTGATTTGCGAATATTGTACCAGCCTTGCTTCCCCAGAATAAATCCCACTTGATCATGATGTATGATTTTTTTATATATATTGATGTTTGCTAATATATATTGATCTGGTTTGCTAATATTTTGTTGAGGATTTTAGCATCTAAATTTATCAGGGATATTGGCCTATAATTTTCTTTCTTTGTGTTGTCTTTGCCTGGATTTGGAATCAAAATTATGCTTGCCTGATAAAAGGAACTTGGAAGTCTTTCTTCCTCTTGAATTTTTTGAAATAGCTTGAGAAGGATAGAAGTTAGTTCTCCTTTGATTATTTGGTAGAATGCACTTGTGAAGCAATTAGGCCCAAGACTTTTCTTTGTTGGAAGTTTTTTGATAACTGTTTTGATCTCATTTGGTGTAATCGGTCTGTTTAGTTTTTCTGATTCTTCCAGATTGATTTTTGGAAAATTTTATGTTTTAAGAAATTTGTCCATTTTATCTAGGTTGTCTACTTTTTTGGCATATAGGTCTTCATAGTATTTTCTTACAATATTTTGTATTTCTGTTGTGTCAGTTGTTATTTCTCTTCTCTCATTTCTAATTTTATTTAATTGTGTCCTCTCTTTTTTTTTTCTGGTGAGTCTGTTTAAAAGTTCATTGATCTTGTTTACCTTTTCAAAAAACCAGCTCCTGGTTTTATTGATTCTCTGTATTGTTTCTTTAGCCTTTATGTCATTTATTTCCGCTCTGATCTTTATTATTTCCTTCCTTCTACTACCTGTGGGCTTTACTTGCTGTTCTTTTTTTAGTTCTTTTAGATGCAGGGTCAAGTTGTTTATTTGAGCTTTTTCAAACTTCTTAAGGTATTCTTATAATGTTATGAACTTCCCTCTCAGTACTGCCTTGGCTGTGTCCCATAAATTTTGAGTTTATTTATGCTTATTTTCATTCATTTCAAGGAATTTTTTTATTTCTTCTTTGATCTCATTGTTAACCCATTCGTTATTTAATAACATGCTATTTAGTTTTCAAGTGTTTGAGTATTTTCAGTTTTTCTGTTGTGATTGATTTCTAGTTTTATGCCATTGTGATCAGAGAAAATGCTTGATATGATTTCAATCTTCTTAAATTTGTTGAGACCACTTTTGTGCCCTAACATGTGGTCTATCCTAGAGAATGTACCATGAGCACTTGAAAAGAATGTATATTCTGCTGCTTTATAGTGAAAAGTTCTGAAGATATCTATTAAATCCAGTTTTTCTGGTGTGTCTTTTATGTCTGCTGTTTCTTTGTTAATTTTCTTTCTTTAGGATCTATCTAATGATGTTAGTGGGGTACTAAATTCCCCTACTATTATAGTATTGCTGTTGATACCACCATTTATATTCATCAAAGTCTGCTTTATACATTTAGGTGCTCCTATATTAGGTGCGTAGATATTTATAATGGTTATATCTTTCTGTTAGATTACTCCCTTTATCATTATGTAGGGATGTTCTTTATCTCTTACTAGATCCTTTGTTTTAAAGTCCATTTTGTCTCATATAAGTATTGCTACCCCAGCTTTCTTTTTATTTCCATTTGCATAAAGTATTTTTTTTATCTTTTTCTCTTTATTCTATGAGCATTTTTTATTTTAAGGTGTGTCTCTTGTAGACAGCATAAGTATGGGTCCTGTTTTCTTATCCACTAATCTATCTTATATCTTCTGATCAGATCATTTGATGCATTTACATTCGAGGTTATTATTAATATGTAGTTGTTTATTGCCATTTTATTTTTTAAAGCTGTATTCCTCTTTTGCTATATTCTTTTTCGCCTTTGACCTGTTTACAACAGCCCCCTTAGCATTTTCTGCAGCATTGGTTTGGTTGTAGTAAATTTCTTGAGGTATTTTTTTTGTCTGTGAAGCTTTTTATTTGTCCTTAAATTTTAAACAGTAGCTTTGCTGGATAAAGTAGTCTTGGTTGTAGGCTTTTGTTTTGTATTACTTTGAATATTTCTTGCCATTCCCTTCTGGCCTCAAGTGTGTCTGTTGAGAAGTCAGATGTCATCCTTATGGAGGCTCCTTTGTAGGTGATAGCCTTTTTTTCTCTAGCAGCTTTTAATATTTTCTCTTTATCAATTAGCTTTGGTAATTTAATATGATGTGTCTTGCAGATTTCTTTGAGATTCTCTTTGATGGAGTTCTGTGTGCTTTTTGAATTGTTGTGACTTTTTCCTGCATTAATTTTGGAAAGTTTTTAGCTATGATATGATTGAACAAAGTCTCTATCCTTGTCCTTTTCTTCTTCTTTAGGAACCCCTATGATGTGGATGTTATATCTCTTCATGTTGTCACAGAACTCTCTTAGATTTTCTTCAGACTTTTTGAGTCTCTGTTCATTTTTCTGCTCTGCTTCCCTGACTTCATTTATCTTATCCTCTAACTCATTGATTTGATCCTCAGCTTCATCCATCTTTTTTTAATTTCTGCCATGTGGTCTTCATTTCTGATATTGTATTTGTCATTTCTGATTGATTCTTTTTTATTATTTCAATGTTCTTTTTAATATTTGTTTTGTGTTCATTTAAGTGTTTGTAATGACCATCTATTGTTGTTCTAAGATCTTTGAGCCTACTAACAATCATTATTTTAAACTCTGCATCTGGTATTTTGGTTATATGTGACTCATTCATTACTTTTCTGGGGATTTCTTTTGATTCATTTGTGTTGCATTTCTCTGCCTTATTATTTGTTTGTGTATAAGAAAATTTTGCCTGTGGAGTCCAATGGGTGTGGCCTCTGTGTCTCGTTGGTGTAGTGTGTCTGCAGGTTCACCACCCTCTCTGCCATTGTTGCCTAGGGCGTTCGGGTATGGTCATTGCCAGTGCCAGCCCACTGGGGCTGTCGCTGCGGTTTCCACCTGTCCTCCACAGGTGGATCTGTGATCACATGCCCAGGTCTACATGCCTCTGCCTTTGCCCCACCCCCATGTGTGCAGAGGTGATTACCTTTGCTTAGCTGTGGGTCTCTGCCTGTTTTTGGTCTTTTGTCCTGCCCCTGGCGAGAGTAGCCCACTCATGTGCTGGCTGCAAGCCTTGGCTGTGTTGGCTGGGCGAGGCTGCACAGCCATGCACAAGCACATGTCTCTGCCTGTTCTGGGCTTTCATCCCACCCCCCATGGGAGGAGCTTCCTTGTGCATTGGGCCACAAGCCCGGGAAAGACTGCATGTCCATGTACCCTTGCTCAACGGTCAGTCTCCGCCCCTTTTAGGGCTCCTGCTTTTCTCCCGCAGGCAGGATTGCAGGTGGACCTGCAGCTGGGCCAGTCTACTTTTGCGTGTCCCCTCCACCCCTGCCAGGCAAGACTGAGCTCTTGCCCTGTCCTCAGTCATGGCTGGCTGGCTTCTGTCTTTGTTGATGGAATCATGCTTCCATGTCCCACCATCACCTGCCCTCCAGCAAGCCCTCAGCAGTGTGGGTGGGGGCGCTGCAGTTCAGACCCTAACACTCATACAGTGGTCCTGAAAACTCCCTCCTTCTAAGCGACTCTGCTCTGAGTGCTGTGAGAGAGATTGTTTGGCTGGTGTCCTGCTTCCCTTTGCTGGTATTGCTGTTTCCAGGGGAAATATTTGCTTCAGATTTGGGGAATGACTCAGCCCAGGGTTTAGGGTAGCTGTCCCTAAAAGTGTTTCTGCCTGTGCCTCCTAGATTACACTCTCTTCCCGCTGCTCTGGTCCTGTCCTCTCTTCCATTCTTTGGAGCCCCAGGTGGGTGGTTGTAATAGAGGTTTTCTGCATGGTCCCTTTAAGAAGAATCCTAGGTCTGAGTAATATGTGCTCTTTCTCACAAAGAGTATCTTGACATGTTTTGCAGCTAAATATTGTTTGTATGCCTCTTCTAGGTTCTGGGGCTTTAGGCTGGGGCTTTGTTCCTGGGGCTCAGGACCCTCTTCTCTTCACTAAACTCACTTCCTGCCTGTGAGTCTCTCCGGGCTACCATTTGCTCTGGGAAGCAGGGCAGCCCTCTCTGCATTTCTGCTTTTCCTACCAGTCTCAATGTGGCTTCTTCAGTGTTACTTGGTTGAAGATTCCACTTAGTTTAGTCCAAAGTTGGTTTTTCCAGATGGTGGTTTTTAAAATTAAGTTGTAATCCACTTTGGTACTGGGAGGTGGAAGTTGGTACATCTGCCTACTCCATCACCATCATGCTGCCACATGTTGTTTTTTTTATAATTATAAAATTATAATTTTATTGAATTATAATTAGACTGATACATAAGAAGACTTTATCATTCTACTTGGTCTTTCTAAAATACCATATTTCCCCATGTATAAGATGCTGCCATTTACAATATGCATCTTATTTTTGGGACCTGAAATTTGAAAAAAAAGTATTACATAAAGTTATTGAATTAAAGTTTTATGCATGATAAAACTTATACAACTATTCAACAAGCGCAAAAAAGTGGGAAATGAAAGTTAAAATAATCTACAACCACTGTATAAGATACACCCCATTTTTAGACCCCAAATTTTTTGGAAAAGCTGTGTTTTATACATGGGGAAACATGAAACATGGTAATGGTGAAAGCGAACCTTACTTTGTATTGATGTTTCATTGAATACATTTCCAAAAAGACACCTCTACATTCATGATGTATAGATTGTGGCATTTAGTTGAGATTCAGATGATGGTGGACTCTAATTGCAGGGAATGTGAGCATAAACACATGCATGTGTATATAGGCCTCTGAAAACTTTTATCTTAGGTTGCATTTTTGGAAATGATACTGAGATTTTTTTTTCACATTGTTTAAAATGTTTTTGGAAAATTTTTTTCTGTTACCTCTTAATCATCTTAAATGAAGCAAATTATTTTTTTATCTCTGGGTAAATTTGATTTTTGAACTAGCAATAATCTTCCAAACCCAATTTGGTGAATGATAAGTATAATCATGAGAGTTTTGTGAACAAAATTAGGCATGGGAGCTAAGTTAATAAATAAACCACAAATTTAAAAATACCAATTTTATTATAATGCTTAGAAATCAATTACAAGGCCATTATCAATTTCAAATTATGATAATATTAAAATAAACAGTCTCCAAAGGCCACAACTAGTAATTTAGTTATAAAAAACTTATGAGTTGTTATGCATACCAACATATGGTTTACTCCATTCACCTTCCAGGGGTCCCCAAACTTTTTACACAGGGGCCAGTTCACTGTCCTTCAGACCGTTGGAGGGCCGCCACATACAGTGCTCCTCTCACTGACCACCAATAAAAGAGGTGCCCCTTCCAGAAGTGTGGCAGGGTGACCAGATAAATAGCCTCAGGGGGCCATGTGTGGCCCGTGGTCCATAGTTTGGGGACACCTGTATCAGATAGGAAACAGAGCAACTGGTTTAGTTGATGGTATTTTCCTCTAGATCAAGTTTGTTAATTGTAAAAATTCTAACTGAAATTTATGTTTCTAGTTCTGAAGAAAGTTTTTAGCATAGATTTAGTTCCCAATAAATATAAAATTAGTGAATGAATGAACAACAACAGTACACTGTGTCACATTTCTTAAAAATTGCAGAAACATTATAATACTGTGGACTACATTACACATGATTGTAACTAAACTTCTATACTAGTTTGATCTAAAGAGTCTTTTGTCTATATGATTTCTACAGAAAACCTATAACAAAAAAAATGTAACCAATAGGGAATAAATATAAAAAATTCTCATGTAGTAATCACTCCAGAAACATATTATTTAAAAGATGAAAAGTTAAAAACAACACATTCAAGTATTTACTTTATGATTCACACAAATAAATTACAATATCAAACTAAGAATAGCCTGGACAGAGTACTTACTTAATCTTTATATGGTTCGGAAGACATACATACTTTACTTTCACCGTCCACCTCCATCACACACACACACACACACACACACACACACACACACACACACACACAATTAATTCTGGGTTATTAAAAAATATTATCATTTTTTTAAAGCATTACAGGAGGGATAGACAAAGAAATAGAGATGAGAAGTAGGAATTCTTCATTGTGGTACCTTAGTTGTTTATTGATTGCTTTCTCTTATGTGCCTTGACCAGGGGGGCTCCAGCTGATCCAGTGACCCTTTGCTCAAGCCAGAAAACTTAGGCTTAAGCCAGTGACCTGAGCTTGTTCAAGCTACCAGCCTTGGGCTTCAGCCATCAACCATAGGGTCATGTCTATCATCCCTCACTCAAGTGGGAGACACTGACCTCAAGCTGGTGATCTCAAGCTCAAGCTGGTGAGCCCAAGCTTTAGCTGGAAACCTCAGGTTTTTGAACCTAGGTTTTATGCATCCCAGGCTGATGCTCTATCCACTGTGCTACTGCTTAGTCAGGCAATAATATCATTTCTCACAAGGTATGCTTCAACATTTAAGGACTGCAGCTAATAAATGTTTTTAAAAACTATCCATTTAAATTCATATGCATAAATATGTGCTGAGCAATATTTATATAATTTTTATACTCTGGTGAGATATGCAAATTGGAACAAAAGTACATTTACAGTTTTAAATGAAAGATTTTTCCTTGTATTATTTATTGATTATTATATGATTATCCATATAAACAACTCTAAACCTATTTTTGCCCACCCCATGTATGTGTATGTTTAAATGATATAAATAAATAATTTATATAAAGATAAGGGGAGAGAAAGTGTCCTCAGAACAAACCAAAAGTGAAATGTTTAAGAATGTGTTATAAGAAAAAACATCCTGGCCCTGGCCAATTGGCTCAGTGGTAGAGCATCAGCCCTGCATGTGGATGTCCCGGGTTTGATTCCCAGCCAGGGCACACAGGAGAAATGCCCATCTGCTTCTCTCCCCTTCCTCCTCTGCATTCTCCCTATCTCTCTCTATCCCTCCCACAGACAAGGCTCCAATGGAGCCAAGGTTGGTCCTGGTGCTGAGGATGGCTTCATGGCCCCTGCCTCAGGCGTGAAAATGGCTCTGGCTGCAACCAAGCAACGCCCCAGATGGGCCGAGCATCACTCCCTAGTAGGCATGCATGTGTGATTCCCGGATGGGCGCATGTGGAATCTGTCTATCTGCCACCCCACCCTCAGTTTCTCACTTCAAAAAATATATAAAAATAAAAAAAAATCCAGTAGATTTTGCTTTCACTGGGAATGTTTTACATTGATAAAAATAATAACCACATGAGAACCTCATAAAAGTTTAACATATGCATAAAGTTAGGGTCCAAAAACCCCAATCTGTGTCTTCTCTCATGTTTAGTTTGCACATGGCATGGAGTGGAGTGATCATCATTCCTGGTGGTTTTAACAATATACCCACCTAATGTCAATAAGTCTAATCTAAAAGGAATATATATCAAATTTTATGCATTTTTCCCTGACAAACTGCCTCAAGCAAAGAAACATGAAATCTTCCATTTTATATGTAGTCTAATAAACTTTACAAATAAAATATTATATATATATAAATACTATCAGACTCTATATTGCTGTTATTGGCATCTTTCTATTAAACCAAAAAGCCTGCCCTGGTAGAAATAATAAATATAAATATTAAAAAAATTTTAGCAAAACTATAAATTATGACTACACAAATGTCTAAAGACCTTTTAAACACCTTATAATACTTTAGATTTTTTTTAATTAATAATTTTATTTTTTTAATGGGGTGACATCAATAAATCAGGATACATATATTCAAAGATAACAAGTCCAGGTTATCTTGTCGTTCAATTATGTTGCATACCCATCACCCAAAGTCAGATTGTCCTCTGTCACCTTCTATCTTGTTTTCTTTGTGCCCCTCCCCACCCCCTTTCCCTCTCCCATTCCCCCCTCCCCCCCGTAACCACCACACTCTTATCAATGTCTCTTAGTTTCACTTTTATGTCCCACCTACGTATGGAATAATGCAGTTCCTGGTTTTTTCTGATTTACTTATTTCGCTTCGTATTATGTTAGCAAGATTCCACCATTTTGCTGTAAATGTTCCGATGTCATCATTTCTTATGGCTGAGTAGTATTCCATAGTGTATATGTGCCACATCTTCTTTATCCAGTCATCTATTGACGGGATTTTTGGTTGTTTCCATGTCCTGGCCACTGTGAACAATGCTGCAATAAACATGGGGCTGCATGTGTCTTTACGTATCAATGTTTCTGAGTTTTTGGGGTATATACCCAGTAGAGGGATTGCTGGGTCATAAGGTAGTTCTATTTTCAGTTTTTTGAGGAACCACCATACTTTCTTCCATAATGGCTGTACTACTTTACATTCCCACCAACAGTGGATGAGGGTTCCTTTTTCTCCAAAGCCTCTCCAACATTTGCTACTACCTGTCTTGCTAATAATAGCTAATCGAACAGGTGTGAGGTGGTATCTCATTGCCGTTTTGATTTGCATTTCTCTAATAGCTAAAGAAGATGAGCATCTTTTCATATATCTGTTGGCCATTTGTATTTCTTCCTGGGAGAAGTGTCTGTTCATATCCTCTTCCCATTTTTTAATTGGATTGTTTGTTTGTTTGTTGTTGAGTTTTATGAGTTCTTTGTATATTTTGGATATTAGGACCTTATCTGAGCTGTTGTTTGAAAATATCATTTCCCATATAGTTGGCTTTCTGTTTATTTTGTTATCAGTTTCTCTTGCTGAGCAAAAACTTCTTAGTCTGATGTAGTCCCATTCATTAATTTTTGCCTTCACTTCTCTTGCCATTGGAGTCAAATTCATAAAATGCTCTTTAAAACCCAGGTCCATGAGTTGAGTACCTATGTCTTCTTCTATGTACTTAATTGTTTCAGGTCTTATGTTTAGATCTTTGATCCATTTTGAGTTAATTTTTGTACAGGGGGAGAGACTGTAGTCCAGTTTCATTCTTTTGCATGTGGCTTTCCAGTTTTCCCAGCACCATTTATTGAAGAGGCTTTCTTTTCTCCATTGTGTGTTGTTGGCCCCTTTATCAAAAATTATTTGACTATATATATGTGGTTTTATTTCTGAACTTTCTATTCTGTTCCATTGGTCTGAGTGTCTATTTTTCTGCCAATACCATGCTGTTTTGATTATCGTGGCCCTATAATATAGTTTGAAGTCAGGTATTGTAATGCCCCCAGCTTCATTCTTTTTCTTTAGGATTGCTTTGGCTATTCGGGGTTTTTTATAGTTCCATATAAATCTGATGATTTTTTGCTCTATTTCTTTAAAAAACGTCATTGGAAGTTTGATGGGAATTGCATTAAATTTGTATATTGCTTTGGGTAATATAGCCATCTTGATTATATTTATTCTTCCTAGCCAAGAACAAGGTATATTCTTCCACCTCATTATATCTTTTTCGATTTCCCTTAACAATGGTTTATAGTTTTCATTATATAAATCCTTTACATTCTTTGTTATGTTTATTCCTAAGTATTTTATTTTTTTTGTTGCAATCGTGAAGGGGATTATTCTTTTGAGTTCGTTCTCAATTGTTTCATTGTTGGCATATAGAAAGGCTATTGACTTCTGTATGTTAATTTTGTATCCTGCGACCTTACTGTATTGGCTTATTGTTTCTAGTAGTCTTTTTGTGGATTCTTTGGGGTTTTTGATGTATAGGATCATATCATCTGCAAAAAGTGATACCTTTACTTCTTCTTTTCTGATATGGATGCCTTTTATTTCTTTGTCTTGTCTGATTGCTCTGGCTAGAACCTCTAGTACCACATTAAATAAGAGTGGAGAGAGTGGACAACCCTGTCTTGTTCCTGATTTAAGGGGGAAAGCCTTCAGTTTTGTGCCATTTAATATGATGTTAGCTGATGGTTTATCATATATGGCCTTTATCATGTTGAGATATTTTCCTTCTATACCCATTTTGTTGAGAGTCTTAAACATAAAATTGTATTGTATTTTATTGAAAGCCTTTTCTGCGTCTATTGATAAGATCATGTGGTTTTTGTTCTTTGTTTTGTTGATATGGTGTATTACGTTAACCGTTTTACATATGTTGAACCATCCTTGAGATTCTGGGATGAATCCTACTTGATCATGATGTATTATTTTTTTAATATGTTGTTGTATTCGATTTGCTAGTATTTTGTTTAGTATTTTAGCATCTGTATTCATTAGAGATATTGGTCTGTAGTTTTCTTTTTTTGTGCCATCCTTGCCTGGTTTTGGTATGAGGGTTATGTTGGCCTCATAAAATGTGTTTGGAAGTATTGCTTCTTCAATTTTTTGGAAGACTTTGAGTAGAATAGGAACCAAGTCTTCTTTGAATGTTTGATAAAATTCGCAGGTATAGTCGTCAGGGCCTGGACTTTTATTTTTGGCGAGGTTTTTAATGGTTTTTTCTATTTCTTCTTTACTGATAGTTCTGTTTAGATTTCTGCTTCTTCTTGACTCAGTCTAGGAAGGTTGTATTGTTCTAGGAATTTATCCATTTCTTCTAGGTTGTTGAATTTAGTGGCATAAAGTTTTTCATAGTATTCTACAATAATTCTTTGTATATCTATGGTGTCTGTGGTGATTTCTCCTCTTTCATTTTGGATTTTGTTTATATGAGTTCTTTCTCTTTTTTCCTTGGTAAGTCTTGCCAAGGGTTTGTCAATTTTGTTGATCTTTTCAAAGAACCAGCTCCTTGTTCTATTAATTTTTTCTATAGTTTTTCTGTTCTCTAATTCATTTATTTCTGCTCTGCTTTTTATTATCTCCTTTCTTCGGCTGGTTTTGGGTTGTCTTTGTTCTTCTTTTTCTAGTTCCTTAAGGTGTGAAGTTAAATGGTTCACTTGGGCTCTCTCTTGTTTGTTCATATATGCCTGAAGTGATATGAACTTCCCTCTTATCACTGCTTTTGCTGCATCCCATAGATTCTGATATGTCGTATTGTCATTTTCATTATTCTGTATATATATCTTTTGATCTCTGCACTTATTTCTTCTTTGACCCATTCATTTTTTAAAAGTATGTTGTTTAGTTTCCACATTTTTGTGGGATTTTTTTCCTCTTTTTTGCAGTTGAATTCTAGTTTCAAGGCTTTATGATCAGAAAATATGCTTGGTACAACTGCAATTTTTCTGAATTTGCTGATGTTGTTTTTGTGGCCCAACATATGGTCAATTCTTGAAAATGATCCATGTACACTGGAGAAAAATGTATACTCAGTCACTTTGGGAAGAAATGTCCTGTAGATGTCTATCATATCCAGGTGCTCTAGTGTTTTGTTTAAGGCCACTATGTCTTTGTTAATTCTCTGTTTGGATGACCCATCTAGAGCCTTCAGCGGTGTATTGAGGTCTCCAAGTATGATTGTATTTTTGTCAGTTTTTGTTTTAAGATCAATAAGTAGCTGTCTTATATATTTTGGTGCTCCTTGGTTTGGTGCATATATATTAAGAATTGTTATGTCTTCTTGATTCAGTGTCCCCTTAGCCATTATGAAGTGGCCATTTTTGTCTCTGAGTACTTTTCCTGTCTTGTAGTCAGCATTATCCGATATAAGTATTGCTACACCTGCTTTTTTTTGGATGTTATTTGCTTGGAGTATTGTTTTCCAGCCTTTCACTTTGAATTTGTTTTTATCTTTGTTACTTACATGAGTTTCCTGTAGGCAGCATACAGTTGGATTTTCTTTCTAATCCATTCTGCTACTCTGTGCCTTTTTATTGGTGAGTTTAATCCGTTTACATTTAGTGTAATTATTGACACTTGTGAGTTCCTATTGCCATTTTATATCTTGCTTTCTGTTAGTTTTGTATCTTGTTTGATCCTTCTCTTTCGTTTTTCTATGTTTTGTTTTTATTTGGTTGTATTCCATACATCTTTCCTCTGTTGCTATCTTTTTTATCTCATGTGCTTCTGTGGTGGTTTTTTCAATGGTGGTTACCTTTGAGTAATGAAAAGGGTCCCTACCCTGTTCACTGTAGCGAACTATTTTGTGAGTACTTTTGCACTCCATCGTCCTTTGCTACTGTTAATCTCCATCTTCTCCCCCTCTTTCTTTTTGTTGTTGTCACAGTTTAAATTTGGTTTTATTGTGTTCTTCTTGGAGCTTTTACTTGTGGCTCTGGTTTTTTTTTTTTGTTCTTTGTATCTGATTGGAGAACCCCCTTTAGTAATTCCTGGAGTGGGGGTTTTCTGATGATAAATTCCCTCATCTTTTCTGTATGTGTGAATGTTTTTATTTCTCCTTCATATTTGAAGGATAGCTTTGATGGGTATAGTATTTGTGGCTGATAGTTCCTCTCTTTCAGGACTTTAAATATTGGGTCCACTCTCTTCTAGCTTGTAGAGTTTCTGCTGAGAAATCTGATGATAATTTAATGTGCCTTCCTTTATATGTTGTATTCTTCTTTACCCTGGCTGCCTTGAGAATTTTTTCTTTGCTGTTGGTTTGTGCCAATTTCATTATGATATGCCTTGGAGTAGGTTTGTTGGGGTTAAGAAAACTGGGAGTTTTGTTTGCTTCTTGAACTTGAGGTTTTAGTTCTTTCCACAGGCTTGGGAAGTTCTCATCTATTATTTGTTTGAGTATGTTCTCCATTCCATTTTCTCTCTCTTCTCCCTCTGATATACCTATTATTCTTATGTTATTCTTTTTGATGGAGTCAGATAATTCTTGTAGGGCTATCTCATTTTTTTAAATTTTTGAGTCTCTTTCTTCTTCTCTCTGTTGTGCCTCAAGTTGCATGTCTTCTATTTCACTAATACTCTCTTCTATCTAACCTGTTCTATTAGCTAAGCTTGTTACTTCATTTTTCAGCTCGTGAATTGAGTTTTTCATCTCTGTTTGATTTGTTTTTATAGTGTCAATTTCCTTGGACATATATTCTTTGTGTTCATTGAGTTGTTTTCTGAGCTCCCTATATTTACTTTCTGTGTTTTCTTGTATATCTCGGAGGATTTTTAGGATTTCTGTCTTGAATTCTCTGTCATTTAGCTCCAAGGTTTCCAATATATTAAATTTTTTCTCCATAGATTTTTCCTCATCTAGCTGTGTTACCTCTCTTTCTTTTGTATCCATGATATTCAATTTTCTCTCCTTAATGGCATCTGAGGGTGGTTTTGTTGATAGTATTAATGAGATTTAATAAAGAATAAAAAGTTAAAAAAATAATAAAATAAAAAATCAAAAAGAGTTTTTTTTTTTAAAATTAATAATGAAATAAAGAAAAATAAAATAAAATAAAAATTTTTAAAAAAGGAAATTATTGCCCCCCTCCTTTTTTCCTCTCCTCTCCTCTCCCCTCTTTCTTGAGAAAATCTTGTGGTGAACTGTGAATTATTACAAACAATGACTGTGATGGAGGGCCTGAATTGGGGAAAAGTAATAAAGGGGGAAAAAAAAAAGAAAAAAAAAAGGGTATGGACCCACAAAAAGCAAATAAGGAAAAAATTTGGGTCAAGAATAAAATGATTTGTTTTTAGGTGTTGGTTGTCTAAGAGTTATGATGAGAGGAATAAGAGGAAAACAGAAAAATGGGGGACAAATTAAAAAAATTACAATTGTATTTAGTGGAACAAGAACTAGATAAAATGGAGAGCCAGGGATGGGAACACTGCTAGTTTGTTAAAAAGGTGAAGTAAAAACCCCCCAAAATGCCACAAACATAAGTTTGAGTCCCAGATAAGATAATTTGTTTGTTATTGAGGTTTGAATGAGAGGAGATGTAAAGGAGAAAGGAAGAAACTAATATAGAGGGAGAAAAGAAAGAGAGAGAGAGAAAAAAAGAGGGAACCACTAAAAGAAGAAAAAAGAAAGGAGAGAGAGAGAGAGATAGTTAAGGGTTTTGGAGTGCAACCCTCATAGAGAGAAAGGAAGAGGAGAGAAAAGATAATGGGAGATGTAACACTTATGGGTAGTGTAGTTCAAGGAGAGGAGAGAGTAAGACTGTCAGAGAGTTAATCGGCCAAATTGGAGGAGGAAAAAAAGTATCAAGAATGAAGATTAGAGAAAAAAATGAACAAATATAATAAAATGGGATAGGTTATAGTCTGCAGATTATTCTTGATTTTGAGAGGTTATCTTCTTGCTTTTTCTTTTCTCTCCCTCTTCCTGGTCGGTGACTCTGTACCCCGGGTTCTGCCCCTTTGGCACGCTCAGGTAGAGGTTTGCAGTTGATAAGTCTTTATGGCAATGTCATGTATTGTGCTTTAGTCTCGTTGGCAGTCGAGGCTCATTAGCATTTATAGGCTCCGACAGTGAGAGAGTCCGTGTTCCTGAAGCCTTTCTCCTAGTCTTTCCTTCCTCAATTAGTAGCCTGATAATCCAGCTATGGGGTTGCTGCTGCCTCTGCCTGGATAGTAAGAGGCTCAAAGAGCTGGCAACTCCCCACTCTATTTCCACTCAGCACAGGGCTCTGGGTAAGGCTCAGTCAGTCAGAGCTGCTAGCATAATCAGGCGGGCTTTCCGCCCACTCAAAGACCTCTGGCTCTGTCTGCCACTCTGTCCAGTAACACAGGCAGGCGCCCACTTCCGGGGTGCTTGGAGGAAACTCTCCTCACTATCTGCGTGCACAGACCAGGATATCCGGCCAGCAGTCTCACGCTCTGAGTGAAACCCCCAATCGCATGGAAAAGTTGCAGCGTTGGAATTGGCTCTCACTCTGTCCCCGTGTGCGGCTTTTGCAAGGCGCTGGGGCGGCCAGAGATTCCGCTTTGGCCCACACAAAGGCCCCTGACTCTGCCCCTCTGTGCGATAACACGGGCGCGCACTGCCGAGGCACTCGGAGGAATCTCTCACTCACTATCTGCGCGCGCAAACCAGGATATGAGGCCAGCCGCGTTTCCCTCTGAGTGAAACCCCCACCAGCACAGAAAATTTCCACCATTGGAATTAGTTCTCGCTCCCTCCCATGCGCGGCTTTCCCAGGGCGCTGGGGCTGCCCAGAGATTCTGCTTTCGGCCCACAGAAAGGCCTCTGACTCTGCCTCTCTGTGGGGTAACACGGGCACCCACTCCCGGGGCTTAGGAAGAAATCTCTCGCCCACTAACTGCGCACCGACCAGGAGATCGGGTAAAATGGCTGCCCCGCTTGTCTTTCTTTGTTTGGGTTTGGCGCGAGTGTTAGCTTGTATTGCCCGGGTTGCCACAGGATCAGTTTTTCCTCGGCTTGGATCTCCGTGCCACAGCCTGGTTCGGCCGTTTGTGCCGCAGCCTGGATCTATTCCTCCCCTTTGCCCGCCTCAGTTTTTATATTCACAGTTACCAGAGAAAGCCGCCCTGTTTAGGTTAGTGAGGAAGGCGGAGCATTTCTTACTCCATATTTCCTTCAGGGTTTGGTTATATATTTAGCCAATTTTTCACTCAACCATACCTTCGGGTGTATTGCGAAGCATCTGGAGGCTCCAAGTATAGGTTTTTCTGTTTCTGGTTGAAGATCTTGTTGAGTTTTGGGGGAGATTTATCGGTATCGCTTCCTACCCCGCCATTACTCTGATGTCATCCCAATACTTTAGATTTTTGAAGGAAGAGAATAAATTATGGACATATTGAAACCTGATACTCATCCAAAGAAAGTGTCACATAAGTGCAGCAGGGGAAAAAAATATATAAGAGTACAGTTACATCAAGATAAGTAAGAGTTTCACCACCTAGTGATATAATTCTTCCATAACTACAAACTTCATAAGGAGATATCTGAGTAACAGACATCATGAGAAAGGAATTACTCTAATTGTTTCTTGGAGGTTTTAGTGAGAAGGAGCTCAGATTTACAAGCACTCAACCTGAAAAAGTTGGATGTTAACCCAATTTCAAATAATTTAAACTGCCATCTATCCATAGAAAGCAATAGATAAATAGGGTAGAGAGATGTCTGATATGTATGTAAGCTACAGTTTATTGTGGTAGAACCTGAATGTTTAATAAACACACACACACACACACACACACACGTACACATCATACATCCTGAGTACCAAACTGTAATTTAGAAATTTCCATATAAAATAGAAGCAATTCTAAGGATGTTTGAGCAAATAGTCACAATCACAGATTGGAGTTTGCCAAACTATCACAAACAATTTGCTATCATGCATCAAACATGATTAGAAATTTCAATGGCATTGAGATATAACAATTTTGGGAAGTTTTCCAAGGGTAAGAGCACAATATTAAGTTCTATTTTTTTAAAGTAATCTTTGTTATGCTCTGTGGACTCTAAACGTTTAATATTCCTAAGAAGAACACAAAAGAGCCCTTCATTTACAATGTATTTAAGCTTGCAAAACAATCATCGCCCTGGCCAGTTGGCTCAGCACAATAGAGCATTGCCTTGGCATGTGGAAGTCCCAGGTTGATTTCCAGTCAGGGCACACAGGTGAAGTGAACATCTTCTTCTCCACCCCTCCCCATCCTTTATCTCTCTCTTTCTCTCATGCTGCCATGGCTCAAACGGTTCAAGCAAAGTTGACCATGGACACTGAGGATGGCTGCATGCCTTATCTAAAGAGCTTGGTTGCCAAGCAACAGAGCAAAAGCACAGACAGAGAGCATCACCTGGAAAGGGGCTTGCCAGTTGGATTCCAGTTGGAGCACATGCAGGACTTTATCTTTTCCTCCCCATCTCTTACTTAATAAAAAAGGAGGAAAAAAAAAAGCACACATTTCTCTGTATTTTTGTCTTGAAATGTTGGATAGTGACCCACAGCTTTAAAAAGAAGTCAAAATTCCACATGTAAAAAACTGACTGCTGTTTGTCCCCACATACAAATTAACTCAAAATAGATCCAACCTAAATATAAGACCTGAAAAAATAAAATACTTATAAGACAACATAGCCACAAAATTATGGAACTTGATATTATAAAGGGTTTTGTGAATTTAACCACAAAGGCAAGAAAAGTAAAGAAATACAATGATAGTTATATTAAACTACAAAGTTTCTGCATAGCAAAAGAAACTGTCAACAAAACAAAAAAGTAGCCAATCAAGTGGTAGAAGATATTCACAAACAACCTTTCTGACAGGAAGTTAATATCCAAAATATATAAAGAACTCATACCACTCAACAACAAAAAACAAACAATATAATTAACAAATGGACAGAGAACTTAAACAGACACTTCTCCCAAGAAGACATATAAATGGCCTACAGATACATGAAAAGATGTTGAACTTGACTAGCTATTAGGAGAATGCAAATTAAAACTACAATGAGATACCAACTCACACCTGTTAGAATGGCTATTACCAATAAGACAAGTAATAGCGAGTGTTGGACAAGTTGTGGAGAAAAAGAAACCCTCGCTAGACCCACTGTGGAAAATATATGGCAATTCCTCAAAAACTTTAAGACTAGAGTTATAATATAGTCCAGAAATTCCTCTTCTACCCGCAAAATTTGAAAACATTAATTCACAAAGACATATCAGATATTGCAGCATTGTGTTTTCTGCAACATTATTCACGGTGGCCAATACATGGAAAAATTGAAGTGTCCCTTGACAGATAATAGGATAAAGATATGAATATATACAGTGGAATATTACTCAACCATATAAAAAAAGGAAATACTGCCATTTGCAACAACATGGATGGATCTTGAGAATATCATGCAAAGCAAAATAGTAAGACAGACAGAAAACGTCAGGAACCATATGATCTCAATCATGACGTATATAGAATTGAAAACAATAAAGGAACAAACAAAACAAACAAACAAAAATTTGTAGATATAGAAAACAGTATAGTGTTTACCAGAATAAAAAGGGGTTGGGGGACACTAAAGGGTAAACTGGAGTCAAATATATAGTGAAGAAAAATTTTGTTTGGGGTGGTAAACACAGTGCAATATACAGATGATGTATTATAGAATTTTGCACTTGAAACTTATACAATTTTATTACACAACACCACCCCAATAAATTTAATAAAATATATCCAGATTTCTACTGAGCTTCAAAATCTGGCTCAGGTTGCCTTTATCTCTTACCAGTAACTCTAAAATAGCCTAGTATTCTTCAAACATGTTTACTCACATACTTCTTTAAATATTTTTAAGTCAATAAATACAAAATTTCTTGAGTTAAAAAATTCATCCTTTGCAACAATTTAATTTTACATATACATCATGGAACCTAAAGGGCACGCTGTTTTCATCTCATCATGTTTCAACTAAAAAAATATATGAATAAATACAAACAGCTAGTAATATTAAATTCTTTTTTAGTTGAATTGAACATGTGTTTTCATCTTGTTACCCACACAAAAGTTTATATAATAAGAACACATACATATGTATGTATCAATACATATACACACATATATTTATATACATATATACATGTACACTTATATACATATAAAGATATAAATATGCACACATATATACATACATATGTATACATATACCCATATAGAGATAATATATACACACATGTATATGTGTGTGTGTGTGTGTGTGTGTATATATATATATATTTTTTTTTTTTTTTTGCTAAAGACATGAAGCTGCAGATTTAGTGAATTTATTTTTGGGAGAATATGGAGTTACAAAAGTCAGTTTTCATCAAACCAGTTTCTCACAATTAAATTTATTTTCTGTCAAAAAATAAATCTGGCTTGATTTTTTAATTTAAGTGGTATTTTTAATAAAAATGCATGCAGAAATAATCTTGCTGAATACAAATTCTATAATAGAGGTAGAAGGTATAGGTAAGATAAATGGTGATGAAGAGAGACTTGATTTGAAGTGGTGAACAAACAATACAATTTATAGATGATGTATTATAGAATTGTATATCTAGAACCTATATAATTTTATTAACAAATAGCATCCTATTAAATTCAATAAAAAATAAATTCAATGATAAATATATAAATGGATAAAAGTGAGACAGTATAAATCTGTCAGGATAAAGTAAGGTACTGTCCTCAATCTCTCTATTTTTTCTCTCAGATGGATCTTCCACAAGAACAGTTGGATTTCTGGCAATGGAGGGAGGGGTCAAGAGGTAAGAATGTCAAATCAAAATATCTGGAATAATTATTTCTTCACTTTTATACCCTGGAGAAACCTACTACAGTAAAATCTGGAATTAAAGAGAACTAAGCCTGTCTGATGAAAGTCAAAAGAGATCAGAATGGTGAGCAAGCACAATTTCTTGACCTCAGATTTATTAACAGGCAAGTAAATTGTAGGCAGTTAGTTGATCTGAAAATGTATTCCTTTAAAGCCTTATGTCACTGCAAATTTTTAGGTAAGACTTTCAGGTTGTATTTTTCTTGAACACTATTTTTTTTTGTTTGTCTCTTAATCTCCCTCCTCTCACTTAAAAAATAACAACAATAAACAGACTCCCTCCTGCATGCACGCTGACTGGGATCCACCCAGCAATGCCTGTCTTGGGCCGTTGCTTGGAGAAACTGAGCTATCCTCAAGGCCTTATTTTGACACTTGGAACAATTGAGCTATTGAGGGAAAAAATAGAGTGAAGGGAGGTGTGAGAAGGAGAGAACAGATGGTCACTCATCATGAAGCTCTGACCAGGGATCAAAATCAGGATGTTCACATGCCAGACCAATGCTCTATCCACTGAGAAAACCATCCAAGGCCTGAGCACCACTTTTTTATTGAATATTTAACTAACTATTACCCTATTTCTATTTCTGACTCTTACAACCTAATCACAGCACAGAACACAGAGCAATTCATTTCAATCAGAAACCAAATGACTAGGAAGGTGAACTTTGAGGCTGCATATGTCCAGTTTCAATGTCTTCAGTTTGAAATGAATATAGCTCTTTATTGTTTTTTTATTATTTTTTTCTTTCTTTCTTTTTCGGAAGCTGGAAATGGGGAGAGACAGTCAGACAGATTCCCGCATGCGCCCGACAGGGATCCACCCGGCACGCCCACCAGGGGGGGGCGCTTTGCCCACCAGGGGGCGATGCTCTGCCCCTCCAGGGCATCGCTCTGTTGCGACCAGAGCCACTCTAGCACCTGGGGCAGAGGCCGAGGAGCCATCCCCAGCACCCGGGCCATCTTTGCTCCAGTGGAGCCTCGGCTGCGGGAGGGGAAGAGAGAGACAGAGAGGAAGCAGAGTGGGAGGGGTGGAGAAGCAGATGGGCTCTTCTCCTGTGTGCCCTGGGTGGGAATCGAACCCAGGACTTCTGCACGCCAGGCCAACGCTCTACCACTGAGCCAACCGGCCAGGGCCGAATATAGCTCTTTAGAGTCATACATATGACAATAATAAATTAGAGGCCATGTCATTCAGATAGGGTTGATATTGCCACATTATATCCTTCAGTTCATTTTAAACACTAAAGAGCAATAACCATTTATGGCTTATTATCTTATTTTTGGTAATTGTTTTTTTATGACCACACCTTGATTTCTTCACAACCTGAGTATATTCAAGCCATCTGTTAACCAACCAAATATGATCACTAGCTAGATCTTTAAGGTTATCTTAAAATCAGAATTTATTTTTCTGGTAGGTTTCTCCTTCTCTGATACCATTCCTTTTTTCATTGTTAATCTTAATTTACTTAATTGAAGAACCCTTATTAGAGAGGTCATAGATAAATTTAAGTAATAGAAATTCCTGCTGAATTAACATTTCTTAATATCTTTTTACACTTAGCATTAATCCCAACTTTCCCAGCTCTTCTCAGGGCTATAATGCAAAGTTTCTTACTACTGTAACTATGTAAAGCCACTAAGAAAAGATTGTTTGCTGCCCTATTAATCCAACCAAGATAGAAATTTTTTCATGGAGAAGACAAAGTTACAGTTTTACTAATAGAAATTAACATTTATTTAGTGTCTATTTTGGAATAGTCACTTCATATATGATATTCCATTCATGTTTATAGTGAGGCAGGTAAGACCCTATTTTACAAATGAGATAACAAAGAATTGGAGAGTAAAAGTTAATTTCTTTTGGTCACAAAGGCATGACTTACCCTACAACAATAGTGAAGGAAGAATTACATATACTTTAGTTTGTTATCTGGCTCTTATATGTAAAATCTGAGAAATGGTGAGGAGGTCAGATTAACAAAGCATGTGAGTCTTCACATAAAGTAATTAAATTTAATTTAGTTAAGCAAAAATACAAGCTCCCTGATTGGTGGTGGCATAGTAGATAGAGCATGAACCAAAAATTCTGAGGTCCCGGGATCAAGACACCAAGATCACTGGCTTGAGCATGGCATCATTAACATAAACCCACAGATGCTGGCTATTACAAGATGACATTTATCTCTCTCTTTTTTTCTCTCACTCTTTCATTAAAAAAAAAAAAAAACAACCAATAAAGAACACACACACTGACTTAGTTGAAAATGCCTAAGGTACAGCATACTCTGATTCCTTTTCAATGGTTAATTTTGTCTCTGAAGATAGTGGAAAATAGAGGCTTGTCAGAACTACTCAAATTTGGAGTTTCAGAAAGATTTTGACTGGCCCAGAGCCAAGATTAGAAGAACCTCAATCTCTCAATTCTCACACTGGGTGCAGACCAAAGTCTTTCCTTCTGCATTTATGGACTGGCACAGGGAGGCAGACTCAGTCACAACCCACATGGCCTGATGATAAATAAGGTCAACAAGGGCCATCTTTTCTGAAAAACTCACATCAAGTTATCAGTTTTAATGGCCAAATATTGTCAAAAGCATGTCTTAAGATTATTTATGTTAAAGAACTGCATTCACAGAAGTAGAAATGGACATCATAGTAGGCCCTTACAGTGGGGATAGATAAAGGTCAGAAAGTTAATAACAAAGGAAACTGGCCTTAGGGCATTGTCTGAAGCACAAGACCAGCAGGCAGGCTGTGTTAGGGCACTCTGACAGCAGGTGGCTGTCAAAGGAACAAATCACCAGAATAAATATATAGGGAATGTATAAAGGTTTTAAGACAGTCAAGTAAAAGTGAGACAAAACTGCAAGGTCAGGGGAGTATGGAGATGATAGCAGGGTCCCAGGATGAGGTCTCAAGTCCACAGCAATAAACCAGAATCCCAGGTATGTAAACTGCAGTAAAAGTTGAAGCCTAGATTAAAAAATCAAAGTAGGTAGGAGCTCTTTTATTATAATCATGGTAGAAGATTTGTAACACCCAACAGCAAGGTTGATTTCTTGCTGAATTATAAATACCTAAATCCTGACAACAAATACAGCCAATTTAAGTAACTGGGGAATTCTACATGAAAAGATTCAGACAAAGGCAAGCCCTAGGCTCCCATATTCTGTTTAAGGACTGTGTGTAGCTTTAATAGGCATTAGCAAAGTTTGCCACAAAGAATACACTGAATGATGCTCAAACCTTAAAATATTTACTATTTGATACTTCAGAGACAACTACTCAACTAGCCATTGTAGTTTAAAAGTAGCCACAGAAAATACTTTAGAAGTTGAGCATTGACATGCTCCAATAAAACTTTGTTTATGGGCACTGAAATTATTATCATTTTAATGCCGTATGATATTATTTCTTTGTGAGTTTTTTTTATGCCCCTGAGTCATTTGAAAGGGTAAAAATCATTCTCAGCTTGTAAACCAGATCAAAACAGGTAGTAGTCTAGATTCTCCCTGCAGCTCTCATTCACCAAACTTTACAATTAGATGACATGGTTTCTTAAAGTTTCCTGTGCAAAAGATCTCTTCAGCTCCCACATCATTTGTAAAACACAGCAGTAACAACTCCTCAGCTGAATGAATGGCCATATGCTTAACACATAAAGCACTTTCCAATATACACATATTATTTCCTCATGTTTTTATTGAGAGATGCATGTATGAAAAGTAATGTCCACACTGTTTTTGCATGATTTTTTTTACCTTCACTTCAAATTCTGTGTAGTAACATATAGAAATGCAGTATCAATATTTATGAAAAGGCACCATTACACAATCACTTTCTTCTAGGTTACTAGCTCTTTCCAGCTCTCAAATTTTTCTATGATTAATTGTTAACCTTCCCTTTCCTTACCCCTAGAATAATCTTCAATAATGCTGTCACAGTATGAAGCTTTATTGTCATAGGTATAGCCATATTTCCAGGAAAATGAAGGAGATTTTTCCTTTTAAGCTTGCTCATCTGTTGTTGGTACTCTCATAAAATGAGCTTCAAAGAAAATCATCTTAGTCTAAAAACTGTTGTTGAGCTGATAAAATCCATTGATGAAGCCAATGTGAGGTGGAAAAACAGCTTTAAAACGACAAACTAAACCTTTGAAAATATTTCTATGCTTCTCCATAAATAATAAAGGTTTGGATCTTTTTGTTTTGTTTTTGCATTTTAAAACTTTTAGTGGGGTGATGTCAGAGAAATGGCGCCACAAGGAGCGATACCAATAAATCTCCCCCAAAATTCAATGAGATCTTCAACCAGAGACAGAAAAATTTATCCTTGGAGCCTCCAGCAGTCCCACACTAAATTCAAAGGTATGATTGAGCAAAAAATTGACTAAATATATAATCAACCCTGAAGAAAATAAGATGGAGGAAGAAACACTCTGCCTTCCCACTAACCTAAATAAGGGCTGCTTTCACAGGGAACTGAGAGTATAGGAACTGAGGCAGGCATAGAGTATGAATAGTACCAGGCTGTGGCACAAATGTCTGAACCAGGCTGTGGTACGGACATTCAAGCCAAGGAAAAACTGTGCTTGTGGCAACCCAGTCAACACAAGCTAACGCTTGCGCCCAATCCAGACAAAGAAAAACAAGTGGGGCAGCCATCTGCCCGGATCTCCTGGTCAGTGGGCACAGATAGTGTGCAAAAGATTTCTCCTTGAGTCCCAGGAGTGGGCGCCCATGTTACCAAATAGAGGGGCAGAGTCAGAGGCCTTTGTGTGGGCCGAAACTGGAGTCTCGGGGTCGCCCTTGTGCCCTGAAAAAGTGGTGCACGGGTAGTGAGTGGGAGCAAAATTCCCAATGCTGGAACTTCAACCGGTGGGCAGGGTGCATCACCCAGGGTGAGAGGCAACCAGCTTGATATCCTGGTCAATGAGCATGGATAGTGGGTGAGATATTCCCCTGGGAGTGGATGCCCGTGTTCCCAGACAGAGGGGCAGAGTCAGAGGCCTTATCATGGGCTGTGACTGTAGTGTCAGTGTCACCCCTGTGCCCTGAAGAGCGGCGCGTTAAAGCCTGATTTCCCATGTTTGAACTTCTCCAGGTGGGTGGGTGCCTCAACCAGCTATACAAGTTAACAGACCCATGAAGGATTAGCTTAACCCACAGTCTGCTCGCCTCCCAACTGACCTATGCAACCCTAACTGACAAGATCTCACTCAAGTCAGTGATCTAAGACAAGAGGGGAGATAGTTTTTAGTACCTCTTGTTATGCTATGCACATAGGGATGGGGCAACCTCTGATTGGCAGAGCTTGCATACTCAGGGCTATATGTTAAAAAGAAGAATTTGGCAGCTTGTAAGTCCTCCTGCTTTGCAAACAGTGACTAGGGCATCTTCTACCCAGCCAAAACAGGTTACAAACTGCCAAAAGCCTGGGGAAAGGGGTCCCACAGAGTGCTGAGGCATTCAGGACGTGCCTAGAGGCACATAGAAAGGCACCTTGAAAACAAATGGCTCCCAGACCCGCCTGATTATGCTAGTGGATCTGACTGATTGAGCCTTACCCAGAACCCTGCGCTGACTGGGAATAGAGTGGGGATTTGCCACCTATTTGAGCCTTTTACTCTCCAGGCACAGGCAGCAGCAACCCCATAGCTGGATCATCAGGCTTCTAATTCAGAAAGGAAAGACTAGAAGAGAGGCTCCAGGAAAACAGACTCTCTCATTGTCAGAGCCTGCAAATGATAATGAGCCTCGACTGCCAAAGAGATTGAAGCCCAATATATGACATCGCCATAGAGACTTATCAACTACAAACCTCTACCTAACAGTGCCACAGGGTCAGAACCCGGTGTACAGAGTCACCAACCAGGAAGAGGGAAAGCAAAAAAGGAGCAAGAAGATAACCTTTCAAAATCAAGAATAATACACAGACTTTATAACCTATCCCATTTTATTATATTTGTTCGTTTGTTTCTCTTATCTTCTTGTCTTGATTAATTTCTTCCTTTTCCAATTTGGTCATTCAATTCTCTGCCGGTCTTACTTTTTCCTTTCCTTGAACTACACTACCCATAAGTGTTACATTTCTCATTATATTTCCTTTCCTCTTCCTTTCTCTCTATGAGGGTTGCACTCCAAAACCCTTAACTCTCTCTCTTTCTCTCCTTTTGTTCTTTTTTCTTATTTTTGTGTTTTCCTTTCTTTTTTTCCCCTCTATATTAGTTTCTTCTTTTCTCCTTTACTTTTCCACTCATTGAATCCTCAATCATGAACAAATTATTTTATTTGGGACTCAAATTTTTCCTTGTGGCGCTTTGGGGTTTTTTTACTTTGCTTTTTAACTCACATCAGTGCTCCCAAACCTGGCTTTCCATTTTATCTAGTTTTTGCTCCACTAAATACAATAGTAATTTTTTAATTTTTTTCCATTTTTCCGGTTCCCCAATTATTCCTCTCATTATATCTCTTAGTTAACCATCACCTAAAAGCAAATCATTTTATTCTTGACCCAAATTTTTTCTTTTTTGCATTTTGTGGGTCCATACCCCCTTTTTTTGCCCCTTTATCACTTCTCCCCAATGCAGGCCCTCCATTATAGGTATTTTTTGTTCTATTTAGCACAATATAACTCAAAGTTCACCACAAGATTTTCTCAAGAAGGAGGGGACAAGAGAGGAGTGAAAAAAAAGAGAAATAATAATTTTTAAAAATTTTTTTAAATTTTTTATTTTTTATTAATTCTCATTAGTACTATCAATAAAACCACCCTCAGATGCCATTAAGAAAAAGGAAATCAAATATCATGGATACAAAAGACAGAGAGGTAGCACAGATAGATGAGGAAAAATTTATGGAGAAAAAATTTAATATATTTGAAACCTTGAAGCTAAATGACAGAGAATTTAAAATAGAAATCCTGAAAATACTCAGATATATACAATACAACACAGAAAGGCAATTTAGGGAGCTCAGAAAAGAATTCAATGAACACAAAGAATATATTACCAAAAAGTTGAAACTATAAAAACAAATGAAAAAAAAATAAAAAACTCAATTCATGAGCTGAAAAACGAGATAACAAGCTTCGCTAATAGAACAGGCCAGATAGAAGGTAAGATTAGTGAAATAGAAGACAAGCAACTTGAGGCACAACAGAGAGAAGAAGAAAGAGACTCAAAAATTTAAAAAACTGAGAAAGCCCTACAGAAATTATCTGACTCCATCAAAAAGAATAACATAAGAATAATAGGATATCAAAGGGAGAAGAGAGAGAAAATGGAATGGAGAACATATTCAAACAAATAATAGATGAGAACTTCCCAAGCCTGTGGAAAGAACTAAAGCCTCAAATGGAAGAAGCAAACAGAACTCCAAGTTTTCTTAACCCCAACAAACCTACTCCAAGGCACATTGTAATGAAATTAGCACAAACCAATGACAAAGAAAAAATTTTCAAGGCAGCCAGGGAAAAAAAGAATACAACATATAAATGAAGACCCATTAGATTAGATTATCATCGGATTTCTCAACAGAAACTCTAGCTAGAAGAGAGTTGACCTCAATATTTAAAGTCCTGAAAGAGAGAAACTTTCAGCCAAGAATCCTATACCCATCAAATCTATCCTTCAAATACGAAGGAGAAATAAAATCATTCACAGATACAGAAAAGATGAGGGAATTTACCATCAGAAAACCCCCACTTCAGGAATTACTAAAGGGGTTTTTCAAACCAGATACAAAGAACAAAACAAAACAAAACCACAAGTAAAAGCTCCACCAAGAAAACAATAAAACCAAATTTAAACTGTGACAATAAAAACAAACAAAAAAAAGGGGGAGAGGACAGAAATTAACTGTAGCAAAGAATGATGGAGTACAGAAGTAATTTTCAATAGTTAATGGTAACCACCCTAAAAAACCACCACAGAAGCACATGATTTAAAAAAGATAGCAACAGAGGATAGAAGTATGGAATACAACCAAACAAAACCAAAGGATAGAAAAACAAAAGAGAAGAATCAAACAGGACACAAAACTGACAGAAAGCAATGTATAAAATGGCAATAGGGAACACACAAGTGTCAATAATTACACTAAATGTAAATGGATTAAACTCACCAATAAAAGGCACAGAGTAGCAGAATGGATTAAAAAAGAAAATCCAATTGTATGCTGCCTACCAGAAACACATCTAAGCAAGAAGGATAAAAACAAATTCAAAGTGAAAGGTTAGAAAACAATACTCCAAGCAAATAACATCCAAAAAAATGCAGGCATAGCAATACTCATATCTGATAATGCTGACTACAAGACAGCAAATGTACTCAGAGACAAAAATGGTCATTTCATAATGATTAAGGGGACGCTGAATCAAGAAGACATAACAATTATTAACATATATGCACAACACCAATGAGCACCAAAATATATAAGACAGCTACTTATTGACCTTAAAACAAAAACTGACAAAAATACAATCATACTTGGAGACCTCAATACACCGCTGACGGCTCTAGATCAGTCATCCAAACAGAGAATCAATAAAGATATATTGGCCTTAAACAAAACACTAGAGCACCTGGATATGATAGACATCTACAGGACATTTCATCCCAAAGTGACAGATTATACATTTTTCTCCAGTGTACATGGATCATTCTCAAGAATTGACCATATGTTGGGCCACAAAAATAACATCACTAAATTCAGAAAAATCAAAGTTGTACCAAGCATATTTTCTGATCATAAAGCCTTGAAACGGGAATTCAACTGCAAAAAAAGAGGAAAAAAATCCTACAAAAATGTGGAAACTAAACAACATACTTTTAAAAAATGAATGGGTCAGTTGAGCCCAGGACAAGCCCTGTACTGGTTGGGACTCTTGATGTGAAGGAAAATGGAACAGTTGGGCCCTCGGCCCCCAAGGGGCATCCAGACTGCAAAAGGCCAACGGGAAAGAAAGGGCAACAACAAAAAGAACATGCTAGGTGATAATTCTGGGAATTCACAGGATGGCTCCAAACCAATGGGGGAGGGATGGCTTCCTGGGGTGGAACATCATTAAGCCAGGAGTCTCCCTTGCAAAAGAAAACAAAGAAAGGGAGGAGCACATTTTTCAAACCTCAAGTAGTGAGGTGTGGCTGGAATAATGAGTACTAGCCAGGGAGGGACAACCACCAGTGACTGGAGGGACCTGGTGGAGAGATTAAGGAGTTGCGGTTTAAACAGAGGACAACTGAGAGCCAGTGGATGGTCTGAAGCATAGGACTGAAGTGGTGCTATTAACCTGCTAGTGCTCACTGAAAAGAAGAAATAAAGAGAGGCCAGAGCAGAGAACAGGCTGTGGTAGAAACCGGAGTCGGAACAAAGATAAAGACAGTGGGAAGGAACAGAGGTGTAGACTTCAGAGGTGTTGGGAAGGTAGGTCAAAACTACAGTGAGGCCTGACCCGGTGGTGGCGCAGTGGATACAGCATTGGACTGGGATGCAGAGGACCCAGGTTCAAGACCCCAAAATCGCCAGCTTGAGCGTGGGCTCATCTGGTTTGAGCAAAAGCCCACCAGCTTGGACCCAGGGTCGCTGGTTTGAGCAAGAGGTTACTCGGTCTGCTGAAGGCCCATAGTCAAGGCACATATGAGAAAGCAATCAATGAACAACTAAGGTGTCGCAACAAAAAACTGATGATTGATGCTTCTCATCTCTCTCCATTCCTGTCTGTCTGTCCCTATCTATTCTTCACTCTGCCTCTCTCTCTGTCTCTGTAAAAAAAAAAAAATAAGAAGAATAAAAAAAAAAAACCACAGTGAGGACGAACATGAAGAGAAACATTCACAGATTGCAGGTGTTGGGCAGATAAAATATATTATGCTCACTTTGTTAAAGATGGCACTGCCCACGTGGAAGCCCGTCACCCAGGTGATTCCTCGGGATGGGCATGATTGTATTAATGTGTGTTGGGGAGGGTTTTTGCAACAAAACATTTTAAAAGAGACATCACGTTGTTCCAGGAGAAGAGGGATTACATTCTAGGAGGAGCTCATGCTGTAGGAGAGCAGAGAAAGGCCATGTGGAGGAGAGGAGAGGCAGCCAAGATGGAGGAATGCTGAAGAAGCCAGTTTGTGCAGTTTGTGCAGAGAGGAGATGGGGAACAGAGGTGAATAAGGCTAGTGAGCTAGAAACCTTTGATTCTAAGAAATTTGGATAAGTCAGTAGCTTTGTGAGCACTGAATGAGTGGCTTTGGGAGCCCTAAATGGAAAGAGAAGTATTTTCCCACTGTGTGTATTATTTGTCCACTGGGTGCAAGCTAGGATTAAAGCTAATGGCCCACCAGTTCTTGGCTCTGTTGTTTCATTACCATCTGTCCGAATCAAATGCAAACCTGCATGGGCCAGGTGGCTGTGATGGTGGTCATGGCTACTGGCTTTACAGCTGGCTATACACTAGGCCCTCTCTAAGCCTTTTAAGTGTATTCTTAACTCCAGGCATCTTCACAATTACCCCATGAAGTATATACACTACTATTATTAAGGTGACCAATCGTCCTCCTTTAGGGAGGACAGTCCTTCTTTTGTAAGTTCCGTCCTCCCCTGAAAAGTGTCCTCCTACATGTCCTCCTTTTTGCTATTAGAAAACTAATCTGTAAATGTTCATATTTGATCGATGCAGTCGATCCATTGCATGTGATGTAACGTATTTATATCTAAATGAGTAATTTTTTCTTACAATTATTAAAAATTAATAGGCATGTAAGCATAATTACAATATAAAATATTACAAATGTTTTATTATGTATTTATCATATTATAGTGTATTATTGTTGCATTGAATAAAATATTTCTTTTATTTTTAAAAAATGAATGGGTCAAAGAAGAAATAAGCGCAGAGATCAAAAGATATATACAAACAAAGAAAATGACAATACAACATATCAGAATCTATGGGATGCAGCAAAAGCAGTGATAAGAGGGAAGTTCATATCACTTCAGGGCTATATGAACAAACAAGAGAGAGCCCAAGTGAACCACTTAACTTCACACCTTAAGGAACTAGAAAAAGAAGAACAAACACAACCCAAAACCAGCCGAAGAAAGGAGATAATAAAAATCAGAGCAGAAATAAATGAAATAGAGAACAGAAAACTATAGTGAAAATTAATAGAACAAGGAGCTGGTTCCTTGAAAAGATCAACAAAATTGAAAAACCCTTGGCAAGACTTACCAAGAAAAAAAGAGAAAGGACTCATATAAACAAAATCCAAAATGAAAGAGGAGAAATCACCACGGATATCATAGATATACAAAGATTATTGTATAATACTATGAAAAACATTATGTCACTAAAATCAACAATCTAGAAGAAATGAATAAATTCCTAGAACAATACAACCTTCCTAGACTGAGTCATTATAAAGCAGAAAACCTAAACAGACCAATTAGTAGGGAAGAAATAAAGAAACTATTAAAAACCTACCCAAAAATAAAAGTCCGGGCCCAGACATTTATAATAGTAAATTCTTTCAAACATTCAAAGAAGATTTGGTTTCTCTTCTAATCAAAGTCTTCCAAAAAATTGAAAAAGAAACAATACTTCCAAAGAAATTTTATGAGGCCAACATAACCCTCATACCAAAACCTGGCAAGGACAGCACAAAAAAAAAAGAAAACTACAGACCAATATCTCTAATAAATACAGATGCTAAAATACTAAATAAAATACTAACAAATCGAATACAACAACATATTAAAAAAATAACACATCATTTTCAAGTGGGATTCATCCCAGAATCTCAAGGATGGTTCAACATACGTAAAACGGTTAACATAATACACCATATCAACAAAACTAAGAACAAAAACCACATGATGTTATCAATAGATGCAGAAAAGGCATTTGATAAAATACAACACAATTTTATGTTTAAGACTCTCAACAAAATGGATATAGAAGGAAAATATCTCAACATGATAAAGGCCATATATGATACACCATCAGCTAACATCATAATAAATGGCACAAAAATGAAGACTTCCCCCCTTAAATCAGGAACAAGGAAGGGTTGTCCACTCTCTCCACTCTTATTTAATGTGGTGCTAGAAGTTATAGCCAGAGCAATCAGAGAAGACAAAGAAATAAAAGGCATCCATATCAGAAAAGTAGAAGTAAAGGTATCACTTTTTGTAGATGACATGATCCTATACATCAAAAACCCCAAAGAATCTACAAAAAGACTACTAGAAACAATAAGCCAATACAGTTAGGTTGCAGGATACAAAATTAACATAAAAAAGTCCATAGCCTTTCTATATGCCAACAATGAAACATTTGAGAACGAACTCAAAAAAATAATCCCCTCCACGATTGCAACAACAACAACAAAATACCTAGGAATAAACATAACAAAGAATGTAAAAAAACCTATATAATGAAAACTACAAAGCATTGTTAAGGGAAATTGAAAAAAGATACAATGAGATGGCAGAATATTCCCTGTTCTTGGATAGGAAGAAAAAATATAATCAAAATTGCCATATTACCCAAAGCAATATACAAATTTAATGCAATATTCATCAAAATTCCAAAGACATTTTTTAAAGAAATGAAACAAAAAATCATCAGATTTATATGGAATTATAAAAAACCCCAAATAGCCAAAGGAATCCTAAAGAAAAAGAATGAAGCTGGGGTCATTACAATACCTGACTTCAAACTATATTATAGAGTCATGACAATCAAAACAGCATGCTATTGGCAGAAAAATAGACATTCAGACCAATGGAACAGAATAGAAAGTCCAGAAATAAAACCACATATATATGGTCAGATAATTTTTGATAAAGGGACTAACAACACACAATGGAGAAAAGAAAGCCTCTTCAACAAATGGTGCTGGGAAAACTGGAAAGCCACATGCAAAAAAATGAAATTCGACTACATTTTGTTCCCTTGTACTAAAACTAAGTCAAAATGGATCAAAGACCTAAATATAAGACCTGAAACAATGAAGCACATAAAAGAAAATATAGGTTCTAAACTCATGGACCTTGGTTTTAAAGAGCATTTTATAAATTTGACTCCAAAGGCATGGGAAGGGAAGGCAAAAATAAATGAATGGGACTACATCAGACTAAGAAGTTTTTGCTCAGGAAGAGAAACTGACAACAAAATAAACAGATAGCCAACTAAATGGAAAATAATATTTTCAAACAACAGCTCAGATAAGGGCCTAATATCCAAAATATACAAAGAACTCATAAAACTCAACAACAAACAATCCAATAAAAAGATGGGAAGAGGACATGAACAGACACTTCTCCCAGGAAGAAATACAAATGGCCAACAGATATATGAAAAGATGCTCATCTTCATTAGTTATTAGAGAAATGCAAATAAAAACTGCAATGAGATACCATCTCACACTTCTTAGATTAACTATTATTAAGAAGACAGGGAATAGCAAATGTTGAAGAGGCTGTGGAGAAAAAGGAACCCTCATTCACTGTTGCTGGGAATGTAAAGTAGTACAACCATTATGAAAGAAAGTATGGTGGTTCCTCAAAAAACTGAAAATAGAACTACCTTATGATGCAGCAATCCCTCTACTGGGTATATATCCCCAAAACTCAGAAACATTGATACGTAAAGACACATGCAGCCCCATGTTCATTGCAGCATTATTCACAGTGGCCAAGACATGGAAACAACCAAAAAGCCCTTCAATAGAAGACTGGATAAAGAAGATGTGTCACATATGCACCATGGAATACTAGTCAGCCATAACAAATGATGACATTGGAACATTTAAAACAAAATGGTGGACTGTTATTTAATGTGGTACTAGAGGTTCTAGCCAGAGCAATCAGACAAGACAAAGAAATAATAGGCATCCATATCGGAAAAGAAGAAGTAAAGGTATCACTTTTTGCAGATGATATGATCCTATACATCAAAAACCCCAAAGAATCCACAAAAAGACTACTAGAAACAATAAGCCAATACAGTAAGGTCGCAGGATACAAAATTAACATACAGAAGTCAATAGCCTTTCTATATGCCAACAATGAAACAACTGAGAACAAACTGAAAAGAATAATCCCCTTCACAATTGCAACAAAAAAAATAAAATACTTAGGAATAAACATAACAAAGAATGTAAAGGACTTATATAATGAAAACTATAAACCATTGTTAAGAGAAATCGAGAAAGATATAATGAGATGGAAGAATATACCTTGTTCTTGGTTAGGAAGAATAAATATAATCAAGATGGCTATATTACCCAAAGAAATATACAAATTTAATGCAATTCCCATCAAAATTCCAATGACATTTTTTAAAGAAATAGAGCAAAAAATCATCAGATTTATATGGAACTATAAAAAACCCCGAATAGCCAAAGCAATCCTAAAGAAAAAGAATGAAGCTGGGGGCATTACAATACCTGACTTCAAACTATATTATAGGGCCACAACAATCAAAACAGTATGGTATTGGTACAAAAATAGACACTCAGACCAATGGAACAGAATAGAAAGTTCAGAAATAAAACCACATATATATAGTCAAATAATTTTTGATAAAGGGGCCAAGAACATACAATGGAGAAAAGAAAGCCTCTTCAATAAATGTTGCTGGGAAAACTGGAAAGCCACATGCAAAAGAATGAAACTGGACTACAGTTTGTCCCCCTGTACTAAAATTAACTCAAAATGGATCAAAGATCTAAACATAAGACCTGAAACAATTAAGTACGTAGAAGAAGACATAGGTACTAAACTCATGGACCTGGGTTTTAAAGAGCATTTTATGAATTTGACTCCAATGGCAAGAGAAGTGAAGGCAAAAATTAATGAATGGGACTACATCAGACTAAGAAGTTTTTGCTCAGCAAGAGAAACTGATAACAAAATAAACAGAAAGCCAACTAAATGGGAAATGATATTTCAAACAACAGCTCAGATAAGGGCCTAATATCCAAAATATACAAAGAACTCATAAAACTCAACAACAAACAAACAAACAATCCAATAAAAAAATGGGAAGAGGACATGAACAGACCCTTCTCCCAGGAGGAAATACAAATGGCCAACAGATATATGAAAAGATGCTCATCTTCTTTAGTTATTAGAGAAATGCAAATCAAAACTGCAATGAGATACCACCTCACACCTGTTAGATTAGCTATTATTAACAAGACAAGTAATAGCAAATTTTGGAGAGGCTGTGGAGAAAAAGGAACCCTCATACACTGTTGGTGGGAATGTAAAGTAGTACAACCATTATGGAAGAAAGTATGGTGGTTCCTCAAAAAACTGAAAATAGAACTACTTATGACCCAGCAATCCCTCTACTGGGTATATACCCCCAAAACTCAGAAACATTGATACGTAAAGACACATGCAGCCCCATGTTCATTGCAGCATTGTTCATAGTGGCCAGGACATGGAAACAACCAAAAAGCCCATCAATAGACGACTGGATAAAGAAGATGTGGCACATATACACTATAGAATACTACTCAGCCATAAGAAATGATGACATCGGATCATTTACAGCAAAATGGTGGGATCTTGATAACATTATACGAAGTGAAATAAGTAAATCAGAAAAAACCAGGAACTGCATTATTCCATACATAGGTGGGACATAAAAGTGAAACTAAGAGACATTGATAAGAGTGTGGTGGTTACGGGGGGGGAGGGGGGAAAGGGAGAGGGAAAGGGGGAGGGGGAGGGGTACAAAGAAAACTAGATAGAAGGTGACAGAGGACAATCTGACTTTGGGTGATGGGTATGCAACATAATTGAACGACAAGATAACCTGGACTTGTTGATCTTTGAATATATGTAACCTGATTTATTGATGTCGCCCCATTAAAAAAATAAAATTATAATTAAAAAACAAAACAAAACAAAATGGTGGGTTCTTGATAACATTATACGGAGTGAAATAAGTAAATCAGAAAAAACCAAGAACTGCATTATTCCATACGTAGGTGGGACATAAAAATGAGACTAAGAGACATTGACATGAGTGTGGTTGTTACTGGGCGGGGAGGGAGAGGGGAAGAGGAGGGGGAGGAGCACAAAGAAAACTAGATAGAAGGTGATGGAGACAATCTTATTTTGGGTGATGCGTATGCAACATAATTGATAAGATAAGTGATTAGATAACTTGAACATGTTTTCTTTGAAAATATGTAATCTGATTTATTGATGTCACCCAAGTAAAATTAATAAAAAAAACAACCCCAAAAAACTTAGTAACACAGGATTATCACTCTAATCTTGTCCTCTTCTTCCTCACACTCTTTTGGATACATAAGACAGTGATTTAAACAGCTTTGGGTTCTTCTCTATGCAGTTATTCTTTGCTACTGTCACCCACCTCACTTTATAAAAAAGTATGAAAATGCTAAAGCACACCAATCATCAGCCCTACCTACCTATATTCTTTTTGCAACCTAAGAAATAAATTAAAAATTAAATGTGGTGTCTCATTTTTATGTCCCATCTATGTATGGATCATATAGTTCTTAGTTTTTTCTGATTTACTTATTTCACTCTGTATAATGTCATCAAGGTCCATCCATGTTATTGTAAATGATCCAATGTCATCATTTCTTATGGCTGAGTAGTATTTCATAGTATATATGTACCAAAGCTTTTTAAACCACTCGTCCTCTGACGGACACTTGGGCTGTTTCTAGATCTTCGCTATTGTGAACAATGCTGCTGTAACATGGGGTGCATTTCTCCTTTTGGAAGAGTTCTATGGTGTTCTTAGGATATATTCCTAAAAGTGCAATAGCTGATTCAAAAGGCAGTTCGATTTTTAATTTTTTGAGGAATCTCCATACTGTTTTCCACAGTGGTTGCACCAGTCTGCATTCCCACCAGTAGTACAGGAGGGTTCCCTTTTCTCCACATCCTCACCAGCACTTATTCTGTTTTGTTTTGTTGATACACGCCATTCCGACTGGTCTTAGGTGATATCTCATTATGGTTTTAATTTGCATTTCTCTAATAATTAGTAATGTTGAGCATTTTTTCATATGACTATTCGCCATTTGTTTGTCTTCTTTGGAGAAGTGTCTATTCATTTCTTGTGCCTATTTTTTTATTGGATTGTTTGTCTTTCTGGTGTTGAGATTTACAAGTTCTTTATACATTTTGAGTATTAACCCCTTATCAGACATATTGTCAAATATGTTCTCCCATTGTGTAGTTTGTCTTTTTATTCTGTTCTTATTGTCTTTGGCTGTGCAAAAGCTTTTTAGTTTGATATAGTCCCATTTGTTTATCCTGTCTTTTATTTCAGAGACATAGACAAGAATGTGATGGTAACAGGGAATAAAGTGGGGGATGCAGAGGGGGTGAGGAAGGAGATAGAGGGGGTGGGTAGGGGAGGGACCCAAAAAAGCCAGATAGAATGTGATGGAAGACAATTTGACTTTGTGTGAGGGGTATGCAACATAATCAAATGTCAAAATAATCTGGAGATGTTTTCTCGGAACATATGTACTCTGATTTATCAATGTCATTGCAATAAAATTAATAAAAATAAGATAAAAAAACTAAAACAGAACCTCAAAGAGGAAGTTTCACATGAAACATGAGACAGGTTAACTATCGATCCTAATATGTAGATGTCCTGAAGATGGTTGGATATATGGGTTGGTGAAAAAACCCTGCCAGAAATCTGTTATATTATTGCTGATTTCAATTAAGGACTGAACTTGTGTTGATAAGAAACAAAATATTGAGAGACTCTTCTACTTTTTAAGTGGCTTAAGAATGTGTACTAGTTGCTTTTTTTGTTGTTTTTAGAGCTAAAATTAAAATGTGTATTAGTACTCACTTATAAATAAAAAATAAATAAATTTGGAAAGTCAGAGGAAGGAGAGGACAAAAGTGGTCCTCTATACAAGGCTACAAAAAAAAAGGTAATTGAAACAAGAAGTGTCCCAAGTTAAATAATTTTTTTGTTTGGAAATTTTGTTTGGTTCATGCTTAGCTATTTAAACTAATGAAGGGTAGGAGACATACAAAAGTGAATAAACCCAAACCATTTATACTTCTGTTGAATGTCCAGTAAAAGTTTTCAAAATCCCACAATTTATGTCTTTTTAAAAATAATTGAATAATCTCACCACAACAAAATGGATACATATCTGTTCATCCTATTTGTGAACAATTGGCAAAAATCTTCTCTAAAGCTATTTATAAAACTACCATTCTACTGCATTTGAAGTTTAATAGTAGGTAAAATAAAATGGGAAATTAAGTAAAAAGATGCATCCTTATGTACAGATTAAACATAATCAAATAATAACAATGATATTAGGAAGCAATCATTTGTCATGCACTGTGAAATGATGTAAATGCAATCATCATTCAATTCACTCAAAACCCATCAAGGAAGTGGCATCTTCGTTTTTATTTTATAAATGGTAACATGTTTGGCCTGCAATAAAACTAAATAGTTTTTTAGTCCTATCCTGTTTTTTTTTATACAGAGAGAAACTGGACTTACAAAAGGCTGTCATGTACCCTCGGTCACATCTCACCAACAAACTGTGTCAACAGAGCCCAGGTCTTTCTTTTCTCACTTTTTTTTTTTAGATGAGGTGATTGGAGTAGTGAGGCAGACTTCTGCATGCATCCTGACCAGAAACTACAGTCTTGGGCCAATGCGTAGACCAACTGAGCTATTTTTAGTGCCTGAGAGTGATGTGATCAGACCAGCTGAGTTATCCTCAGCACCTAGGGCAATGCTTGAACCAATGGAGCCACTGGTTGCAGGAGGGGAAAAGAAAGAAAGGAGGGAGGGAAAAAGAAGTTTGTTTCACCTGTGTGTTATGACTGGGAAATAAACCCAGGAAGTCCACAGGCCAGGTGGATGCTCTATCTACTGAGACACAAACCAGGGCTGAGCCCAAGTCTTTAGAGCCCTTTCTTTCCTGGCACAATCTTCACTCCTAGAGTTTTTCAGAGTGGACTTTGTACAGATTTATCCTTGGGGTCTACATGTTGGCCATCTGTTTTGGAAACCAGAGCCTAGTAAATACTAAATTATTTCATTCATCAAATGTTTATTGTGAATTTATCTATTGTCAGTTATGGTTCTAAGGGCTGTGGAGGGAGCAGTGAAAACAAAATCTTGGCAGACTTTGCATAATGTTTTTCTGGTTAATGATTTCTAGGTAGAACAAATCTAGGATTTTAATAATCAAACTTTATAGAAGATATATTTTAATAAAACATTTTTAGAATAATCAATACTTGGGATTTAAAATTATTTACAAAGTTTTTTTTTACTCCAAACACCAGTTTTCCACAAAACATTGTATATGAAAAGTCTCAAGTTACATTTTGAAAGTATTTGTAACGCATCAAAATTGCATGTCAATATCCAGAAAATCATGGTGTCAACACAGAGGATGTGTCTGGATTATCTCTTGTTCTAAGAAGTGACATGTTCCTGAACAAAAAGCAACTATTAACATCTATGTCATCTGTTTAGAGCACAGAAATTTTTTTTTAATATATTTTACATTCTTACATGATTTTTAACATATATTTTGCTTTAATTACATGTTAGAAAATTAGTTCTGGGTCTTGGGTTGACATCACCCCCCAACACCTGTAATAATGGGAAATAGGTTCCCAGTCACCGTTTTGACATAGAGTATGTATTTTCTGGAATGGACTATGAACATCCAGAAGGAAATGTTTGATAGACAATGACTCCTGCTTTGGTAGTTTGCATTTTAGAAAGAAGACACAGATAACCAATATGACAAATGAGTATATATTACATAGTTTATTAGATTGTGATGAATATTAACAAGAATAATAAAGTTAGGAGTAGAGTAGGGAGTGTAAATGTGTCAGAGATAAATAAAATTTTGAATAGGCTTTCTTTTTTATTTAATTAATTGTGTTTACATAAATTCTAGGGTCACCCCAATACCCCAATTGCCTCCCCCCCTTATACCCCTCAACATCTCCCTTGCCACCCTCCCTACCAGGCCCTCCCCTTTCCCTTCAGTTTTATCCCATCCTCTCATCCCCTTTCCCTCTGTCTTCTTTTCCTCTGGTCCCTTTGGTCCCTCCTCTGTCTCAATTCTGTTCCTCAGTTCTCATTATTCCTTGGATTCCTCAAAAGAGTGAGGTAATATGGTATATTTTTCTTTCTCTGCCTGGCTTGTTTCACTCAACATAATAGTTTCCAGTTGCCTCCATATTGTTGCAAAAAGTAATATTTCCTTTTTTTTCATATCCCCATGGTATTCCATTGTATATATACACCACAGCTTTTTAATCCACTCGTCCACTGAGAGACACTTGGGCTGTTTCCAGATCTTTGCTATTGTAAACAATGCTGCCATAAACATAGTTGTGCATTTCTTTTTTTTAGTCGGTGATAAAACTAAAAAGCTTTTCACATCTAAAGACAATATGAACAGAATAAAAAGACAAACCACACAATGGGAGAACATATTTGACAATACATCTGATAAGGGATTAATAATCATAACTGATAAAGAACTTGTAAATCTCAACACCAGGAAGACAAGCAATCCAATCCAAAAATGGACACAAGAAATGAATGGAAACTTCTCCATAGAGAACAAACAGATGGCCAACAGACAAATAAAAAAATGTTCAACATCACTAATCATTACAGAAATGCAAATTAAAACCACAATGAGATATCACCTCACACCAGTCAGAATGGCGCTCATCAACAAAACAACACAGAGTAAGTGCTGGTGAGGATGTGGAGAAAGGGGAACCCTCCTGCACTGCTGGTGTGAGGGAAGACTGGTGCAGCCACTATGAAAAAACAATATGGAGATTCCTCAAAAAATTAAAAATGGAACTTCCCTTTGACCCAGCCATCCCACTTATAGGAATATATTCCTTGGAGACCATATCACCGAATGAATAGGATCCTTAAAAATAACTTAGAATTACTGCTTATATGTAATTCTTTCACTTTTATCTGTAATTTATATTTCTTGATATTCCATCCTTCATAGCTAACTTATCTATTAAAGCATACCTCTTCAATACACCGATTATTTCTCTTCATGTTTTCATGCAATTGAGAACTTAATGTTTCTGGTATATCTTAGTTTTGCCTGCCAAGGTAGACTATGAGCTATTTAAAAGCAAATTACCTTATTTATGGAGGAAGAAGATGAGTATGTAGCATGGACAGCAGCACCAGTATGGAGGCTGAAAGGCCATAGTCTGTGGGACAAGAAATCCAGAAAGTGTAACTGGTGCTATGAAACCCATTTAACGTATATCTACAAGGTGCTGAAGCAGGTGCACCCTGATATCAACACCTCTTCCAAGGCCATGAGCATCATGAACTAATATGTGAATAACATGTTTGAGTGTCTGGCCAGCAGGCTGCCTACCTGGACCAGTACTAGGTCAAACCACACTGACATCTCAGGAAGACTACACAGCCATTTGCATGCAGCTTTCTGAGGAACTGGTGAAGTATGCAGTGTCTGATGTCACCAAGGCCATTACCAAGAAACTAAGTTGTAATACTAAAAATATAAATGTGAAAATAAATATATAAAAAGCAAATGATCTCAAGATATGTTTCATTCTCCATACCTACAATCTTGTGTGCAGACAGTGGACATTTTATGAATATTATTGGTAAGTTTATTACTTTGTTAGTTTAATAAAGGTACATATGTAAATTATTTGCTCCTGTTTATAAAATAATTTGGGGAAGTAAAGTTGTGTCTTAATTACGATTTTTATTACACAAGCAAATTTAAGTTGAGAACACTTTTATATGCCATTTTAATAAAAATTATAAAGTCTTTGGTTCTTGCTCAAAAGAAACATGTACTTAGGAAGATAAAAAATAGGAGAATTAAAAGAAAAGAAAGTTTTTATGTGTTCTGGAACTATACAGTAATTAGAAACTAAATTATGCATTCTGACACTAAAATAACTAGAAAATAAGGCAATGCATAATAAGGAGCTAATTATATGGGACAAACTATAAGGCAATATATAAAAAAGAAATCAATATTTTAAACATAAAATTACTTTTGGATATCTTATGATTTTGGTGGGAGGTGTTACTTTTGTTTTGTTTCAGTTCACAAAAAGATGTTAATTCAATTTTTTATTGCACAATTTAATAATGTCTTATTATTTGGGGGTCTGACACTTTATCTTCATAATCCATTCACAAAGGGAGTGAGAGAAAGCTGTTTTACATACATACATACATAAATGTCATATAATATTACAAAACCTGCCATTTCTACCTCACAACAGAACTTGAAATCTTAGGACCAGAGGAATCCCTACTTACTGTTCCCTCTTAGGACTGCTCTGATGAAAGAATTTTAACCCATATATCATAGCGGAAAGATGTCTGATGTTTAAATCAGTGGTCCTAGTTCTGTTGGGTCACACAAAACAAAGTTTAATTAATCTCTCCCACAGGACAATCCTTCAAAGAGTTGAAAGCAGTGTTTAGTTTCATGACATTTTCTTTCTCTTGAGCTTAGCCCTGTGACATGTTATAAAATCTCTTTTCCTCCTGCTCACTCCAGCCTGTGTGTGCCCAACCTTGACTATCACCCTGTTGAAGGGTAGTGCCCAGAACTGAATATAACTTTCGGGTGCCCGCTGACAGTTTACACATATTTAGAGCAATAATGACCCAGAAATATCTCTTGTCTCTTATCTGTCTCCACAGTGTGAGCCTTGGACAGTACTTTAGAGAAATTGGTCTCTCCCTTAGACTACTTGTGACTACTATCTTCATATATTTCTATTTTCTTCATAATAAAATTATGATTTAGCATAAGAGCACTTCCATTGTTTAAAGATTTCTGTAAGCCCTTTATTTTCAAAAATAAAAAAAAAATCCCTTAGAAAGACTTGAGAATTTAGCAATTTGCATCAATTTGGCCTCATTTTCAGACCATTGCTAAAATGTCTCCCTAATTGTTATGGATTGTATGGTGTTCCCCCAAATTTTATATGCTGAGTTTTTAACTTCCAGTACCTCACAATGTGACCTAATTTGGAAATATATAAAAAATGTTAAAAATGGTTCTCAGCATTGTCATCTAATTTACAGATTGGATTCTGAGGTTGTGGAATTCTGAAATTAAAAATTTCTTAACAACAAGCCTAAAATCTAGAGAAAGGGAGACAACAAGAATTTGCTAAAGCACCACTGAATACAGTTTCACAAGCAAGAGTTTGTTCTGGTTCACCAATGAGGCTGTCCTCTTGGCATCATTTTCACTCATCTCTTTGGAATAGGATCTCACTTGAATAACACTGAGGCAGCTCAGAAAGATCTACTTAATTTACAATACTCCATAAATGGGATGTGTCCACTTGTGATAAATACTGGTTAATTTTCAAACCTGTTTTTTTTTCTCATCTGGGGATGGCAGCTCTACATTTCTCAGCCTTTCTCTAGGGTAAGGCGATAATCAGATTCTGGCTATGGGAACAAGAGCTGACACACTGTATGTCATGGCTGTGATTCCTGGTCCTTCTTCCTGTGCTGGCTTGATGAAGATAAGTGGAGTTACTTTAAAAATCTCTCTGAAGAGGGGTATGACCAGAGGGTGAAAGGGGCCTGAATTTTCAAATCACTGTTTGTAGAAGAGCTTCCAAATGACCATGAACACCCATTTAGACTTCTTATGGAAGTTACAGAAATCAATAATTGTCTCAAGGTACTGAGATTTGATTTGTAGCATCTAACATTATATTAATTAATACATAATCTTTATTATAAACAATCTCTACAGGTATTAAGAGGAAATCAATATTTACAAAGGATGTAGACACCAGGAAATTTACTTTCTCATTAATTCACTCTTTCTACAAATACTAAGTTCTCACCATATGAGTGTTATTATTCCAGGAATTAGAGATAGAGGAGTAAGTAAAACACACTACATACTAATCTAAATGTAGCTCCTATTCCATTGGGGGACAAAGAGGTTTATAAATAAAATGTCAAGTATCTCAGATAGTAAGTGATGCAATTGAAAATATCTAAAGACAGAATGACCCTGTGGGAAAGAGCAATGGGTATGAATATAATTGATTCTGATGCAACTATGCCTAGAGTATGGTCCAAGAGACAGGTAAGTGCCACTGCTTTACACAGGAGAAAATGCATAATGTACTTTATCTAGATAGTATAGGGAAGAGGGTGGTTGTGAAACCAGAAGTGCCATGGGTGGGCTTCGGGGACAGGGTTCTTGCAGGATCACCCAGAGATGAGAGGATCAAATTCTCCATTGGGCTCATTACAGAACACAGTATGCTATAAGAATGTTTTTACCTTTACCAATAAGGGGGAGGGGGAGAGATGTTTATATGGAACACAGATCTGCAAGCAAAAAATATGAAGAGAAACTGAGAGGACTAAATCTTCTACCTGAAATGTTTACCTCCACTTTGACCATCCACATGAAAAGAAGCTAAAAATATATATATGAGACTGGAGGGTAGAAACTTCCAAAGGAAGATATAATTGGAATTCAGAACTACATTCAAAATAATACTATAGTGATGGCAACACATCTGTCACAGTTTCTACTGATCATAAAAAACGAATTCAGGTCAGAATCAAATAAAAATGATATTCATGTATACTTTGCTTTAAGAAAATTGAAAACATAAAAACTAAACCCAAATTAAAAAAAAACTAAATCAACAGAACAAATAATTTAGTGATATATGTTAAAAATGAAAGTATGTATTGCTCTAGAAGAATTATTTTATGACTAGCTGAAATACAATATTAATTTTTTGTGACAAGGAGAGAGAAGGAGACAGAGAGAAGAATGAATAGGGACAGACAGACTGGAAGGGAGAGAGATGAGAAGCATCAACAGTTGTTGCAGCACCTTAGTTGTTCATTGATTGCCTTCTCATTTGTGCCTTGACTGGCTGGCTACAGCAGTTCGAGTGATCCTTTGCTCAATCCAGCAACCTTGAGCACAAGCTGGTGAACTTTGCTCAAACCAGTTGAGCCCACACTCAAGCTGGTAACCTTGGGGATTCAAACCTGGGTCCTCCGTGTTCCAGTTTGATGCTCTGTCCACTGTACCACCTCCTGGTCAGGCCAAAATTAATTTTTAGTGGGTGTCAAACCCAGTTTTATAAAAACTTCCCAACTTAAGTACTTCTCTAGACACAGAAGGAATATTTCTTAGTATGAGATATTTCATGTAAGGAATGGAATAAACATTGAACAGGAATACACTCTAGAATCCTTCACCTTTTCCTCATGTAAGGATCCTACATATAAGAATGTATTTTCTCAAAAAATTTTTGTACAGGACATAGAAAGCTACTTTAGATACTCACAGAATTTGGAAAACTAAATATTCTTAAACATTTATTTTAATAAATATGTGCCCTGTAAAATATGCAAAACATTTACCATTGTAAGAGCAGTTACTGGAAGCCATACTTTTGGGAACAGCCCTTATCATCCAATATTCTAACCAATAACAATAAAGTAAAGTCAATAAAAGTAAGTTGAATGATGCCATGATTATTAATCAACTTCATGCATGTACAGAATAGAGATTGAAACCAGCTATAAAGTCTATAGTTATGAAATGTAAAAGAAGATAAGTTAGCAATTTATAAACAATAAAAAATAATTTAAAAATTAAATCATTTATGACTAGTGATTAAAAATAAAATTCTAAAGATCTATTGAGAACAGTCACAAAATAAGAAGAAAAGCACAAAACAAAGAGAAAAACACAACTTGGGTTTTGCTTGGAGACTGTCACAATGTGAAAAGAAAGGAGAGGAGGAAGCCTAGGCAGAACAAGGCTTGTGGCTAAACTTGTTTAACTAGAGAATATTTATATTAGCTTGCTATTAAAATTGGAATTTAGTATGTTTGGGAAGTAGTTTTTCAGCTACAACTGTTTTATAAATGTTTATATAACTTTATGATGATTGTAATTTAACCACACTCACTTTACAGAAAAAAAAAACAATCCCAGAAAGATAAAATTATTTTCCTAGCATCTTCTAGTCAATTAATGATAATTCAAGTCTCCAGATTGCTAAATCTGCTACAACTCTATGTGATAAACAAAGATAAATACATTAAAACATATAATAGGTATTAGAGAAAAAGTTTATAGTGAATTAGTATCACAGAAATACTGAAAACAAAAAATACATAGGGCACTCTTTGGTATTTACCAAAAAGAGATAAAAATTTGTGCCTGCACAAAAACCTGCACGTTAGTATTTATAGACGCTTTATCATAATTGCCAAAACTTGAATTCAGACCAAAATATCCTCCACTAGGAATGTGAATCAATACACTATGACAGTGGTTTTCAAACACTAGATAGACTCTATAATCTTTATACAAGCATTATAGGGTGGTTAACTCTTTTGAAAACCTACATAATATTATTTAGCACTAAAAAGAAATGAGACATAAATCCATAAAAAGCTATGGAAGAAGCTTAGATGCATTTTACTAAGTGACAGAAGCCAATCTGAAAAAGATATGCACTTTATGATTCAAAGTATACGACATTTTTGAAAAGACAAAACTATGGAGACAATGCAAAGATTAATGGTTGCCAGGGTTGGTGAAGAGGAAGGGGATAAAATGAACAGCTGGAACAGAGATGATTATAGGAAAGTGAAAATACTTGATGTATTAATAGTGATAGATACATGCCATTATACATTTGTTTAAACTAATGGGATGTACCAAACCAAGAGTGAATCGTAATGTAAACTATGGACTTTGAGTGTTTGAAATGTATTAATGCAGATTCTTTAATTGTGTATTACTCTGGTAATGGGTGTTGATAATGGGGAAGACTGCATTTGTGAAAACTGATGGTATATGGAAAATCTCTATACCTTACCTTTAATTTTTCTGTGAACTTAAAATTGCTCAATAATAGTTTTAATAAAAAATATTGATAGGTAGCATGCTCCTTCTTACTATATGCCAGGAAAATTTCTGAACATTTTGCAATTGTTATTAATAATGGAAATAGGCACTATTGATTGGAAAACAAAACTTAAAAAATGTAATTTGCTTTCACAAGTTTACCCAGAGGAGTACACATACTATGCTCAATGATTTACATATCAGTCTCGTAACCATTACAAAAAGTAACAAGAGTCTCAAGATTGAGGCTTCTAGAGGCCACCAATACAGAATAGAAATGGAATAAGAATAACAAAGTAAATAGAGAAATTAAATATTGAAAATCTGCAAAAATTTCAAGATGGCACTGGTAGTCTTCATGTTTGATAGCCATTTATTTATTCTACCAGTAGTTACTGACCATATGCCATGTGTCAGTTTCTTTTTTTTCTTTTTTTCTTTTTTTTTTTTTTTTGTATTTTTCTGAAGCCAGAAAAGGGAGGCAGTCAGAAAGACTCCTGCATGCGCCCAACCGGGATCCACCTGGCACACTCACCAGGAGCCAATGATCTGCCCATCCGGGGCGTTGCTCTGTTGCAACCAGAGCCACTCTAGCACCTGAGGCAGAGGCCATGGAGCTATCCCCAGCACCTGGGCCATTTTGCTCTAATGGAGCCTTGGCTGCAGGAGGGAAAGAGAGAGACAGAGAGGAAGGAGAGGGGGAGGGGTGAAGAAGCAGATGGGTGCTTCTCCTGTGTGCCCTGGCCTGGAATCGAACCTGGGACTTCCACATGCCAGGCCAAGGCTCTACCACTGAGCTAACCAGCCAGGGCCTGCCATGTGTCAGTTTTATTCTAGTCAGTGGGGAGTGAGAGAAGTGTTGTATCTGCTTCCATAGGTCTTACATTTCAATGAGGAGAGATGTGCAATAAAAAGGAAGTATATATATGCAAACAAAAATATCAGAAATTGCTAATTATTACAGAAAATTCAAGTCTGGTGATTCAATTGAGTGTGACCAGATAGATAATTTAGATTAGTGAGAGACCAAAATGAGTTCTTTGAAAAAATGGCATTTGAACTTGTATCTGAAGAACAAGTTGCAACCAGCTTTTAGAATTTTAGTGGAAAGAATATTCTAGCCAGAGCAAATCAAGTCAAAGACAAGCAAAGAGTATAGCTAAAGTCATTGTAAGCAATTCAGTAGAGGATGACCAGAGATAATGTAGAGAGAGAGAGAGAGAGACAGAGAGCAGGTCCTGAGAAGAGAGTAGAACATTTATGCAGGAGACTAACATATTCCAACCTACATGTTAAGAGCAATACACAGCAGGTTGCTTGTGTGCAGACAGGTTTGTGGAAGGCAAGGGTGGAAACAGTAGGAGTGCCTGGGAGTCTACTGCAGGTATCTAAGCCAGTAGGTAGATGAACATGATTTGAACAATGGTGGTTGGGGATGATGCTGGGAGCAGTGGATCTCAGGGAGACGTTTGGGAAGTAGACACAACAGAGTTGCTAATGCAAGACACAAGAGAGAAAGAGGAATTTTAAAAAAGCCCTCCCCTTACTGAAGCTGAGAAAGAGTAACCAACAGAAGAAGCCTTCAGAGTCTCAGGTTACAGCAACCAAATACCTGGATACAGTTTTAAATAAGCCCCTGCTGAGATCAGTAAAAAAGACTATCACCTGTTAAGAAAACAAACAAATCAAGACTTCAAAGATGCCAAAATTTGAGAGTGGATTACAAGTAATAGCTGATGTCAACCCAGAAGACCTAGAAATAACGCAATTGAAAACTTGAGGCAGACAACACCAAACCTAGACTCAACCAGCTCTACAAACAAAACACCCAAACACAAAGACATAATGAGAAGACAGAGAAGTGCAATTGAAATGAACCCATAAGAGAAACCTTGAGGAAATGAACTAAGTGATATGGAAATAACCAAACTTCTGGATGTGAAGTTCAAAATAATGATTGTAAGGATGCTTAGGGATCTTAGAACAACAATGGATGGTCATTATGAATACATAAATAAAGAAATAGCAAGTATAAAAAAGGATATGAAAATATTAAAAGAGTCAATCAGAGATGACAAATATAATATCAGAAATGAAGACCACAATAAAAGGAATTAAAAACAGGATGGATGAAGCTGAGGATCAAATCAGTGAGTTGGAAAACAACTGGAATGAAGACAAGAAAGCAGAGAAGAAAAAAGAAAAGAGACTCAAAAATTCTGAGAAAACATTTAGAGAGCTCTGTGACAACATGAAGAGAAATAACATTCGCATCATAAGAGTTCCTGAAGAAGAAGAGAAAGAACAAGGGATAGAGACTTTGTTCAGTCATATCATAGCTAAAAAATTCCCTAAATTAATGCAGAAAAAAATCTCACAAGTTCAAAAAGCACACAGAACTCCAGTAAAGAGAAACTCAAAATACCTACACCAAGACACATCATAATTAAAATACCAAAGCTAAGTGATAAAGAGAAAATATTCAAAGCTGCTAGTGAAAAAAAGGCTATCACCTACAAAGGAGCCCCCATAAGGATGACATCTGACTTCTCAACAGAAACATTTGAGGCCAGAAAGAAATGGCAAGAAATATTCAAAATAATGAAGAAAAAGAACCTACGACCAAGACTACTTTATCCAGCAAGGCTATCATTTAAAATTGAAGGAGAAATAAAAAGCTTCCCAGACAAAAAAAATCTCAAGAAATTTATTACAACCAAACCAACGCTGCAGGAAATGTTAAGGGGGCTGGTGTAAACAGATCAAAGTGGAAAAAGAATATAGCCAAAGAAGAATACAGCTTTAAAAAATAAAATGACAATAAACAACTACATATCAATAATAACCTTAAATGTAAATGGATTAAATGATCCAATCAAAAGACATAGGGTAGCTGCATAGATAAGAAAACAGGACCCATACATATGCTGTCTACAAGAGACACACCTTAAAACAAAAGATGCACATAGACTGAAGGTAAAAGGATGAAAAAAAATTTTCATGCAAATGGAAATGAAAAAAAAGCTGGGGTAGAAATACTTATATCAGACAAAATGGAGTTTAAAACAAAGGAATAGTAAGAGATAAAAAAGCCACTACATAATGCTAAAGGGAGCATTCCAACAGGAAGATATAACTATTATAAATATCAATGCACCTAATATAAGAGCACCTAAATATATAAAGCAGACTTTGATGGATATAAAGGGTGAGATCAACAGCAATACTATAATAGTAGAGAATTTCAATACACCACTAACATCACTAGATAGATCCTCAAGAAAGAAAATTAACAAAGAAATAGCCGACTTAAAGGACACACTAGATCAACTCAATTTAATAAATATCTTTAGAAGCTTTCACCCTAAAGCAGTAGAATATACATTTTTTTCAAGTGCTCATGGTATATTCTCTAGGATAGACCACATGGCAGGGCACAAAAGTGGTCTCAACAAATTTAAGGAGATTAAAATCATATCAAGCACTTTCTCTGATCAAAATGGCATGAAACTAGAAATCAACCACAACAGAAAAACTCAAAAATACTAAAACACATGAAAACAAAATAGCAGGTTGTTAAATAATGAATGGATTAAGAATGAGATGAAAGAAGAAATTTAAAAAAAAATCCATGAAACGAACGACAATGAGCATATAACAACTCAAAATTTATGAGACACAGCAAAAGCAGTACTGAGAAGAAAGTTCATAGCACTACAGGCACATATTAAGAAGCTAGAAAATGCTTACCGCCAACATCATATTCAATGGGCAATAATTAAAAGCAATCCCCTTAAGATCAGGAACAAGACGGGGTGCCCCCTTTCATCACTCTTATTCAACATAGTCCTGGTAGTCCTAGCCATAGCAATCAGACAATAAAAAGAATAAAAGGCATTCAAGTTGGAAAAGAAGTAAAACTATCATTATTTGCACATGATATGATATTGATTATAGAAAATCCTAAAGTTTCAGTCAAAAAGCTACTGAACCTGATAAATCGATTTAGCAAAGTAGCAGGATATAAAATTAATACTCAGAAATCAGTGGCATTTTTATACACCAACAATGAACAGTCAGAAAGAGAAATTAAGAAAACAATCCCATTCACTATTACAACCAGAAATATAAAGTACCTAGGAATAAATTAAACCAAGGAGACTAAACAGTTGTACTCAAAAAATTATAAAACATTGATAAAAGAAATCAAGAAAGATACAAACAAGTGGAAGCATATACCGTGCTCATGATTAGGAAGAATAAACATCATTAAAATGTCTATATTACCCAATGCAATTTATAAATTCAATGCAATAACAATTAAAATACCATAGACATACCTTAAAGATATGGATCACATATTCCAAAAATTTATATAGAACCAAAAAAACAACAACAACAACAACAAAACATGAATAGCCTCAGCAGTCTTAAAAAAGAAGATTAAGTTGGGAGGTATTACACTTCTTGATATCAAGTTATACTACAAGGTTATTGTACTCAAAACAGCCTGGAACTATCATAAGAACAGGCATATAGATCCATGGAACAGAACAGAGAATCCAGATATAAACCCACAGCTCTATGGACAACTGATATTTGACAAAGGAGGTAAGGGCATACAATGGAGTAAAGACAGCCCCTTTAATAAATGGTGTTGAAAAAATTAGACAGCTTCCTGCCAAAAAATGAAACTAGACCACTAACTTACACCATTCACAAAATTAAACTCAAAATGGATAAAAGACTTAAATGTAAGCCATGATACCATAGGCATCTTAGAAGAAACATAGACAGTAAGCTCTCTGACATCTCTCACAGCAATATATCATATTTGCCGATGTATCTCCCCAGGCAAGTTGAAAAAGAGACAGGATAAACAAATGGGACTATATCAAACTAAAAAGCTTTTGCACAGCCAAAGACAATGAGAACAGAATAAAAAGACAAACTACACAATGGGAGAACATATTTGACAATATGTCTGATAAGAGGTTAATAACCAAAATTTATAAAGAACTTGTAAATCTCAACACCAGAAAGATAAACAATCCAATCAAAAAATGGGCAAAAGAAATGAATAGACACTTCTCCAAAGAGGACATACAGACGGCCAATAGGGATATGAAAAAATGCTCAACATCACTAATCATTAGATTAAAACCACAATGAGATATCACCTCACACCAGTCAAAATGACACTCATCAACAAAACAATACAGAATAAGTGCTGGTGAGGATGTAGAGAAAAGGGAACCCTCCTGCATTGCTTGTGGGAATGCAGACTGGTGCAGTCTCTGTGGAAAACAGTATGGAGATTCCTCAAAAATTTAAAAATCAAACTACCTTTTGACCCAGCTAATCCCACTTTTAGGAATATAACCTAAGAACACCATAGAACTGTTCCAAAAGGAGAAATGCACCCCCATGTTTATGGCAGCATTGTTCACAATAGCGAAGATCTGGGAACAGCCCAAGTGTCTGTCAGTAGATGAGTGGATTAAAAAGCTTTGGTACATATATACTATGGAATACTACTCAGCCATCGGATCATTTACAATAACATGGATGAATCTTGATAACATTATAAGGAGTGAAATAAGTAAATCAGAAAAACGAAGAACTATATGAATCCATACATAGATGGGACATAAAAATTAGTCTCAGTGACATGGACAAGAATATGATGGTAATGGGGGGTTGGGTGGGGGTATGAGGAGAGGGCAAGGAAGCAGATAGAGGGGGTGGAGGTAGGGGAAGGACACAAAGAAAACCATATAGAAGGTGATGGAAGAAAATTTGTCTTTGAGTGAGGGGTATGCAACATAATCAAACGTCAAAATAATCTGGAGATGTTTTCTCTGAACATATGTACCCTGATTTATCAATGTCACTGCATTAAAATTAATAAAATTAAGATATAAAAGATGATTTACCCATGTATATGTGTTTTTTTTTTGGGAGGGGGGTTCAATTCTGTTCCATTGGTCTGTATTTATTTTCCTGCAAATATCACACTATTTTCAATATTGTGGCTCTGTAGTATGATTTGATGTCAGGAACTGTAATGCCTTCAAGCTTTGTTTTTATCTCAGTATTACTTTGGTTATTCACGGTTTTTCGTGGTTCCATACAAATCTGGTGTTTTTATTGTTTAATTTTTCTAAAAAATTACATTAGGTTTTTTATAAGAATTGCATTAAACTTGTATAGTGCTTTGGGTAATATGGCCATTTAAATTATATGTATTCTTTCTATCCAAGAACATGGGGTATTTTTCTCTTTTATTTTGTCTTTTTTATTTCCATTAATAACACAGGGGAACAATTTTTTTCATTTTTTGTTGCATGAGGTTTTAGAACTTTTTTTTATATATTTCTGCATCGCTGATTCCAAATCTTAAGTCTGCTTTTTGGTGCATGCTCCAGTTTTTATGCAATTTTAATTTCCTTTTGTTACAGTTAATAGCATGCATTGATTTTGAAATTGGAGTTAAAGGGCAATGACTCTTGGATTGAACATAACCACAAGGCAATCAATGTTTTACAAACATCAGTTTTACTAATTGTAGTTGCTTTAAAATGTAAAAATTATTATCTGATAAAAACACCCTTTTATTTTTTTAAGACTGAATCATGGCTTCTTGGAGTAGTCATAAATGTACAAATAGTCCTGACACCTTCCATTTTATATGTGGCTGTTATACACTTCAATGTCAAAGGCATAATATTTTGTCATTTGTGACACATGCATATATTGTATATTGTCAAGTTTCTCTTGGCAATCAAGAAAAGAACTGCACTTCTTATATTGTGTGTCATAATTGTGAGGAAATGCTTCGTGACTGGAACAAAGAAAAACATAATGAAATGCCTTTTGGTATTTCCATGGTTGGGCATGAACCTAAAAACCACTGCAGTTACTGTTATTTCTGTCTGATCCATACAAAGGGCATTGGCAAGAAAAATTGGCATATGATCACATATCCTAATATTCTTTCAGTAATATGACCTATCCCACACTCTGAGACATGCCTGCTTCCAGTTTTAAATGGTTTTACTTCTTCTAAGGACTAAGAAAGTGAACATAGTGATCAAGTGTATTTTGATAAGATGCATGAGAAAATGATTGTAGAATCTGAAATGTCTTCTTCTGAAGCCAAGCAGTCATTAACCCCTCAGCAGTTTAGCCAACCCAAATTAAATAACTTAGTTAGAGATTTGGCCTATCAAAGAAAGCACTTGAGTTATTAGAATCCAGGCTTCAAGGAAAAAATGTACTTCACCAGTCAGCTAAAGTATCCCCACTTCACATCAAACTTTGTTTAATAAAGCAGTTTGTTTAGGTTTTGAATAGGAAAAGTGTATGCTTACAACATTTTATTTTTGCTTTTCTTGTGTTGTCTTTCGAGAACATAAGAGCAGGTGTATTCAATGGACCTCAAATTCGAACCCTCATATGTGACAAAGAACTTGTCAGGAAGATGAATAAGGAGGAGAAAGCAGAATGACAGTCTTTTGTGGCAGTTACAAATAAAGAATTTCCTTGGCAACAAAAAAATCAGAAAACTATGAACTGGTTCAAAGAATGCTGTTGGCTTTTCACAATATTGGATGTAACATGAACATAAAGATTCACTTCCTCAACAGTCATCTTGATAAGTTTCCCAAAAATCTTGGAGCTGTTAGTGATGGCAGACTACTGCTGGAGCATCAAACAATATTATTCTCAACAAGTACACAAACGCAAGAGCTACAAACACAAAATTTTGCCTGAATAGAATTTAAATAAGTTTTGCGCAAATTTTATGATTAAAATAAATGTTTTAATATGTTCTATTCAAAATTGTAGACAAATTCTGATGCAATTATATCTTTTAGTGTATTAGTGTATTTACTGCATTATATAAATTATTATATTTTCACAAAGATGATGCTCAAGAAGACATTCTACTTCATTATGTTAAACTAAATGTTGAAAATTTTACAATAAGATGAAAACCTAAATTTTTGAATTGCAAAAAACTGTAGGTTACAGAGAAAAACTACTGTCATATTTGAGATCAGCATAATTGAGTTAGGTAAGAACAATTATATTTGTGGATGCAACAAAGTATTGTTTTCCACTGTAATGCTTTGTACATTTCATTTCAAGGTATTTTTTGTTGATGTTGCAACTGTAAAAGGAATTATTTTTTAGTTAATTTTCCAAAGTTTCATTGTTGGTGTATATAAAATCAATAGTTCTGTATATTAATTTTGTATTCTGCAACCTTACTATATTGGTTTATTGTTTCTAATAATCTTTCTGTGTTTTCTATATAAAGGATTATGTTATCTGCAAAAAGTAAAAATTTTACTTCTTTTCTAAAATTAATGCCTTTTATTTCTCTCTTTTTTGATTGCTCTGGCTAGAACTTCCAGCACTATGTTGAATAAGAGTGGAGAGAGTGGACAGCCTTGTCTTGTTACTAATTTTAGAGAAAAAAAATGTTCAGTTTTTTACCATTTAGTATGATGCTAGCTAATATTCAATTTAAGACATAAATATTACTAGTGCATTTAAAGTCTCTTTTATGTTTATTGCCTATTTTATATGCCCCCAAATCCATCCTGCAATTCTATTATGTATTTTAGATGAATATTTTTACATTATTTGACATTTATACCACAAATATTTGTATCCTGAAAAGTATGTATTTTTACTTAGAATTAAAAATATATATTTATTTTATTGTGTTGACATGTATTAAAGCAGGGGTCTCAAACTCAACTCAGCATGTGGGCCGCAGAGCAAGATCACAGCCATTCGGTGGGCCGCACTAGGTCTACAAAAGGCAACTGTTACGCAACACTTTTCTCACTGCAGTTGAAAACAAAAAAAAATCAGTACAACAAGCACAATCGTACATGCAGTTTACTCAGTGTCACAAAACGACCAGAAACTGTAGTTCGCATCACAACTGCTGTTAACTAAGCTAATATCTAGCTAGGATGCTAGAGAAATGAAAAATACAAGTAGGCCCCTAGGCTTACTTAATTTTATCCAAAATATTTTGAACTTCGTGGATTAGTCTGCGGGCCGCACAAAATTGTTCGGCGGGCCGCATGCGGCCCGCAGGCCACGAGTTTGAGACCCATGTATTAAAGGGTCCTACACAATATAATACCTTATGCACACTTCTTCATGGCTTCCTCACCACCTGCAAAGTCTTGTTCTGACCACATAATTCTTTTTGCCCTCCCCCACTTTCAAGCCCCCCTTTTTTTTAGCTATTTCTACCATGTTGGCTGTATATGTTATTTATATATGTTTTTGACTAATCCATTTAGTTTTATTGATTCAGTCTCCACTGGTTAGGGCCTAACCCCTGAACAGCTGTCCATCAATTCCCTGAGAGCCTATCTCTGTTTCTATTTTGTTCACAGCTTATTGTGTTCATTAGATTTTTCTCTTAAGTGAGATCAAATGATATCTGTGTTTCTCTGTCTGGCTTATTTCACTTAGCATAATAATCTCCTGACACATTCATGCTGTCTCTAAAAGTAAGATTTCTTTCTTTTTCATAGCTGAAGAGTAGTTCATTCTGTAAATGTACCACACATTTTTTAACCACTCATCCACTGATGGACATTTGTGCTTTTTCTTGATCTTGACTATTGCAAACAACACTACACTAAACATGGGGGTGCATCTCTTCTTCTGAGTAACTGTTTTTAGGTTTTTAAGATATATCTCTAAAAGTAGAATAACTGGATCATAAGGCAGTTTTATTTTTAATGACTTGAGGCAATTCCATAATGTTTTTTACAGTGGCTACATAAGTTTTCATCCTCACCAGCAGTGCAGGAAGGTTCCTTTTTCTCTACACCTTTGCCAGCATTTGATGTTTGTACATTTTTAATGGAAGCCATTCTTTCACGTGTGAGGTCATATCTCATTGTGTTTTTAATTTGCATTTTTCTGATGATTAGTGATGCAGAACATTTTCTCATATGCCTATTGGCCATCTGTATGTTCTCTATGGAGAAGTATCTATTTATGTCTTTTGCCCACTTTTTAAATTGGATTGTTTACCTTCCTGATGTTGATATTAATAAGTTCTTTATAAATTTTTGCTATTAACCCCATATCAGATGTATTGGCAAATATGTTCTCTCATAGAGTGTGTTGTCTTTTGATTTTGTTAATGGTATCTTTTGCTGTGTAAATGGCATTTTAGTTTGATGTAGTTCTATAGGTTTTTTGTTTTTTTTTTTTGTATTTTACTTGCTTGAGGAGATATATCAGCAAGATATTACTGTGAGAGATGTGTGAGATTCTACTGCATGCTTTCTTCTAGAATTTTTATACTTTCATGACTTACATTTAAGAAGTAGGTCCACTTTGAGGTTATTTTTGTGAATGGTGTAAATTTTTTGTATGCACTGTACAATTTTCCCAACGCCATTAATTAAAGAGGTTGTCTTTACTCCATTGTATACTCGTGCTTTCTTTGTCAACTATTAATTAAACGTAAAGGTATAGATTTATTTCTGGATTCTCTTTTCTGTCCCACTGATCTCTGTGCCTATTCTTATGCCAGTACCAGGCTCTTTTAATTACAATGGCCTTGTACTATAGCTTGACATCCAAAAGTATGACACCTCTCACTTTGGTTTTCATTTTCAAAATTGCTGAAGATATTTGGAATATTTTTTTGTTTCCATATCAGTTTTTAAAATATTTGTTCTAGATCTGTGAAGTATGTCTCTGGTCTTATAATAGGAGTTTTACTGGATCTATAAATTGCTTTGAGGATTATAGACATTTTAATGATGTAAATTATTCCTATCCATGAACACGGTTTATGCTTCCACTTGTTTGTATCATCCTCAATTTCTTTTTCCAGTATCTTAAAATTTTGCAAGTACAAAATTTTCACTTTCTTTGTTAAATTTATTTCGAGTACTTTATTTTGTTGCAATAGTAAATAAAATTTTTCCCCTAATTTCTCTTTATGACAGTTTGTTGTTATATAAAAATGCCACTGATTTCTGGATATTAATTTTACATCTACTGGTTTTATTGGCAGAGACTTTAGTCTTTTCCATGTACAATATTACATCAGCAGATAATAACAGTTTTAGCTCTTCCTTTCTAATTTACATGCCTTTTATTTTTTCTTGTTGTCTGATTATTGTGGCTACGACTTCCAGTAATATCTTGATTAAAAGTGGTGAAAGAAGATACTCTTTTCTTTTTCCTGATATTAAGGGGATTGTTTTCAGTTGTTGCCCATTGACTATGAAGTTGGCTGTAGGTTTGGCAAATATGGTCTTTATTATGTTAAATATGTTTTCTTTATTATGGTTTTGTTGAGAGTTCTCATCATGAATGGGCACTAAGTTTTATTAAATTTATTTTTTATTTATTGATATGATCATATGATTGTTATTATTATTTTTTCCATAATATATTGTTTTTTTCTGACTTTTAAATATTATACTAGCCTTGCCTCTCTGTAATAACTTTCAATTTATCATGGTGTGTTTTATTTCAATGTATTGCTGGATTTGATTTTCAAATATTTTCTCGATAATTTTAATATCTATGCTTATCAAGAATACTGGCCTATAGATTTTTTTCTGTGCAGTGTTTTTTACCTTGTTTTGTAATTAAGGTAATGCATAACTTTTAAAGTGAGCTTGGAAGTGTTCCTTTTTCTTGATATTTTTGGAACAGTTTGAGAAGTTTAGGTATTAGTTCTCTTTGAATGTTTGGTAAAATTTGCCTATGAATCCATTCAGTTCCAGTTCTATGATTATATTTAAATTTTATTTGTGGTCATTGATCTACTCAAGTATTTCCATTCTTCCAGATTCGGTTTAGGAAGATTAAAAGTTTCTGAAAATTTATTCATTTTTTCAAGTTCTCCAATTTCTTGGCATATTTTTTTTACAAGACTTTGTAGTTCTGTGATGTCACTTTTTAAAATAAAATTGTAGTTTTATTTATTCAAAATGCTTTTGTTTAAACTGACTGAAATTAAAAATAATCTCTTTGCCAATAAAGTTAGCATCCAAAACTGTTAAATTCAATTCAAGATTTTTTTTTTTGTATTTTTCTGAAGCTGGAAACGGGGAGGCAGTCAGACAGACTCCCACATGTGCCCGACTGGGATCCACCCGGCACACCCACCAGGGGGCGATGCTCTGCCCTTCTGGGACGTTGCTCTGCTGCAACCAGAGCCATTCTAGCACCTGAGGCAGAGGCCACAGAGCCATCCTCAGCACCCGGGCCAACTTTGCTCCAATGGAGCCTTGGCTACGGGAGGGGAAGAGAGACAGAGAGGAAGGAGAAGGGGATGGGTGGAGAAGCAGATGGGCGCCTCTCCTGTGCGTCCTGGCCGGGAATCGAACCCGGGACTCCTGCACGCCAGGCCGACACTCTACCACTGAGCCAACCGGCCAGGGCCTCAAAATCAAGATTTTATAACAAAAATTGACCCTCCCAAAAATCAAAATATAATTTTCTGCTCTTCAAGCATTTCACGATAGCTTTTTGATTAAATGAATTCAACTGATTCAATTGCTGAGATATCTCTTCATCAGATAAATTTTTACCAACTACATCTTCGAAAATATTGATAATATCTTCCAGAACATGCACCCATTCTGTGAAATTCCAAACACTCTGATAATCCTGGTATAGAGGATAAATTCGGCCACAAATGCTATCAATTATTTTGTGAAGAAGCCGAAGGGCCCAGCTCGGCTGGAAGGTTCTGTCACCACCACTAGGGCATCCCCTCTTCTGGCTCCATCCCTCCGTGATGTCACTTTTTACTTCTCTTCTGGTTTATTTTTCATTTTATTTATTTGGTTCATCTGTTTTTCTTGTTGAGTCTGATTATAAGTTCAGTAATCTTGTTTACTTTTTCAAAAAAACTAGCTCTTGGTTTTATTGATATTTTGTATTTAATTTATTTCTGTTCTGATTTTTATTATTTTCTTTATTCTACTTCATTTTGTTTGTTGTTTTTTAGGGTTTTTTTGTTTCGGTTCAGGGTTTGATTATTTACTTATGATTATTTTTGATTCTTTGGGTATGCCTGTGTGATATAAACTTTCCTCTCAGGCCTTACTAGGCAGTAGCACAGTGGATGAAGCATCAAACTGGGATGTGGAGAACCAAGGTTCAAAACCTTGAGGTCATTGGCTTAAAAGCAGGCTCATTCACCTTGAGCACATGCTCACCAGCTTGAGCACAGAGTAGCTGGCTTGAGCATGGGATCATAGACATGACTGAAGCCCAAGGTTGTTGGTTGGAGCCCTAGGTCACTGGCTTGAGCAAGGGGTCACTAATTCTGCTATAGTCCCCAGGTCAAGGCACACATGAGAAAGCAGTCAATGAACAAGCAATCAATGAACAACTAAGATGTCACAATGAAGAATTGGTGTTTCTCATCTCTCTCTTTCTGTTTGTCTGTACCTATCTGTCCTCAAATCTGTCTCTCTCTGTCTCTGTCAAGAAAACAACAACTTTCCTCTCAGGACTGTTTTTGCTGTGCCCCACAGAGTTTGGGTTATTGTATATTCAATTTCATTTGTTTCAAATTTTTTATTTCTTCCTTGATCTCATTGTTAAGCTATTGATTATTTAATAACATACTATTTAACCTTCAAATGGTTGCATATTTTACATTTTTTCTAATGTAGCTGATTTCCAGTTTTATGCCTTTTTAATCAGAGAAGATGCTTGATATAATTTCAATTATTTTAAATTTATTGAGACTTGTTTTGGTTTATCTTAGAAAATGTAACATGAACACTTATAAAGATTGTATATTCTGCTGCTTTGGGATAAAATGTTCTGAAGATAGCAATTGAATCTAGTTGATTTAGTGTGTCAGTTAAGGCTGTATTTCTTTATTGATTTTCTGCGTGGAAGATCTAACCATTGATGTCAGTGGGGTGTTAAAATCCCCTATTATTACTATATTGTTGTTAATCTTTTCTTTTATGTCCATCAAAACCTGCTCTATATATTTAGGTGCTTCTATATTGTGTGTACAAATATTTACACTGGTTATACACTCTTGTTGCATTGTTCCTTTTATCATTATGTAGTGACATTTATCTCTTACTGTAGCATTAGTTTTAAAGACTAATTTTTCAGATGTAAGTATTGCTACCCAAATTTAATTTATTTTTTATTTCTATTTGCATGGAAAAAAATTTTTATGCCTCTACTTTCAACCTGTGTTCGTTTTTTTGTTCTGAGGTGAGTCTCTTATAAATAACATATATATGGGTTATGTTTTCTTATCTATTCAGCTACCTTATGTCTTTTGAATGAAGCATTTAATGAATTTACATTTAAGATTATTATCAATATGTACTTATTTATTGACATTTTCTTCATATAACATAATAACCCTTTTTCTCTCAATTTTTTTGTTCTTATAGCAAATCTTTTAACATTTCCTGCAATGCCAATTTGAAAATGAGCTTCTTTAGCTTTTATTTATTTATCTGTTTATTTATTTATTTATTTTGTCTAAGAAACTTTATCTTTCAATTCTAAATGATAGCATTTGCTAGATAGAGTAGTCTTGGTTGTAGGTTCTTGTTTTGTATCATTGAATATTTCTTGCTAATCTTTTTTGGCCTAAAGTGTTTCTGTTGAGAATTCAGATGTCAGCCTTATAGGGGTTGTTTGGTATGTAATTAATTGCTATTCTTGCAGCTTTTAGTATTATTTCTTTGTCTGTTATCTTTGGCAATTTTAATTATGATGTGTCTTGTTATGGGACTTTTGAGTCCATCTTCAATGGGATTCTTTGTGCTTCAGGAACTTATTTTGACCTTTACTTTCACCAGGTTAGGGATGTTTTCAGGTATGACTTCTTCAAACAAGTTCTTTATCTCTTGTTCATTCTCTATTTCTTATATCTCTTGTTCATTCTCTTCTCCTTCAGGAACCCATATAATGTGGATTAGTTTCTATTCATGTTGTCACAGAGTTCTCTTAGACTTTCCTCAGCCTTTTTAAACCTGGGGTTTTTTTTGTGTGGTTGCTTTTCTGCTTACATTTATTGTGGGGTTTTTTTTTTTTTATCACTGATTAGATTTTTCAGTTTAACCAACTTGCTATTGATTCCTTCTAGTGTAGTCTTTATTTCAGATATTGTATTTGCCGCTTTTAACTGGTTATTTTTTATGGTTTCAATATCCTTTTAATTTTTACTCTCTCTTTCTTTAATCTCACTGAGATCATCCATTCTTACTTTAAGATTCTTGAGTATCCTAATAACCTTTGTTTTAAACTCTGCATCTGGTAGTTTTGTTGCTTTCATTTAAATTTTATTCTTTTCCTCGGGATTTTTCTTTGTGATTCATTTGGTGCATATTTCTTTGTTTTCCTATTTTGTCTGTGCATTAGGTAGGTCCACACTGACTCACAATTTCTTTGTGATGTCTTTATGATGAAGGTGGGCTCATTAATACAAATCACCAGGGCACTGATCTCTTTGCTCTAGAGATTCTTCTTTTTTTTTTTAGAGAGAGACAGAGAGGTGGGGGGAATAGATAGGGGCAGATAGACAGGAACGGAGAGATGAGAAGCATCAGTCATTAGTTTTTTGTTGCACATTGCAACACCTTAGTTGTTCATTGATTGCTTTCTCATATGTGCCTTGACCACGGACCTTCAATAGAATGAGTAACCTCTTGCTCGAGCCAGTGATCTTGGGTCCAAGCTGGTGAGCTTTGGCTCAAATCTGATGAGCCTGTGCTCATGCTGGCAACATCGGGGTCTCAAAACTGGGTCCGCAGCATCCCAGTCTGACACTCTATCCACTGCGCCACCACCTGGTCAGGTTAGAGATATTTCTTAAGAGTTATATGTACCATCCTTTTGCATGTGAGTCTTGAATACTGTTGGTCTTTTCATGGATAGTATTTAACTTTCTGAATGGCTGGCTCTAAGGGTCAAACTTGATTATGTATATTAGATGCTGTGCAGTGTATGTCCTCCATGTTCTAGTTATCCTCAGCAGAGTCTGGTGCCTGCTGGACTTCCCCTTTAAGTGTGCTGATGTTGTAGCTAGTTTAGTCTTGTGCTGGTACAGTCTTCACCCTACTGATTGTTGTGTTGGATCTGGGTTTTCTTGAATGGGTCTCAGGTATGGCTTCATGTAAAATGCTGTTTGTAGCTTATCATGTGCTACTTTTTTTGGAGCTATCTCTTGGTTTACTATTTGTGTCTGTGTTTACTGTGCCAGCATGTTTGTATGAGGGGCCAACCTCTGTATAAGGATTGACTTTCTCTTGTTTAGAGCTGAGAGCAGTTATGTTAAAGGGACCAAAATTCTTCAGATTATTCTCCACTTTTCAGCTTCTCCACCTCTTCCTGCAGCTGCCAGGTCTTCTCACAGAGTCTTCTGTGGACAGACTGTAGAGTGAGCTCTGATTGGTATTACTTCTCCACATGTTGCAAGCTTGGTAGTTAGTGCAACTGAAGTCTGTAGAACAATGTTAGTGGGACACATTATTTGGGTTTCTTTATGGTCAGGCACTCAATATGGAGAAAGGGGTCCTTACTCAAAAACTTAATCCCTCAACCACTACTGGTACTCCAATTCTATTTCCTCCCAGAGAACTGAGCAACAGGTTCACATTGGGAGAAACTAGCCATCCCTTCAGCAGAAGTTCTTTAGCTGAGGAGTCACTTGTCTCAAGAATGAAGATTGAGAGTCTTTTGGGGCCTATTGTGGCCCTTCATTTAGGGTATGCCTAATTCTTTTGACAGATCTCAACAACAAGCTTCAAGGAACTTATCCTTTAAATTGCTGACTTCTTAGTCTCTCACCCTTTCCTTTGTGAAACTGAGCCAGTGGGGCAGGGTATCTAGGGCTTGGGCTATCTAAGTATGAGGCTTTACTTCATCTAATTGTGTGAGTTTCTGTGCAAATGCTGAGCGCAGAAAAAAGAATTTGCCTCAGCTGGGTTTGATGCCTAACAATCTCTCCCTTTTGATATGCTGCTTATAATGCTAGTTGAACTGTGCTCTGATGTTGTTTGTAGCTGGCCAGAGGGTATTATTTATGGGTCTGATATTAAAGAACCTGGTACAGACCAGTGAAAATAACTCCAAGTGCCTGGCCCTCAGCAACCTTTTTAGAGCTATAAACAACCCAGAATATGTGACTGCCTCTGCTAGGCTTAGTAGGACATGGAACTACTAAGCTGCACACCTAGGTTGGCTTTTACCAGCATTGGATCTGGTGGCTGGTAAAAAAAGACTCAAGACTCTTCAAGATTTGCATCATTATACCTTTGTATATTTGCTATTTGTTAGGCTCAGCCCCTGACAAAACCTCTGGTAAAAAATATAGGCTGGTGCTAATCCACTATTAGGAAGGGTGATGAGTATATATCCCACCCCATTTCACCAGGTGTTGGTCTGTCCTGAATTTTTCTAAGACTTCAGTAGAATGTGACTGCTAAGATTCCAGTAGATGTAGCCTATGAAGCCCAGAGATTTGGTGCTCCAATAGCCTAGAGAATTTCTACTGAATCTTTAATGAGGCAGAAGCACCAGTCATATCCTAAGAATAGTAGAGGAAGTAGCTACAGTCTCAATACTGGATAACTGTGTCACTGTCACCTTCTGAGTTTTTCAGACACTTGCTTTCTGGCTAAGACTGCTTACTTCTTAGCAGGTCCCAATCTCCATTAGGTGGGGAAAGAGAGATTTCCTGAGGTTTGGGCAGTTACTTCCTCCCAGACTGATGCCACAGTGAAGGGAGTATTTCTCTCAAAAAACAAAATAGTGACTTTATTATTGGAGAGTGATTCAGCACAAGGGTTATGGTGGCTATTGATTTCACTGTGTCTCTTCCTGGAGCCACTAATTTTTACAATCTCTATTCATGACTCTAGTATTCTCAGCTGTGCCTCTGCTGAAGCCCAGGGTAATTGGTTGTAAACAGAATTTTCTGTGTTGGTCCATTAAGAAAGTGCTTGAATATCTTTGAGAACTTCTGTCTCTTTCTGGTAAACAGAAACTTCATCTCCTTTTACCTCCAAAACTATGTGGGCACCTCTTTTATGTTCTTCTGCTGTAAGCTGCAATGCCCAGCCTGGGTCTTTAGGAACCATACATCTCCAGGATAAATTCCATTGATGGTATTCAGCTAGTTCCCAATGGTTTGGCAAAACAGATACTTAAATTTTTGTTGAGTTGGCAAACTGGTTGTTAAAATAGCACTTATAATCAGAATTCTCTTGAAGGTGGGCACCTGGGCAGCTGCCCAATGTGGAAATAATAAATTTACATCCCTTAGTTTTTTTAATATTTGTCTGCACAACAGCATATTCTAAGTAAGAGCTTGTAGTAATGTTCATTTTGTCCATACAGAAAAAAATTTGATGGAACTATGCTTGCAATATTTATTTATTTATTTATTTAATAAAACTCATTATATCTTTGAGTTCAATCAAACCAATATTTATTTTAGGGGTTTAATTACCTATGTTTTAACATGAACATGAGCTAACACATTTGTCTCCTAAAAAGATTTTATAAGGCAATATGGAAATATCTTAAATAATAGTTTATTGGTTTTTTTAAGTATTATTTAATATTTTTTATTAATATTTTAAAACTCTTTTTGATAACAAAGCCCAGTTTTGTGTACCTCTTTTATTGTTCTTATTCAAGTATTAAATGCATAAAATAATAAACTACCTTTGGTATATAATGTTTTTATACTTAAAACAGTCATTAGGGCACAGAATCAGTTATTAGATTATTCGAATCCCACCACTGCTGACCTCACTTTCAGCTAAGATGTTTCTACAGAACCTCAGCCACAACTCATGGAAGCAAGGTCAGCCATTTTTGTGTTTTCACCCTTTCTACCAATCTCATTGTAGCTTCTTCTGTAAATCTTTGGTTATAAGACTTTCTTTCTTTCTTTATTCTTCAGTTGGATTTTTAGGATTATTGTTTTTAAATTTAGTTATAACTTAAATTTGGTCCTGGTAAAAGATAAATGAATCTCATGCTTACTCTGTCACCATCTTCTAAAAATACATATTTTTCAAGGTTTATATTGACCTTGTTATAAATAGAAATTCACTGACTATTGTCTTCTGTACTTTTTATCTTTTCTCCTTCTCAATACTATGTTGTATATGATTAAAATTCATTTATTTTTATTAAGATATTGTATTTAATTGTATAGCTATAAAACTATTAGTTTTTTATACTGTCTATGCATATTTAAATTATTATCCTTTTTTCCCTATTACATATCATGCTGGAAAAAATATTTTTGTACATGCCTCCAAGGATATATATACATGAGAGTCTATGGTATATAAAAAATTGTGGTTCATAAGATGGCAGCGAAGTAGGCAGATACACAGACTCCCAGCTCACACCACAAAACTGGATTACAAATTAATTTAAAAACAATCAGTGAGAAAAACCAACTCTGAACTACAACAACTCTCAAAAACCAAAGAGCAAAGATGAAGACACACTGAGGCTGGTAGGGAGCACTGAGAAAAGGTGGGTCTCTCATGCCTACATGAATGGAGGTGAGCTGAGGCTAAAAGCCAAGAAGAGCTATCACTCCAAGGAAAGAGAAAAAAATATCACTCACAGCCACTTGCCTGGGGACCATGTAAAGAGTGTTGAAAGGGCTAGCTTGTCTTCCAAAAGAAAAGGGAAGAGAGAGAGAGACAGATAGTGAGGGGCAGAAGAATGCATGGGATGACCTGAGAAGCTGACTCATCTTGTGCTGGAGGTGGCCATACCTGGGGGAGGGGTTGATTCTTCCACCCAATACAAGACAAAAGTGGTTTCAAGTGACACATCTCCAGACATCTCTCCAGCTCCAATCAGCACAACAAGACAAATCTAAAAACAAGAAGTGTGGGGAGGGGCAATAACTCAGGTCTCCACTCAGATCTGAGATATACCTCCCCATACTGAAGCAGAGAAAACACCCCACCCCCAGAGAGAATAACTCAAAGATCAGGCCTTCAGAGTTTCAAGTTACCCACCACATTTCTGGTTACAGTTTCAAATAAACTCCCTGCTAAGATCAGTAAACAAGACTACCACTGTGTTAAGAAAACTGAGAGGAAAACAAGAAAATTTAGATTTTAAAGCAGCTCTACTAGAAATGCCAAATCTGACAGTAGATTACAACAGCTGATGCCAACCCAAGAAGACCTAGAAATAACACAACTGAAAATTGGAGGCAGAAAACACCAAGCCTAGACTCAACCAGCTCTACAAACAACACACACAAACACACAGACATAATGAGAAGACAGAGAAATGCAATCCAAATGAAACCATAAGAGAATCCTCCAGGAAATGAATGGAGTGATATGAAAATAACCAAACTTCCTGACACAGAGTTTAAAATAATAATTGTTAGAATGTTTAGGGATCTTAGATCAACAATGGATGGTCATTATATACACCTAAATAAAAAAAATAGAAAGAATAAAAAAGGACATTGAAATATTAAAAAAAGAACCAGTCAGAGTTGAAAAATACAATATCAGTAATGAAGACCACAATGAAAGAAATTCAAAACAGAATGGATAGAGCTAAAAATTGAATCACTAAGATGAAGAACAAGTTGAACAAAGGCATGAAAGCAGAGCAGAAAAAAGAAAAGAGAGTCAATAAGTCTGAGGAAACTCTAAGACAGCTCTGTGACAACATGAAAAGAAATAACATTCACATCATAGGGGTTCCTGAAGAAAAAGAGAAAGAACAAGGGATAGCAACTTTGTTCAATCATATCATAGCAAAAAACTTCCCTAAATTAATGCAGAAAAAAATCTCACAAGTTCAAGAAGTACAGAGAACTCCATTAAAGAAAAACCCAAAGAAATCTACACCAAGACACATCATAATTAAAATACCAAAGCTAAGTGATAAAGAGAAAATATTCAAAGCTGCTAGAGAAAAAAAGGCTATCACCTACAAAGGAGCCCCCATATGAATGATATCCGACTTCTCAACAGAAACCCTTAGGCCAGAAGGGAATGGCAAGAAATATTCAAAGTAATGCAGAACAAGAACCTACAACCAAGACTACTTTATCCAGCAAGGCTATCATTTAAAATTGAAGGAGAAATAAAAAGCTTTCCAGACAAAAAGAACTCAAGGAACTCACTGCAATCAAACCAATGCTGCAGAAAATATTAAGGGGCCTGTTGTATACAGATCAAAGTGGAAAAAGAATACAGCAAAAGAGAAATACAGCTTTAAAGAATAAAATGGCAATAAACAACTACATATCAATAATAACCTTAAATGTAAATGGATTAAATGATACAATCAAAAGACATAAGGTAGCTGCATGGATAAGAACCCAGGACCCATACACACACTGTCTACAAAAGACACAACTTAAAACAAAAGATGCACATAGACTTAAGTTAAAAGAAAGGAATAAAATATAATATATTATGAAAATGGAAATGAAAAGAAAGCTGGGGTAGCAATACTTATATCAGACAAAATGGGCTTTAAAACAAAGGCTATATTAAGCGATAAAGAAGGCCACTACTTGGCTCTGGCCAGTTGGCTCAGTGGTAGAGCGTCAGCCTGGCGTGCAGAAGTCCCGGGTTTGATTCCCGGCCAGGGCACACAGGGGAAGCGCCCATCTGCTTCTCCACCCCTCCCCCTCTCTTTCCTCTCTGTCTCTCTCTTCCCCTCCCGCAGCGAGGCTCCATTGGAGCAAAGATGGCTCGGGAGCTGCTGATGGCTCCTTGGCCTCTGCCCCGGGCACTAGAGTGGCTCTGGTCGCAACACATCGATGCCCTGGAGGGGCAGAGCGTTGCCCCCTGGTGGGCAGAGCATCGCCCCCTGGTGGGCGTGCCCGGTGGATCCCGGTCGGGTGCATGCAGGAATCTGTCTGACTGTCTCTCCCCGTTTCCAGCTTCAGAAAAAAAAAAAAGAAGAAGGCCACTACTTAATGATAAAGGGAGCAATCCAACAGGAAGATATAACCATTATAAATATTTACGTACCTAATATAGGAGCACCTAAATATATAAAACAGAACTTGATGGATATAAAGGGTGAGATAAACAGCAATACTATAATAGTAGGGAATTTCAATACCCCACTAACATTACTAGATAACTCCTCAAGAAAGAAAATTAACAAAGAAACAGCAGACTTAAAGACATACTAGATCAACTGGATTTAACAGATATCTTCAGAACCTTTCAACCTAAAGCAGCAGAATATACATTCTTTTCAAGTGCTAATAGTATTCTCTAGGATAGACCACATGTTAGGACACAAAAGTGGTCTGAACAAATTCAAGAAGATTGAAATTATATCAAGCATTTTTTTTTTCTGATCACAATGGCATGAAACTAGAAATCAACCACAACAGAAAAATTAAAAAATTCTCAAACACATGGAAACTGGGTAGCAGGTTGTTAAATAAAAAATAGATTAAGAATGAGATCAAAGAAGAAAATAATTCATAAAAATGAATAATAATGAGCATACAGCAACTCAAAATTTATGGGACACAGCAAAAGCAGTCCTGAGAGTGAAGTTTGTAGCACAAGAGTCATATGTTAAGAAGCCAGAAATAGCTCAAATAAACATAATCCTGCATCTAAAAGAACAAGAGAGTGATGTCAGAGAAATGGCACCATGAGGAGCACTCCTGATACTTCTCCCCAAAATTTCAACAAGTTCTACAACTAGAGACACAGAAAAACTATCCCAGTAGTGTCTGTAAGTCCCACACACTGAAGGTATGATTGGGCAAAAACGTGTCTAAATATATAATCAACCTTGAAGAAAATAAGATGGAGAATGGAACTCTCCACCTTTCTCACTGACCTGAGCAAGGGCTGCTTTCACTTGGAACTGAAAAAAAGTGAGGGCTGGGGACGTGGAAAGAGCTGGGCTGGGGCAGAGAGTTCAAGCCAAGAAAAGAGTGTGCCGGTGGCGGCTCAGTCCATGCTAGCTAATGCTGGCGCCAAACACCGGCAAAGGCGGGCGAGTGGTGTCCTTCATTACCCCCAATATTTTGGTTGGTGAGTGCAGACAATGTGCGAGTGGTTTCTCCTTGTGCCCCAGGCTTGGGCATTCCTGGACAAAGGGGCAGGATCAGAGACTTCTGCATGGGCTGCAACTAGAGTCTCAGTGTAATCCCTGCTCCCTGAACAACAGCACGCAGGGAGTGTGCAAATGCAAACTTCCCAACGCCTGGACTTCTCCAGGTGGGTGGAGGTCCTCAGCCAAGCCTAACAAAGGATATTCCTGGGGAAGAATATATATGGAAGTGCTAAGGGGAGGGGCATGCAGGCAGCTTGCAGACAGTCTCTGGAGCAGATCCATGGATCCAATTGCTGAAAATATCTTAACCCACAGTCTGCTCACTGCCCAACTGGCCTATGCCAGCAGCGGCTCTAGCTGACAAGGTCTTTTTTCTCAGGTCAGTGATCTAAGACAAGATACATAATATTTTTTAGTGCCTCTTGCTCTGCACATTGTGTCTGGGGCAACTTCCTGCCAGCCGATACAGGGTGAAAAACACATTCCTATGGAACAGGCCTCAGAGAACACTGCAGAAGTTGAACAGGCTAGGCAATAGGCTTTTTAACAAGGATGAAGACTGCAAAAAGCAATCCCACAAAATACTAAGGCAAATTTGACTAGATATACCAGGGGAACCTTAGAAAAAAGCCTGAATAGAAGTCAACATACCCCCTACCTTCTTAAGCTGGTGGCTCTGATAGGCAGAGCTTTTATACTCAGGGCTGTGTGCTAAAAAGAGGAATTTGGCAGCTTTTAAGACCTCCTGTTCTGCAGGCAGAGACTAGGGCATCTTCTTGCTAGCGAACACAGGTTACAAAGTGCAAAAAGCCTGGGGATAGTGGTCCCACAGAGTGCTGAGACATACTAGACATGCCTGGAGTCTCATAGAAAGAGACCTTAAGAGCAATTGGCTCCCAGCCCTGCCTAATTACGCTGGCATCTCTAACTGAAAAAGCCTTACCCAGAGCCCTGCACTGAGTGGGGATAGAGTGGGGATTTGCCAGCTCTTTGAGCCTCTTACTCCCCAGGCAGTGGCAGGGGCAACCTCATACCTAGATCACCAGGCTGCTAATTCAGGAAGCATAGACTAAAAGAGAGGCTTCGGGAAAATGGACTCTCCCTTCATTGGAGCCTTCAAATGTTAACAAGCCCCAACAATCAACGAGACTGAGGCCTAGTATATGACATCGCCATAGTGACACATCAACTGCAAAATCTACCCAAACATGACACAGGGGTAGACTTTGGGGAATACTGCCACCAACCAGGAAGAGGGAGAAGAAAGAAAGAGGAAGAAGACAACCTCTCAAAATCAAGAATGATCCAAAGTTTTTATAACTGTTTCCCACTTTTTTTTTTGTTTCTTATCTTTATTTTTTTTCTTCCACCTTGGTCCTTTTATCCTCTGCTCGTCTTCTTCTTTTCTCTTCAACTTGAACTACATTACCCATAGGTTTTACATTTCCTATTTTTCTCTTTTCTTTTTTCTATCTCTCTATGAGGGTTACACTCCAAAACACTTAACTCACTCCTTTCTTTTTCTTTTCTACTTGTTTCTTTTTATTTTTTCTCCCCCTTTCTTAGTTTCTTCTTTTCTCTTTTATTTTTCCACTCATTTGATCCTCACTAACAAACAAGCTATTTTATTTTGGATTCAAATTTTTTTCTTTGTGGAATTTTGTGTGCTTTTTAACTTATTAGCATTCCCCCAACCCTGGCTCTCCATTCTATATAGTTTCTGTTTCAATTAAGAATAATATTTTTTTCTTTTTCTTGTTTCCTTCTTATCTCATTCACTATATCTCTCATTTGACCATCATTTACAAGAAAATTACTTTATTCTTGATCTAAATTTTTTCCTTTTCTGCATTTTGTAGGTCCATATCTCATTTTTTGACCTTTTGTCACTTCGTTCCAACTCAGGCTCTCTGTTATAGGTAGTTTTTGTTTCATTTAGCACAACATAATTGTCAGTTTTTTACGGTATTTTCTCAAAGAAAAAAAAAAAATTTTTAAATTATTTTTATTGTCTATTGTTTGTTTTTTATTCTTTATAAATTCTCATTAGTGTTATTAACAAAACCACCCTCAGATGCCATTAAGGGAAAGAAAATCAAATATCATAGACAAAAGACAGAGATGTAACACAGATAGATGAGAAAAACTCTATAGAAAAAATTTTAATGGATTAGAAACCTTGGGGTTAAATGACAGAAAATTTAAAATAGAAATCCTAAAAGTACTCAAAGATATACAAGAAAACACAGAAAGGCAATTTAGGGAGCTCAAAAAACAACTCAATGAACACAAAGAATATATAACCAAAGAAACTGAAACAATGAAAACAAATCAAACAGAGATTAAAAACTCAATTTATAAAATGAAAAATGAAGTAACAATGTTAGCTAATAGAACAAAACAGATAGAAGAGAGGATTAGTGACATAAAAGACAGGCATCTTGAGGCACAACAGAGAGAAGAGAGACTCACAAACTAAAAAAAATAGAAAGCTTACAGGAATTGTCTGACCATCAAAAAGAGTAACATAAGAATAATAGGTATATCAGAAGGAGAAGAGAGAAAAAATGCAATGGAGAACATATTCAGACAAATAATAGATGAGAAATTTCCAAGCCTGTGGAAAGAATTAACACCTCGAATTCAAGAAGCAAATAGACACCGAGTTATCTTAATCCCAACAATCCTACTCCATGGCACATCATAATGACATTTGCACAAAACAATGACAAAGAAAAAATTCTCAAGGCAGCCAAGGAAAAGAAGAATACAACACATAAAGGAAGGCCAATTAGATTACCATCAGATTTCTCAGCAGAAATTCTACAAGGTAGAAGAGAGTGGACCCTAATATTTAAAGTTCTAAAAGAGAGGAACTTCCAGCCAAGAATACTATACACATCAAAGATATTCTTCAAATATGAAGAAGAAATAAAAACATTTACAGATACAGAAAGGATGAGGGAATTTATCATCAGAAAAACCCCACTTCAGCAAATACTAAAGCAGGTTTTCCAACCAGATACAAAGAACAAAACAAAACAAAACCACAAGTAAAAGTTCCACCAAGAACACAATGAAACCAAATTTAAACTGTGACAACAAAGACAAAAAAGGGGATAGGATGAAGATTAACAGTAGCAAAGAATAAAGGATTGCAGAAGCACTCATAAGATAGTGTACTGCAATGAACATGGTAGATGTACTTTCCATTACTTAGTGGTAACCACCGCTAAGAAAACCACCACAGAAGTACAGGACTTAAAAAACTAAGTAACAGAGAAAAGAAGTATGGATTACAACAAACATAAACAAATGACAGAAAAACAAAAGAGATGAATCAAATAATATACAAAACTAAGAGAAAGCAATTTATAAAATGGCTATAAAAAACACTCAAGTGTCAATAATTACATTAAATGTAAAGGGATTGAACTCACCAATAAAAAGAAACAGAGTAGCAGAATGGATTAAAAAAGAAAACCCAACTGTATGCTGCCTACAAGAAACACATCTAAGCAACAAGGATAAATACAAAGACAAAGTGAAAGGCTGGAAAACAATACTCCAAGCAAATAATATCCAAAAAAAAATCAGGTGTAGCAATACTCTTATCTAACAATGCTGACTACAAGACAGCAAAAGTACTGAGACAAAAATGGTAATTTCATAATGATTAAGGGAACACTGAATCAGGAAGACATAATACTTCTTAATATATATGCACCAAACCAAGAAGCACCAAAATATATAAGACAGCTACTAACAGACCTGAAAACAAAAACTGACAAAATTACAATCATACTTAGAGACCTCACTACACTGCTGATGGCTCTAGATCATTAATCCAAACAGAAAATTAATAAAGAAATATTGGCCTTAAATGAAACACTAGAGCAATTAGATATGATAGACATCTACAAGACATTTCATCCCAAAGTAAAAGAGTACACATTTTTCTCTAGTATACAGGGAACATTCTCAAGAATTGACCATATGTTGGGCCACAAAAACAACATCAGCAAATTCAGAAAAATTGAAATTGTACCAAGCATATTTTCTGATCATAAAGCCTTCAAACTAGAATTCAACTGTAAAAAAGAGGTAAAAAAGTTCACAAAAATGTGGAAACTAAACAACATACTTTAAAAAAATGAGTGGGTCAAAGAAGAAATAAGCTCAGAGATCAAAAGATACATAAAGACAAATAAAAATAACAATACAACATATCAGAATCTCTGGGATGTTGCAAAAGCAGTAATAAGAGGGAAGTTCATATCACTTCAGGCCTATATGAACAAAGAAGAGAGAGCCCAAGTAAACCACTTTACTTCACATCTTAAGAAACTAAAAAAAGAAGAACAAAGAAAACCCAAAACCAGCCAAAGAAAGAAAATAATAAAAATCAGAGCAGCAATAAATGAAATAGAAGACAGAAAAAATAGAAAAAATTAATAGAACAAGGAGCTGGTTCTTTGAAAAGATCAACAAAATTGACACACCCTTGGCAATATGCACCAAGGAAAAAAGAGAAAAGAGTCATATAAACAAAACCCAAAATGAAAGAGGAGAAATCACAACAGATATCATAGATATACTAAGAATTATTGTAGAATACTATAAAAAACTATATGCGACCAAATTCAACAATCTAGAAAAAATGAATAAATTGTTAGAAAAAAACAATCTGCCCAGACTGAATCATGAAGAAGCAGAAAGCCTAAACAGACCAATAAGCAGTGAGGAAATCGAAAAAACTATTAAAAACCTTCCCAAAAATAAAAGTCCAGGGCCAGTCGGCTATACTAGTGAATTCTATCAAACATTCAAAGAAGACATGGTTTCTATTTTACACAAACTTTTAAGAAATTGAAGAAGAAGCAATATTTTTAAACACATTTTATGAGGCCAGCATAATTCTCATACCAAAACCTGCCAAGGAAAGCAAAAACAAACAAACAAACAAACAAAAAAACAAAAAATACTGCAGAACAATATCTCTAATGAATACAGATGCTAAAATACTAAACAAAATACTAGCAAATCAAATACAACAATATATTAAAAAAGTAATACATCATGATAAAGTGGAATTCATCCCAAAATCTCAAGGATAGTTCACCATTCATAAAATGGTTAACGTAATACACCATATCAACAAAACAAAGAACAAAAACCACATGATCATATTAATAGATGCAGAAAAGGAATTTAATGAAATATAACACAATTTTATGTTTAAAACACTCAACAAAATGTGTATAAAAGAAAAACATCTCAACATGATAAGGCAATTTATGATAAACCATCAGCTAACATCATATTAAATGGCATAAAACTGAGGACTGTCCCCCTTAAATCAGGAACAAGACAGGGTTGTATACTCTCTCCACTCTTATTCAACGTGGTGCTTGAAGACTTAGCCAGAGCAATCAGACAAGATAAAAACATAAAAAGCATTCATATCAGAAAAGAAGAAGTAAAGGTTTCACTTTTTACAGATGATATGATCTTATACATTGAAAAGCCCAAAGACACCAAAAAAGATTACTAGAAACAATAAAGCAATACAGTAAGGTTACAGGATACAAAATTAATATACAAAAGTCCATAGCCTTTCTATATGCCAACAACAAAATATTAGAAAACAAACTAAAATAAAATCCCCTTCACGGTTGCAACAACAACAAAAAATTAAATACCTAGGAATAAACATAACAAAGAATGTAAAGGACTTATATAATGAAAACTACAAAGCATTGTTAAGGGAAATTGAAAAAGATACAATGAAATGGAAAAATATTCCTTGTTCTTGGATAGAAAGTATAAATATAATCAAAATGACCATATACAATATACAAATTTAATGCAATTCCCATCAAAATTTTTTAAAGAAATGGAACAAAATATCATCAAATTTATATAGAACTATGAAAAAAAAAACCCCAAATAGCCAATGCAATCCTAAGGAGAAAGAACAAAGCTGGGGGCATTACAATACCTGACTTCAAATTATATTTTACAGCCACAACAATCAAAATAGCATGGTACTGGCAGAAAAATAGACACTCAGACCAATGGGACAGAATAGAAACCCAGAAATAAAACCACATATATATGGTCAAATAATTTTTGATAAAGGGGCCAACAACACAATGGAAAAAAGAAAACCTCTTCAACAAATGGTGCTGGGAAAACTGGAGGGCAACATGCAAAATAATGAAATTGGACTACAGTTTGTCTCCTTGTACTAAAACTAAGTAAAAATGGATCAAAGATCTAAATATAAGACCTGAAACAATAAAGTACATTGAAGAAAACATAGGTTCTAAACTCATGGACCTTGGTTTTAAAGAGCATTTTATGAATTTGACTCCAAAGGCAAGGGAAGTGAAGGCAAAGATAAATGAATGGGAACACATCAGACTAAGAAGTTTTTGCTCAGCAAGAGAAACTGACAACAAAATAAACAGACAGGCAATGAAATAGAAGATGATATTTTCAAACAGCAGCTCAGATAATAGCCTAATATCCAAAATATACAAAGAACTCATAAAACTCAACAACAAACAAACAATCCAATTAAAAAATAGGAAGAGGACATGAACAGACACTTCTCCCAGGAAGAAATACAAATGGCCAACAGATAGATGAAAAGATGCTCATCTTCATTAGTTATTAGAGAAATGCAAATCAAAACTACAATGAGATACCACTTCACACCTGTTAGATTAGCTATTATCAACAAAACAGGTAATAATAAGTGTTGGAGAGGCTGTGAAGAAAAGGAACCCTCTTCCACTGTTGGTGGAAATGTAAAGTAATACAACCATTATGGAAGAAAGTATAGTTGTTCCTCAAAAAACTAAAAATAGAACTACCTTATGACCCAGCAATCCCTCTACTGAGTATATACCCCCAAAACTCAAAAACACTGGTACCTAAACACACTTGCAGCACCATACTTATTGCAGCATTGTTCACAGTGGCCAAGAAATGGAAACAACCAAAAAGCCCTTCAGTAGATGACTGGATAAAGAAGATGTGGTACATATACACTATGGAATACTACTCAGCCATAAGAAATGATGACATCAGATCATTTACAACAAAATGGATGAATCTTGATAACATTAACAAAGGAGTAAAATAAGTAAATCAGGAAAAACTACAAACTGCATGATTCCATACATACATAGGTGGGACATAAAAAAGAGAATAAGAGACATGGACAAGAGTTGGTGGTTACCAGAGGTAAGGGTGGAGAGGGAGGGAGAGAGGAGAGGGGAGGGACAAAAAGAAAGCAGATAGAAGATAAAGGAGAACAATTTGACTTTGGGTGATGGGTATACAACATAATTGAATGACAAAATAACCTGGACATGTTTTCTTTGAACATATTTACCTTGATTTATCAATGTCACTCCATTAAAAATAATAATAAAAAAATAAAATAAAACAAAAATGGGGAGGTCTTAACAGACAATTCTCCCAGAAAAAAATACAAATGGCTAACAGATATATGAAACAGTGTTTATCTCAGTAGTTACTAGAGAAATGCAAATTAAAACTACTATGAGATATCATCTAACATCTGTTAGATAGGCTATTATCAACAGGCGATTACTAAGAAATGTTAAAGAAGCTGGGGAGAAACAGGAACCCTCTTTCCCTGCTAGTAGAAATGCAATTTAGTACAACCATTATGGAAGAAAGTATGGTGGGTCTTTAAATAATTCAAAATCAAAAGACCATATGACCCAGCAATCCTTCTACTGGGTATCTCCTATCAAAATTTAAAAAAAAACATTGGTACATGAAGACACATTCAACCTCACATTCATTGCAGCATTATTCATAATGGCCAAGACATGGAAACAACAAAAGTGTTCTTTGATATAAGATTAGATAAAGAATAAGTGGTACATGAGATTATTATTATCTTCAATCTGGCATTGTATTAATTGTTTTTTAAAAATTTCTAGTCTATTACAGTAAATGAAAAAATGTTTTTTAGTTTTTTTTGAGTAAGAGAAGTAACATCTTATTGATTGAGGTACATATTTAAAATGTAGAAATATGTACATTAAATACTTTTCCTGTCACATGTCCTTTGCAGCTTCTAAAGATTATTCTGATTCAAATATATTATAATATTTATTATATTATCAAGATTCTCCCTTGCTAATATTCTTTTTAGAAACCAAGCACTCATTTATAGTACAGTTTCAGATTTAGGCAACCTTCTCTTTTTGGATGGGAAAGAACTGATCTTTGACAGTACCTATGTGGATTTCATGTCACCCTGCTTTGCATATATATATATATATATATATATATATATATATATATATATATATATATATTTAATCACTGAAAATTTTTTCATCAATTCCTGAGATCAGTCACCTTGAAATAAATAAAGCAACAATAGGAATGATACTTGTAAGACAGATACTTCCTAGGCAATTTTATATGAAACTGTAAAAGTTTTACTGAAATTAAATATAGTTGTTAAATTAGGAACTAAAATGACTTGGACAGAATTTAATCCTTTAAAAGGAATTTAATCCTGTATGGGAATTAAGAGTGCAGGAAGTGTCTAGATGCTCACCAATCTTATTTACTCTTGTTGTACACACAGAATACTATATTTCTCATTCTTCCTTGCTCTTATTTTGGGGCCATGTAGCTGGATCTGGCCAATGAGATATGAAAAGAATTGAAATACACCATTTCTGTAGCTAGCCATAAAACCTTACAAAGTTATCTACAGTTTTCCTTCTCTTTACCAAGAGATCTTAAAGGCCAATATTTAAAACAGGAGCACCATAACATGATAGTGTTGTAAAGTAGCGTACCTTAATTCCATGAGTTACGTAGAGACACCAAGGCAGGATATAGAAGAATTTTTATTAGGAGATTTATTATTAAGCCGGCTACATATGACTTACACGGAGTATAGCTAACCCAAATCATGTAGCCTCGAATATAGTTCTAAGGCTAGTTATGTAGACATGATCATATACAGGTTGGGGGAGCATGACACAATAGTTAATTACTAACAAGTTTGCAACATTCATCTACAGAATCTATTAAAAGAAAAAAACATTCCTACATATTAAAACTTACAAGGTAACACAATAGCGAAAAATGTCATTTTACATATCAACACAGTAGCCATAAATGTTGTTTTACATATCAAAAGACATCCCCAAATATTCTAGTGTGTACCTTCTATCCCTTTGTTTAGAGGTACATACATCTATCACACGATTTTAGCATGGGAGGGGGCTTACATGATGTCAGAGGATAAGCATTTGTAAAGCGCCCATTAAGGAGAAAAAATGGGGAAAGTAAAGGGCTACTCAAATCACTTTTTCCTCTCCTGCATTCCTGGCTGGCTGTTTACCTTCTTCTTCACAGGTATGGGGAACAGAGGGAGTCCAAGTCTCATTCCTCCTTCCATTTAAAACCTAGTACAAAAACTTCTCTATTTAGAATATAATAGCCCTTTCTAAGCATGAATGCAATCAGCCATTTGAGCTTGTGTAAATCACACTCAAGTATAAAAATTATATTTACAAAATCTCTCTGAACACTTGGCCTAAATCATAAAATGCCTTTTAAGCCTCTTAGTAAAAGGGTTTTTTATTTTTACTTCAGTACATAGAATGTCCTTGTAAGCCAGGAAGCTCCCACATTTTTCTCCCTCCATTCTCCACAGAAATAAGGGGGACAAGAAGCCTGACTCTTTCTTCTAAAATACTAGTTAATTTTTGCAATTCTTTGGCACCTTATCACATTCCCCACTGGTTTTATATCCTGAGTCAAATCTTTGACTCACTTTAACAAGGTGCATGAGGCTGTTGAGTAGGCAGGGGCCTGAAGTCAAGGCTAGGATCAGTGATTTGCAGATCCTGTAAGTAGGAACATTAGCCTATAACATTCAACAGATATTTAACAGGTAGACTTGATGTTTCCATTAACAGTAAGTAATACAATCTACTGAAGAAACAAATGCTATTGTTTAATTTTTATAATCTGTAAAAACCTTCTGCAACTTTCATAAAATTAACTGGTTTCTATAACAATTTACTTTCTTCTTTTTTTTCTTTCAAAAGTATTTCTATGTTATACCTTCTATTATTAAAATTATACAATTTCTTTTAGTCAGAACTTTTAATTTAAAAAAATCTTAACCTTTAGTGACAATTAAGCTGGCAATAAGTAATTTTTTTTAAAGTATACTTCCTTTTGGAAATATCCTCCCTCTAAGTAGCTAGTATTCATAGGTTAAGTATAAGCACATATATATTTTCCATTTACCTTCCATTACCCTTTTAGCAAAGGGACTTATACTTTCCTTCTGTATGACTCATAGCAGTACATGCATCGAATCTTACAACAACTTGTCCTGGCTTTCCTTTTTACCTCACTTTCCCTCCCTCATCAAAGTCTAATTAAAAGGAGGTCCTCAGTGAGTTTCCTTATGCATTAGCATGCAGAGACTAGCCAGCTTCCGGCTTGTGGCCGGAGCAGGGCATTCTGTTCTTCTCAGAGTCAACTTACAAGGGTTGGCAGGGTCAGTCTCTGCTGTTCATGAAAGTGTCTCTTGGGACTTAAGGTTTCAACTGGCTGTGGTGAACTCAGGCGGGTATGCCTTCTACCTTGGCAGCAGTGGGAGTGGTCAGGATCATGGTGTTTGGACCCATCCACGTGAGAGTCAGTCCTTGGATGATGTTATATTTTTACTCAGACTGAGTCTCCAAGTTAGAAAAGATGTACTAGATCTCCTGGCACTGTCAGAAGCACATCTTGGACAGTCTTTTGAACAGCAGGCTGAGTAATTTGTAGACCTTGAAAGTACTTATGGAAGGAGTGGTTACTTAACTCAGTTTTTATTTTTTTCTTCTGAGTTTTGTTAGTAAGGGGTGGGGGGGGGGGAGTTTCAGGGCCGATAGAGCTGAAATAAGCAATGGGGTTGACAACATAACTGCCCCACAGATGGGATAGCAAGGAAATTTCTGGAAGGGGAGGGAGGAATAGAGCTGTCAGAAAAGTCTGTGAAAGGTTGGAAGGGTCTTCAGAGAGTGGCTTCCACTCTGGGGCCTCCCTGCAAGACTCCAGCTACAGCCACCTCACCCCAGCACTCACCTGGAGGCTGGGACACCTAGGGACTGACCTCCCCCTGGGGCCTCCTGGGACAGGCTGATGCGCTCAGTGACCTGCTGGCTGCTGGAAGACAGCAAGTGGCCAAAAGCATGCTTGGAGTGGGTGGGGCACTCACAGAAGTCTTGGGTGCCCATGGGTGCACTGGTGCTCCTGTCTTTGGGTGAGTGCTGGCTGAAGTCATGGTAGTTCTTGGTGAGCAGTGTGTAGAGAAAGGAGTTGATCCAGCTGTTGCCGTAGGTGAGGCAAGTGGTCAGGTAGTTGACAATGCATGAGCTGTGGGGTGTAAGCAGCTGGACGCCAACGTACTGGGCCAGAAGCTGCTATATCCAGAAGGGCATGAAGCATGTCCAGAAGAGCAGCACAATGCCCAGAATGAGGTGCAGCACTCTGGGGTTGGGCAGCTGCCACGTCTGTGGGAAGAAAGCCTGTTGTGACAGCCAGTAGGCCCAGGCCAGGTGCATGTAGAGCAGCCCAATGGCATCATTTTCTCTGGTTCCTGAATTAGTGCCATGTTGTTTTGTGTAGTGTTATACTGCACAGGCTTATGGCCCAAAGCAATAGGCTCTAGCCTAGGTGTGTAGTAGGCTATACTATCTAGGCTTTTGTAAGTGTACTCCATGATGTTAGCAAAGGACAAAATCGCCCAATGATGCATTTTTAAGAATGCACCCCATTATTAAACATCACATGACTATGCCTGAGTCTCCTTCGACTATCCTTTTCCTTTAGCCTAAAGAATTTTCTTTAACATTTCATTTCATATAAGGTCTGCTATTGATATGTTCAGTTTTGTTTATCTAGAAATAACTTTAACTTTTATTTCTTTAGTGAGTGTGTGTGTTGCTGAATCAAGCACCACTTTTATTTCTGAAGAACATTTTTACTGAATATAAATTTCTAGGTTGATTTAACTCAACACTTTCTAGATGTCGTTTCGCAGTCTCCTGGCTTACACTATGATTGAAAGACAGCAGAATTTATATTTTTCTCTTGCCGTGAAACATATCTTTCCCTCTGGATTCTTTGAAGATTTTCTTTGTTACTCATTTTCACCAATTTGATTATGTTGGGCCCTGTTGTAGTTTTTTTTGTGTTTATACTGCTGGGGTTCATGGAGCTTTTTGGATCTATGAATTGATATTTTTCACAAAACTAGAAAAACTTTTGAGTGTTATATCTTCAAAAATTTTCTGTGCCCACTCCTTTCCACACCCCTCCTGGAATTCTAATTACATGTACACTTGATATTGTCTCACAGGGAACTGAAGCTTTATTTACTTTTTTAAGCCTCTTTTTTTGTGCCTCAGTTTGATAGTTTCTATTGCCATGTCTTCAAATTCACTCTTTTATTTTTCATTGTACTATCCTCTATTAAGCTCATCCAGCAAAATTTTCATCTCACATATTGTATCTTCAGCTCTAAAACTTCCATTTATTTTTAAGTTGAGATATAATATTTATACCATAAAATCCAATATTTTATACTTATTTCTTCATGGTGTTCACGTTTTCCTTCAAATTCTTTAATGCATTCATAACAGCAGTTATAAAATCATTGTCTGATACATAGATTTAAATATCTGTTTCCATTGATTTGAGAAAGAGAGGACAGAAGAAAGGGGAGGGGAGAGAGAGAAACAGAGATTCATTGTTCCACTCAGTTATTCCATTTAGTTGTGTACCCATTAGTGGCTTCTCATATGTGCCCTGACTGGGGATTGAACCCACAACCCTGGCACACTGGGACGATGCTCTATTCACTGAGCCCCCTGGCCAGGGCTAATACTTACATTTTTTTAAAAATAGAGGCAGAGATAGACAGGGACAGACAGACAGGAACGGAGAGAGATGAGAAGCATCAATCGTTGCGAGTTGCGACTTCTTAGTTGTTCATTGATTGCTTTCTCACATGTGCCTTGACCGTGGGCCTTCAGAGACCGAGTAACCCGCTGCTGGAGCCAGCGACCTTGGGTCCAAGCTGGTGAGCTCTTTGCTCAAGCCAGATGAGCCCGCGCTCAAGCTGGCAACCTCGGGGTCTTGAACCTGGGTCCTTCCGCATCCCAGTCCGACGCTCTATCCACTGCGCCACCACCTGGTCAGGCTACTTACATTTTTTAATATGTCGTTTCTGGATTTCTCTCTCTCTCTCTCTTTATTGATTTGAGAGAAAGGAAGGAGAAAGATGAGAAGCATCAACTCAACTCATGGTTGCTTCACTTTATTTGTTCATTGATTGCTTCCCATATGTGCCTTGATCAGGGGCTCAAGCTGACAGAGGCCCCTCAGAGAATGTTTCTGGATGGTGACTGAGCTTGGGGAACAAGGGTTAGAGTTAAATAATTTTTTCCAGAGAATTTAACATGTTAATGTGCATTGTGACCCTCCCTGAGATCTTTTATGTTCCGCAGGTTCTGAACTGCTATCGTTTAAAAAGTGTCATTGGTTAATAACAACTTTTTAGAAAGTATCTTAGTCTGCTAAGGCTGTGGGAACAAAGTTCCACAAACTGGTGAGCTAAAACAACAGAAATTTACTTTCTCATGGTTCTGGAGGCTGAAAGCCCAAGGTTCAGGTGCCAGAGAATTGGTTTCTCCCTTGCTGTGAAGATGGATATCTCTCCTCTGTGTTCTCAGCTGATCTTCCCTTTGTACACACACATCTCTTTGTGTCCAAATGACTTCTTTTAGAGACACAAGTCAGATTGTATAAGGACCCATACCGACAGTCTCATTTTGACATAATCAGCTTTTTACAGGCCTTATTTCAAAATGTAGTTACATTACAAAGTACTGAGGGTAAGGGCTTCAGTGTATGAAGTTTTTGAGGGGAAACATATGTGATTAATCTCAAATTGGGGTGCCTCAAACTTCCTAATGTGGTTCTTCTAAACCTTCCAAAAGACATTTGTAAAACCTTCCCCAGCGTTAAAATACACTCAGCCTAGAAACAAAGGTCAGTTGGGGCTGTGTTCAGGGGCCAACAGATAAATGCTCCTGCCACACATCCTTCAGGCCGATGATTCTGAGATGCATTTTAGATACCTTAGCAAGATCTTTCTCCAGGCATCTACCTTGGTGGCCAATTTGATAATACCTGTTTGTGTTGACTCTTCCTCCTTCCTTCACTGCTACTCCTTGAACCCTTTCCCAAATAAACTACTGTATATAGCATTCTGCTTTCTGGAAAACCCCAGCCAAGGCAGATGGGGTCTTACACCTAGCCAGGCCCAAGTTCCAGGTCTTTGCTTGCGGCTCCCAATTGGAGTGGGATAAAATGAGGTGCTTGGGTGAGGGTGGGGCAAGCCTGTGCACCTTATGGAAAGAAGTGCTGTTTGCAGAAGCAGGGGGAGCTGAACTGCACAGGTTGAAAACAGGAAAGAGAGAGGGGATGAGGAGGGTTATTCACTATGTAAAATGGCCTCATGTGGCGGTAGAAACCAGACCCCCAGAAACATGGTTTACTAAATGGCCAGGCCGGAGGTTCACCCACAGTTATGCTAATGTGGTATTTAGCATTCCTTCTACATTCCATCCATTAAAGGATATAAAACAACCATGTTTTCCAAAATTTTAGCCCTCAAGAAATACTTGTAGAAGAGGTAAGATTCCTGTTTCCATGTTAAAGATAGAAAACCAAGGCAAAGCGATTAACTGATCTGTCAGAACCAGTAAAGAAAGTCACTGCTGAAGTTCTTTGGGATCAGGCCTACAGAAACACAGCTGCACCTTGTACTGGAAGCAGCCCCTGGGAAAGTTTTCTGGGTTTCCTGGAAGGCAGAGGTTTGCATGTGCATGCCCCATTCTGAGGCCTTCATCTGGGTGCAGCCAGGGGAGTGCCTATTGTGTGCCTATGGAGAGGGAGGGGGGAAAAAGTGTTCTGAGCAAGCCAGGCTGGCACCGGCTGTGTTATTGCTAACTGCCTCCTATAACGGGACTTGCCACTAACAGAGAAGTGTTCCTGGCTCTGTCCATGGGCACCAAGGGGCTGAGCGCAACTCATTTCTCCACAGACTTGAGTCATGCTAACATACTAGGTATTTTGTTGTTGTTTTTTTTCAAACTTTTACTTCCTTTTTCAGTAGTGGAATTCTTTTCTCTGAATCCTTCATAGGACCTCATTGCAAGCAGTCCCTGGGTTATGAACAAAATGGGCTCTATAGGTTTGTTCTTAAGTTGAATCTGAATGCAAGTAGAAACATGTACATTTATCTATGAAATGCAACTTAGATGCTTGTCTTAAGATAGTATTTATTTTTACCTTTCTATGCATATAAATACTTAAAACATTTTCAAGACTACAGCATCTATCTTGTTTGTACTCCAGGGGCTGCCTTTATAGGAAGCAGATGAAAGTGAAGAGGGCTCACTCCCCAAATCCAGGGACCAGGCTGAGGATGGATGTGTGGAGGAGAAGCATGCTATGGTCCTTCGTTCCCAGTGCTCTGTAGTTCTGGTGCCAGGGCCCCTGACTGCAGAGGAGGATGCAGTACCGAGGGCAGGAGCTGTAGCATCACCTTCCGGCCCTGTTGTCCCAGCGTCTCTGTCTGCCTGCTGTGTTTTATGATACCTCTGTCTCCCAGATGAGGGCACTGAGGGAGATTTGCCCAAAGTGCAGCAAGTCGTAACAGACAAAACCGAATTTGAATTTAGGCAGCCTGAGTATGGAAACTGTGCTGGAACCACTATGCCAGATTTTCTCGTGTCCTGAGAGTGTGTTCCTTTCAGTTGAGTTTAGCTCCAGCTGTGAGATTTCTAGTCTAGGGTTCATATTAGGTCTCTAAGAAATGCCCAGATACAAGGTGGATGGGTGTGGAAAGGTTGCTGTTTCCCAGGTAGAGGGGATGTTTTGATTTTGAAGCGTCAGTGGTACATACATGTTTTGCAGATGGTCCTCTGGGGGCTGAGAGCTGTGCTTTCAGGAAAAGCAGCTGGGAGTGTCTACTCTGGACACTGTCAGCCCTGGGAAAGTGTGGCAGATGCCCATCCCTGAGTGCCTGCAGCATCAGCAACTGCCACATCATGCCCTTCCATGGAAGGCCTGATACTAACACTCTGTCCCAGCAAATGTCAACGCTCTCATTGCCTTTACTCCAATTTTAACCAATAAATAAATATATATTTATTTAATTAATTGTGTTTACATAGATTCTAGAGTCACCTTGAATGTATCCCCCCTCTCCCTTATTCCCCTCAACGTCTCCCTTGCCTCTCTCCCTACAGCACCCTCCCCCCTTCCCTTCTGGTTTATCCCATCCTATCATCCCCTTTCCCTCTGTCCTTTTTTCCTCTGGTCTCTTTAATCCCTCCTCTGTCTCAATTCCGTTCCTCAGTTCCCATTGTTCCTTGAATTTCTCAAATGAGTGAGCTCATATGATTTTTTTTCTCTGCCTGGCTTATTTTACTCAACATAATAGTTTCCAGGTCCCTCCATATTGTTGCAAAAGGTAATATTTCCTTCTTCCTCATAGCCCCATAGTATTCCATAGTATATATGTACCACAGCTTTTTAATCCACTCATCCTCTGACGGACACTTGGGCTATTTCCAGATCTTCACTATTGTGAACAATGCTGCCATAAACATGGGGGTGAATTTCTTTTTTTCCGTTGGTGATATGGTGTCCTTGGGGTATATTTTTATAAGTGGAATGGCTGGGTCAAAGGGAAGTTTCATTTCTAATTTTTTAAGGAATCTCCATACTGTTTTTCACAGTGGCTGCACCAGTCTGCATTCCCACTAGCAGTGCAGAAGGGTTCTCCTTTTTCCACATCCTCTCCAGCACCTATTATGTGTTGTTTTGTTGATGAGTGCCATTCTGACTGGTGTGAGGAGGTATCTCATTGCGGTTTTAATTTGCATTTCTCTAATGATTAGTGATGTTGAGCATTTTTTCATTTGTCTATTGGCCATCTGTATGTCTTCTTTTGAAAAATCTCTATTCATTTCTTTCTTTCTTCTTTTTTTTTTGTATTTTTCTGAAGTTGGAAATTGGGAGGCAGTCAGACAGACTCTCGCATGCGCCCGACCAGGATCCACCCGGCATGCCCACCAGGGGGTGATGCTCTGCCCATCTGGGGCGTTACTTTGTTGCAACCAGAGCTATTCCAGTGCCTGAGGCAGAGGCCACAGAGCCATCCTCAGCGCCCGGGCCAACTTTGCTCCAATGGAGCCTTGGCTGTGGGAGGGGAAGAGAGAGACAGAGAGGAAGGAGAGGGGTAGGGGTGGAGAAGCAGATGGGTGCTTCTCCCATGTGCCCTGGCCAGGAATCGAACCCAAGACTCCTGCACACCAGGCCGACGCTCTACCACTGAGCCAACCGGCCAGGGCCTCTATTCATTTCTTGTGCCCATTTTTTGATTGGATTGTTTGTCTTCCTGGTGTGAGTTTTACAAGTTCTTTATAAATGTAGGTTATTAATCCCTTATCAGATGTATTGTCAAATATGTTCTCCCATTGTGTGGTTTGTCTTTTTATTCTGTTCATTTTGTCTTTAGCTGTGCAAAAGCTCTTTAGTTTGATATAGTCTTATTTGCTTATCCTGTCTTATTTCATTTGCCTGTGGAGATAAATCAGCAAAGATAGATGTTGGTGTGCTTACTGCCTATGTTTCTTCTAGGATGCTTATGTTTTCACAATTTATATTTAAGTCATTTATCCATTTTGAGTTTATTTTTGTGCATGGTATAACAACAACAACAACAACAAAACACAAATAGCCTCAGCAATCTTGAAAAAAAAAAAAAGTGGGAGGTATTACACTTCTTGATATCAAGTTATACTACCAGGCCATTGTACTCAAAACAGCTTGGTACTGGCATAAGAACAGGTAAATAGAGCAATGGAGCAGAACAGAGAACCCAGAAATAAACCCACAGCTCTATGGACAACTGATATTTGACAAAGGAGGTAAGAGCATACAATGGGGTAAAGACAGCCTCTTCAACAAATGGTGTTGGGGAAACTGGACAGCTACCTGAGAAAAAAAATGAAATTAGACCACCAACTTAAACCATGCACAAATGTAAACTTAACCAATAAATATTTTAAAAATCAAGTTAGGGATGAAATCCCAATAACATATTAGTCTTTTAAAAGTTCACTGTTTATAGTGAGATGCAAAAAAGTTTTTTTGACTTGATGGTTAGCTGTTATTTTTATGTGTTAGTGGAAAACAATTATTTTTAGGAGTACTTGTCTCCACTCAGGAATCTTTGAAATGCACACAAAACCATTTTTGTTTTTTAATGGTGATTCTGATTTCTTTTTAGTCCTGGAGGTGATGTCTGGGACTGTAAACTTATGAGGAATATATAGGGGATAAAGATGTATTTGGCATGTATTAATGGCATTTACATTGGTTACTTTCACTTCTGTAAAGCCCTTGAGAAATGTACTTACTATACTTGCCCTTTTTGCCGATGAGCAACCTGATGCACAGAGAGGCTGCATAATGTGAGCAGTGCCAGGCAGGCTGGCTGAGGAGCTGGCCCTAGCTGCTGGCCTGAGCCCCCTCCGGCCCAGTGCTGTCTGAATTTCTCACGGAGCAGGCCCAGCTCCCCTGCTTGCACCGCAAGGCTGACTTGCACAGTGAGCACGCTGCAGCCCTTCTGGAGGGCCGGCCGCCACAGAATCTCAAGTCATTAAATTGTGAGTTTGTCATGTTCTATTACATGTGTTTTCCCTGTAGTTCTTATTATAAATGTCAGATTTTCCCCCTTCCTCAAAAGTTCTTATCTTTACACACACACACACCTGGAACTGGGTAGGAGGAAGTGAAGACAGGAGACAGCAAGAGCATGCTGAATCCGAGTGCCCGTCTGTGTTCCTTAGGCTGCAGTAACAAAGCAGCGCAGGCAGGATGTTTTAGACACAGCAGTCCAGTTCTCACAGGTCGGGTGGCTGGAAGTCTGAGTTGGGTTCCAGCACGGTTAGGCAAGGGCCTTCCTTAGGGTCTCAGACTTCTCACTGTGTCCGCACATGGCAGAAGGAGGGTAAGGGAGTCCTCTTGGGCCCCTAGTATAAGGGTGCAATCCCATAAATGAGTGCCCCATCCTCATGCCCTAAATCATCCCAAAAGCCCCACCTCCTAATACTATCATACTGGGGGTAAGTTTTGTTTATTTATTTCTTTGAGAGACACAAACATTCTGTACATTGCATCCCATTTCATTGATTTTATGAGGAACATTTTACATGCTTTAACCATTTCAATATCTCCAAGTCTGATACTAAGCAGCCTTGTTGTCACAGTTGTCATTGTCACCGTATGAGCATGTCAGAGATCTCAGAGGTTTGGAGGAAAACTATGAAGACAATTGTGGAGTTGTACTTTTAAAGGAAACAGGACCTTACCTGAACTCTCCTGAAAGTACTTGATGACTCATAGGATGATGCTGTCCGGAAAATCATGAATTTTCAAGTCCCACATTGAAGAGTGACTCCAAAGAGGTAGATTCTGAATGTGTTTTAGTCATAACTTAACCAATTTGTTTAGCCTCTGCTTCCTTTTTGTATCTGCAGGAGAATGAGTGATATATGATTTAAAAATTCTATGTCCAAGCCCTGGCCGGTTGGCTCAGTGGTAGAGCGTCGGCCTGGTGTGCAAGGGGTCCCGGGTTCGATTCCCAGCCAGGGCACACAGGAGAAGTGCCCATCTGCTTCTCCACCCCTCCCCCTCTCCTTCCTCTCTCTCTCTCTCTTCCCCTCCCGCAGCGAGGCTCCATTGGAGGAAAGATGGCCCGGGCGCTGGGGATGGCTCCTTGGCCTCTGCCCCAGGCGCTAGAGTGGCTCTGGTCGCAACAGAGCGATACCCCGGAGGGGCAGAGCATCGCCCCCTGGTGGGCAGAGCGTCGCCCCCTGGTGGGCGTGGCGGGTGGATCCCGGTCGGGCGCATGCGGGAGTCTGTCTGACTGTCTCTCCCCGTTTCCAGCTTCGGAAAAATACAAAAAAAAAATTCTATGTCCAAATTAATACAAAAGAACTCTTGTAATACATTTAAAATAAAAATTCTAAGTGCTAAGAGAGCACCGTGACACAGATAGTTAGATATCAACATTCTTGCTTTCTTAATGTTTCATGAAATGGCAGTGTATTTTACACATGTGAAGTTTTAAGTTCTGTGAAATACGGTAGTATTGATGTTTTATGTTCAATAGTTATCAATCTGTTACTAATGTACTCACAGAGAAATACGTGAACTGTCTTGCCATTAAACTATTATCAAAATCTCATGGAAAATTGCCAATGTTTTTAAAATTTAGCCAAGACACTCTCTTGCTCTTGGGAGGAGGAAGTTCCAATATTGTAAAGCTATATTTCTGGGTATATTTTGGGACAGGGTTTTGTTAATCCTGGTATTTTTCTAAAAAAATAAATAAAGTAATTGAAAGATAAGCAACATTAAAATACTTGAATTATAAAATATGCAGTCTAGAAAACAATAGCTCAGTTTTGCAAAGTTGACTTTGGATAAAAGCATTTCAGTTCGGAAGCCTTGCCTCTTTGTTCCTACACTGATGAACTCAAAGTTAGAGATACGTGTGTCCTTGAGTTCCCTTGGTTGTGCCCACAGGTTTATTTATCAATGTATTTAAATAAAGAAATTTAACCTTACCACTGGATTTTCAGGTGTATTTATTTATAGTATCTTTGCTTTTAGCAAAACACTAACATTATACAAATATATCAGCCTTAAGTTACTTCACACATGCCTTAAGTTTCACACAGTTCCTAGCTGAGCATGAAGAGAGATCAATAGAGTCTGGCTTGAAGGGCAGTGGACTTTGGTTTTGTCACATTTGTAGAGATAACACATGTCTCACATAAAACAGACCCATTTTCCATCCTGCACCATTCTTCCAGTCCAGGCACTGCTATGCAGTCATTGTGTCTGGCTGATAGCAGCTTCTAGGCTTGTAGGAAATTGCCCTTCCAAGAAAGCAGGATGCAAATACCCCTTAGTTTGTGTGTGCCTCCATTAAACATAGATCTCACCAAAGCCAAGCTTCCTGATCTGGGATCTGGTGCCCTGATAGCCTTTAGAACAAGCAATCTCTCCCTCTCCAACATTGAAGCTGAGGTCTTCGGGGTGCCCTTCCCTTCCATCCATAGATATTCTCCTCCCTGCTTGGCCTCTGGGGATCCAGGCTGGGGCCAGAGTTTACTCTCCACATCCCACCCAGCACCTTGGGGCGAGAGAAGGGTTTCAGCCTTTCTCATCTGGTGGCTCCCCTGCTTAAAACCATGACCCTCAGGGCAAGGTCCAAAATCCTAAAGTGGCTTCTAGAATTCTTCATCATCTCTTCTGGCCTCTGTGCATCATCCACTGCGTCACCCTCTCTTCCCTGGCCCTCTGTACCCACTCTTCTGCCACTCTGAACTTGGTTCAGCGCCCCCAGACCTGTCAGTCTTCCCCTGGTGCCCTGGTCTCTGCACAAGGCTTACAAGTGGCTTGGATTGGCTTTTAGGGAGTCCTGCAAATTTACTGCCTCAAACTTCATTGCTTTGAAGAGAAAACACATACCAAACCAAGTTTCGGACCCACTTTTGAAGCAGTCTGTCAGCTGCAAGTTGGGGCTTGCACAGATATTTTTAAAAAACAAATGTAGTTACATCAGAAGACATAGGGCTTGGCAGCTAACCCCCTTCTACCATAAGACTGCTTTTGATAGCTTTGGAAGCTTCCACACAGAAGTGTGACTATTTATGTGCCTGCCTTGTTTGGCATGTGAAGGCATTTGGAATAGACCTTGGCAAATGCTAAACTCCAAGGCAGCTCTGGTAAGGAGGGCAAGTTCTCGAGGGCCAGCGGGCAAGAGCAGCTGGTGCTCCCAGGCCGTGAAACAATGGTGCGTGACACACCCAGTCCACCTGCAAAAGATGTATGGGGCCAATGCAAGCTCACACTCAGGGTTTAAGAGGCGTGACATTGGTATTTACAAGCAGCATTTTCCATTGTGTGGCTTCTGTGAGTTCCTGCCTTCTTTGTAACCTTGGCAGAACACCTTCCCTTCCCTGTAGTTCAAATATATGCCAGAGCTTTGGCTTCGTCTCAAGGTTTCTGAGGCCATAAAGGCAAACATTTCTAGTTACTCTCCCCAAATCAGCAGGTGGCTTTTCTCTGGCCACAGTGAAAGCAGAAGCCTGTCCCAGTAAGCCCTGGATCGTGGGCCAAAGGAGTCAGGATCACCTCAGGGGGCAGCACCTGAGGGGGCGGAACTGCAGGATGGGCTCTCTGGAAGCAGCTTCATGGAGCTTCAAAAGGCACATATCTAGGCATCTTGGTCAGAGCAGAGCCGTGCCTAGGCAGACCCAGCGGTGTGAGTTGGAGGAGGGCTCTGCCTGTGTAAGTACACACAGGCACGCATGTACGGTCTTTATGGATGGGTGGGTGTGCTGAGTCCCAGGGCTGACCTAAATCTATTTCATGACCATTTTCAGGTCAGTCTTCTTCTGTGAAAACTACTGTTGATTGAGTGCTAACTGTAACTTAAGCTTTGTCCTAAGGACTTATAGGTGTGATCCCAGCATTCTTGCTGAGTTAGCCCTCATGTTCATCCCTGTACCAAGTACTAGTTCCTTATTGAACACTTGGGAAAACAAAGTTTTAAGAGCTATGTGCCTTTTCCAAATCCTGAAGCCAGGTCCTTCTGACATACCAGCCCACAAGCTATTTTGACCACCACTTGTCTTCCTAGGGAATATATGAAAATGGGAGCCCCTACCCCTCCAAAAATACAGCAGATAAAGGTAACTAAGAGCATATTGCCAAAATGTTCCTCAGCATTCTTCAAAATATGTGACTAGAAATGCAATAAAAATGGGTGATGCTGAGATTCAGGGATAGAAAATCTATTTAACTTGAGACCTTCCTACTGTCTTCTTTTTCATTGCCACTCTAATTTCAGCAAGCCACTTAACTCCTCTGCTTAAAGCCTTTGAATGACACCCATTGCCCACAGGGATAGGTTTCAGCTCCTCCAGTGGCTTCCCAGGTCCTCCGGAACCCCTTCACTGTCTGAGCAGGCACATTGCAAAGGTACCAATAATACCATTTCATTTAAACATCTCTCAGGAAACACTAACAGACTCGTGTTTGCATGAGAAAGACACTTGGGTGTTGTTTCAGGGAAGGCACTTGGTTGGAGTGACTCAGGACTTGGGAACAATGCTCTTCCTTTAGCTTGTTATTTCCTGCAGAATACTTCAGCATGCCCGCCCAGCCTTCCTGGAGCTGGGACCACCTAGCAGCTTGGCTGGTCCTTCTTTACAGGCCTTCCCACCATCCTGAGGGCCGATATGATCAAGGACGGGGCTTCTCTGCTGTGGAGTGTGCCCACTCTGCAACTTAAAAGCATTGCCCCCTTTTGCCTTGGCCAGTTGGCTTAGTGGTAGAGCATTGGCCTGGCATGCGGGAGTCCCGGGTTCGATTCCCGGCCAGGGCACACAGGAGAAGTTCCCATCTGCTTCTCAACCACTCCCCCTTGCCTTCTTCTCTGTCTCTCTCTTCCCCTCCCGCAGCCAAGGCTCCATTGGAGCAAAGTTTGCCCGGGTGCTGAGGATGGCTCTGTGGCCTCTGCCTCAGGTGCTAGAATGGCTCTGATTGCGGCAGAGCGACGCCCCAGATGGGCAGAGCATCGCCCCCTGGTGGGTGTGCCGGGTGGATACCAGTCGGGCACATGCGGGAATCTGTCTGACTGCCTCCCCATTTCCAACCTCAGAAAAATTTTAAAAAATACATAAATAAAATAAAAGCATTGCACCCTTTTGCTGCTGGAAAAATATTTATTGAAGATCTGGCTCTAGCTAGAATCATCTGATAACTTGTGAAGCACAAAACACTTTTTATCTGCAAAATGAGGTTAGTTTCTGTTTGGGCCTGCTGTTTTGTAAAAAGGAAATCACTTTTATAACATCAGGTTAGATCAAAGAAGGATCAGCAAGAAGGCGAAACGCTGATAGAAGCAAGAACGTCAAGTTTTCTCATTGATTACTACTGCCACCTCCTGGCAGAATCTGTTAACAACATAGTATGGGTTTCCTAGGGATACCAAGATTATGACATAACCCCACTCTCCCCCTATTTGCAAGCTCAGTGGGCTGCAAAAAAAAAAATGAAAAAAATATTTATATAAAACACTTGTTAATATTTTTAATATTAGAAAATTTATGGAGCAGACAAAGGAATGATAAATAAAAACAGCGGACTATTCTCATTTGAAGCAATAAGAAAAAGAATTTATCTGAGCAATTTATTATATCTTCTGACATAGCATTGTCCAAAGTAAGTGTTCAGCCTTGGTCTGAATTTCTGAAACCTCCTACCCACACTCTAAAGCTGCCATCTTAGCAATTTTAGGGAAATTTACTGATAATTTTGGAACACCAGTGCAAAATTAAGGACTTCAGTAAAATTACAACAAGAATTATTGTGTGTAAGCCATATCTTTAAATTATACAATAAGGCCCTGGCTGGTTGGTTCAGTGGCTATAGCATCATCCCGGCCTGTAGAAATCTTATGTAATTCCCGGTCAGGGCACACAAGAAAAGTGACCATTTGCTTCTGTACCCATCCCTCTCTCCCCTCTCTTTCTCCTCTCCTCCTGCAGCCATGTCTTTATAGGTTCGAGTGTTGGCCTCAGGTGCTGAGGATAGTTTGTTGATTCAAACATCGGCCCTAGACAGGGGTTGCTAGGTGGCTCCTGGTCAGGGTGCATGCAGGAGTCTGTCTCACTATCTCCTTTCTTTTCACTTAAAATTAGTTAATTAATTATGCAATAAAAACATTAGATTTAGTATCAGTCCTCATCATTATTTAATATTGGTTTAGTTCTTAGGGTCTTACTTGCTAAAAATTTGAATTCTTAGTCAGAAAAAGAATTATTGTAGCACATTTTCTATACACATATTGACAGGGATTAAGCTGTTTTTCTAGTTATTTAAGTTACATTTTTAGGGGGAAGTTGTAGTTTACCTTTAATATAAAATGTGCTGAGATCACAGACAGGAAATTTCAGAACTGTATTGAAAATATTGGGGAAACTTCTCAGAATTTATTCTTCCCTTCTTCCTCACCAACAGAAACTGCAGATTCTCAGCTGGCCAACGGCCACAGTGTTAGTCTGGATGTTATGAGAAACAGATGCTAAGAAGGAATTAAACATGTAAGGAACTTATTGGGGGGCATCATTTAGAGAAGATAGGGAGGGAGCTAAGAAAGACTGGCAGGGACAGCAAACCACAGGGCAGGCCTAACCTCAAGAGCAGGAGAGAAGGAAGGAAGGAATAAAGGAAGGAAGGAAAGAAGGAAAGAAGAAGGAAGGAAGGAAGGAAGGAAGGAAGGAAGGAAGGAAGGAAGGAAGGAAGGAAGGAAGGAAGGAAGGAAGGAAGGAAGGAAGGAAGGAAGGAAGGAAGGAAAGAAGGAAGGAAAGAAAGAAGGAAGGAAGGAAGGAAGGAAGGAAGGAAGGAAGGAAGGAAAAAGGAAGGAAGGAAGGAAGGAAGGGAGGAAGGAAGGAAGGAAGGAAGGAAGGAAGGAAGGAAAAATGGAAGCATCTTGAACTCTGATGTCATTCTAAGGAAAGTTCTGCAAAGCTGTCAGGGATGCCTGCAGCAGGCAGATTTTAGAGATGACCCCCAAACACCCCTGCCTCCTGGTACCCATGTGCTGTGTAATCCCTTCTCTTTGAGGGAGGACCAGACCTGGTGACTAGCTTCTAATGAACAGAATATGGCAAAAGTGATGGAAGTCATTTCCATAATGTTGTTATGGAAGACTGAGACTTTTGTCTACTGAGCTCCCTCTCTTGCTAGTTTTGATGCAGGAAGCTGCCATGTTGGGAAGTCCCATGTAACAAGGGACTGAGGGCAGCCTCCAGACAACAGTCAGGATAGAACTGAGGCCCTCAGTCGGGCAGCCCATGAGATGCTGTGACCTGATAACAACCACCAGGTGTGCTTGAAAGCAGATCCTTCCCTGTCAGGCCTCAGCTGAAATCGTGGCCTCGGGCAACACTAATTTCAGTCTTGTGAGCACTCTTAAAACAAAGGTTCCAGATAGACTGCATCTGGATTTCCAACCCACAGATACTGGGGTACAATAAATGTCTGTTTTTTTAAGCCATCAAATTTTCGTAAATTGGTTATATAGGGACAGATAACCCAATTTTCCAGTCAATGTTGCCCATCAGTAAAGTCTTGAGCACTTCTAGAAATGATCCTGCATTAGTATTCCTGACATACTCAGTCAGCGGCTGGGTGCAGCCTGTCGGAAGCATAGTCTCACTGCACATGTGGTGGAGGGTTTCCTAGTGCAGTAAGTAGGGCCCTGGGACAGTCACAGTCCCTGCAGTCAGAGCTCTGAGTGGCACCCTCTCATTGACTCTGTTGACACTCGGGACACAGATTACATTTCCCATCCTCCCTTGAAGTTTGGATGGTGTTGTGACTGAGTTCTGGTCAGTGTGGTATACATGTAAGCCATAGATACAACTTGCAGGAAGGTCCTTTTACAAGGGGATTATTCCTTCTCTGCCCTTTCTCCTCTCTTGCTGGCTGGAATGTGATGAGGTGACTGGACCTGGCAGACATTTTGGATCATGAGATAGAAGCCATCTGAGGAGGATGATGAAGCTACAGAATTAAACAAACTAAAGCCCAGTGATCATGAACTATCCAGGTTCATTAGAGAGAGAAAATTTTCACTTGCGTAAATCATGACTTGCATTTCTGATTCTTGAAAAGGAACTTTATTCTCATTGGAAAAAAATCACATTTTCTATGTAAAGTCTGAAAGTTAAAAAAATAAGTATTTTTCAGAGTATAAATCATGGCACAAAGATAAGTTTAATTACCTAGAACCATTACTGGAAAGTAATAGTTATTTTATATGGGAGGGTGGTAGTTGATAGATCTCACCTTCCAGTTGCTAGGAGGGTGTGTCCCTTCTGGAAGGAATGAGAAGATGCAGGAGAAGCAGTCTGTTTCAGGTTCAAGAAGTGCTAAGAGAGAGGGGCACTGCCCACAGTATTTATTTTCAGTTTTCCATTCTCTTACATCCCAGCACCAAAGCAAGCCTGTGGTGGTTGCAAAAACAGGGACAGGAAAGGGGTCCTTGAAGAGCAGATGAAGGGACACTTCCTCTCTAGCTGGAGGATCTGTGGCCCCAAAACCATGGGCTGAAAACATGTTGCTTTTCTTCCTGTGCTTAATCCCAGACACAGACTTAGTTGTGGCAAGTGTGTGGCAGGGTGGGTAAATTATGCCCCAGCCTTCTGGCTGGACACTGGGAACAAGAGCCTCAGGGGACCAGAAACACTGGGGAGACTGTGCAGAGAAAAGAGCTCAGGGAAGCAACCTCATGAACTTGTTGAAGAATGCCCAGGCTCAGCCCTACCTTGCACAACATGGACCCTAGACTGAATGTCAGAGACATTGAGAACTGAACCATGCCATAGACCACAGTCCAGCACCCAGGCCACCCATTGGGTGACATGCATGTGTGACACATATGAATGGCACTGCAAAAACTTTGAAAATGATGTTGACATTTAAATTACACGGAAAGAAGCCTGGTCAGTACTTGCAGCCTGAACCCAACATCCTCCTAAGCAAAGTCACTTGCCTGCCTAGACAAAAACATCAACATTCCCCACAGGTTTGAAATAAAACCTAGTGTCTTATACTGTAATCTCCAAAATATCCAGAAAGTAGTCCAACATTACTTAGTATACAAAGAACCTGGCACAGTTTAACTTGCATGGAATCAGAACCAACAGATGCCAAAGCCAAGGTGCCTACAGATGTTTGGATAATCTAATGAAGACTTTAGGGCAGCAATTATAAGAATGTTCTAAGAACTAAGGGCAAATCCTGTCCAAATCAATAGAAAGATAGAAAGTCTGAGAAAAAAATAAAAATTACTAAGTAGCAAAAGGAATCAAGTGGGAATTTTAGAAGTGAAAAATAGGATAACCAAATTTTTAAAAACTGAAGGGTCTCTGTGGACATAATAGAGGAAAAAGTTGGTGAACTTGAAGATAGATCATTAGAAATGATTCAATATGAATAACAGAATATTTAGCTTCTGATATCCAAAATTGATTTTTACAGCCAGACAATAAGTTTTGGTAAAGGAAAACACTTTCTAATATTTTAGCTCATTTAGCATCCAAGCCTGGCAGGGGTTCAGATATTGGAGGTCTTGGCATGGCCCAGAGCAGATGCCTGTCTTGGTTATGCACTTCTGCTCTGTAGAGGGAGGAGGGAAGGTCCATCCCTTCTCAAACTGGGAGGTGAAGATGGTGAGAAAAAAAGTAGTAAGAAAGAGGCAAGGGAGGCAGCTGGTTGAAGTTTGATAAAAGTTTCTCTCTTTATGCTGGAGAGGACTGGGAGTGTCTGAGCATCAAGGTCTTGAGAACTGATTATTAAAATGTAGGAATTTTAGAGGCTAATTGTTACCTAGTTGGCATCTTAAAATGGTACTTGCTGGAAATATTTGTAAATACTTTAAATCTGTGGAAAGCCTTTTGTTAAACATAGTGGGTGACATGGTGGGATAGAGAGTGAGTCTGGTTAACACTCTCAACCCTACCCAGTTTCTCATGTGGCATAAATGTGGAGTTGAAGGCCTCTGAGTCAGACATGGGCCCACTGTGGTATGGTGAGGGACCCCACTGCAGAGCCTGGCCAGGGCACTAACTCAGCAGTCTGTTGACCACTGGGAGCTGAGGAAGGCTGAACCAATGGGAGAAAAGAATGGGTGACAGGTTCATGAGGCACAATGTCATCAGCAGGCTGGCAGAGCCAACACACAAGATCAGGTCAACTTTACTGAAGGGGCCAGAGAAGCCAAGGTGAGCATGGGGCTGAGGACAGATCCTGGGTCTCCAAACCCCTCATCCTACCTCTGTGAGATTATAGGAGGCCTCCTTTCTTATACACCACATACCATTTTGGAAGGGGTGAGCATGGAAATAGGAGACTGTGAATACCAAAATGAACACCAAAAATGAATACCAAAGGGATGGTATAATTTACTACATCTAGCTAAGGTCGAAGATCAATCTGTACATTAATGATCTGCCTTCTGCCACTTGATCAGTGGGTTTAAAGGGCAAACAGATCAGGAATAAACCAGAACTAATAAGAAAAGATTTCTTTCCCCTCTGGCTGGTAGTGTAAATTTACTACCCTGTGATACTTGGAAAATAAAAAAAAAAAAGGGATATTTGTGCTTATTCAAATGTATAATTCATACATTTTTTAAAAGTGCAGTCATCCTTTGCAAACTTCATCTGTATTTTTCAGATGGAAAAGAGGCCAGTGCTATCACATTTGAGGGCTTTGAAAAGAGAATGATTCAACTTTGGACACCTCTCTATAAGGTGGAACCTTGCTTTCAGGCTGATAAATCCAGAAACTAAATTTTACAGTTTCTCCCTGAAGTAACCACTTGTCCAGTGGCATTAAGTACATTCAGATTGTTGTGCAATCATCACCACCATCCATTTCCAGGACTTTTTCATCTTCCCTAACTGAAACTCAGTCCCCATTAAACACTAACTCCTTATCCCCAATCCCCGGCCCTGGCATCCACCATTCTACTTTGTCTCTATGAATTTGACTGTTCTAGGAAGCTCATATAAAAGGAATAAAACAATATTTGTCTTTAGTGTCTGACTTATTTTACTGGGCATTGGTCCTCTAGTTTCATTCATGTTGTAGCATGTGTCAGAATTTTCTACCTTTTTAAGGCTACATGATATTCTATCATATGTGTATGCAACATGTTCTTCATCCACTCATCCATAGATGGACACTTGCATGCTTTCATCTTTAGCTATTGTAAATAATGCTGCTATGAATATGGGTGTGAAAATCTGTTCAAGTATTTGCTCTCACTTCTTCTGAGTACATACCCAGAAGGAGAATTGCTGAGTCATGTGGTAATTCTGTGTTTAATTTTTTCAGGAAATGCCACGCTGTGCACAAACACTTTTACACTACCTCTGACCACTCAGACAAACCTATTATCTCTCTATGACTAACTGCAAATGATTCAAGGGTATCAGGGATTTTGTTACTTGGTAGCATTGGGTTGAAATGTTTTAATGTAACAAAGAATCCATTTTATTTTATTTTATTTTGTTTTATTTTATTTCCTTTTATGACAGACACAGAGAGAGAGATAGCAAGAGGGATAGATAGGGACAAACAGGCAGGAAGGGAGAGAGATGAGAAGCATCAGTTTTTTGCTGCGGCACCTTAGTTGTTCATTGATTGCTTTCTCATATGTGCCTTGACCGGGAGGCTACAGCAAAATAAGTGACCCCTTGCTCAAGCCAGTGACCTTGGGCTCAATCCAGCGATCTTGGGCTTCAAGCCAGTGACAATTGGGTCATGTCTATGATCCCATACTTAAGCCAGTGAATTCATGCTCAAGCCTGTGAACCCATGCTCAAGCTGGTGACCTCAGGGTTTCAAAACTGCATTCTCCATGTTCCAGTTTGACACTCTATCCACTGCACCACCATCTGCTCAGGCTATTTTATTATGTTTTTAATATGAAAAGAGTCTCACTAAAGCCAGCCTCTCTGTAGGGAGCTTGGCCTGCACCCCTCAATCTGGTTTGGTAATGAAGGCAGAATAAGGATTCCAAAATGTTCCTTTCTCAATCCCCAGAACCTGTTACCTTATATGACAAAATGAGCTTTGCAAGTGTAACTAAGGACCTTAAGAGGTGGAGGAGGATACTGAATTATCCAGTGGATCTAATGTCATCACAGGGGTCCAAGGAAGTTGTGACTATGGAAGAAAGACAAAGAGAGAAGTAATGTTTTGAAGATGGAAGAAAAGGCCATGAGCCAAGGAATGTGGGCAGCTCCAGGGGCAGGAGACAAACTCTTCCTCAGAGCCTGCAGAGCACATTCCTGCCTTCCCCTTGTTGTCAGACTGCTGAGACCCATCTCAGATCTCTGATCTTTGGAACTTCGTGTAAACCACCAAGTCTGTGCTGATTTACTAGAACAGTGGGTCCCACAGGGCCCTGTGTTCACATTTGTACTTGCCCTGTAATTCCTGCCCTGAAAGCAGACACTGTACCAGCCTGTCCAGGCTGCGCCATGGACTCCAGCACTGGGCCCTGTAGTGGGTTAATGAACACTCACTGAAGACACACAGTGACAGGTTTGCAGTGCACGTCAGCACAGGGGAGGCAGGATAAGCCAGGCCTGCGCAGGGTGCCATGTGGTCCCAGTAGAGTGGCAGTGAGGCTGGGCCTCTAAGGAACTTCAAGTGTGAGTGAAGCACTGCCCCTGTTCCCTCCTTCTTGTTTTCAGCTGTGTATTGCTGTGCTGATTGGAGCTGGAGAGATGTCTGCAGATGGGTCACCCGGAACTAATTTTGTCTTGTATTGTGTGGAAGAATCAACCCCTCCCCCAGCTATGGCCGCCTCCAGCACTGGATGAGTCAGCATCTCAGGTCATCCCTTGCATTCTTCTGCCCCTCACTCTCTCTCTCTCTCTCTCTCTCCCCTTTCTTTTTGGAAGACAAGCCAGCCCTTTTAACATATCATGTTTCCAGGTCCCCAGGCAAGTGGCTGTGAGTGATATTTTCTGCTCTTTTCCTTGAAGGGATAGCCCTTCTGTGCTCTCAGCCTCAGCCTCGCTCTGTTTCTGTATGCAGTAGAGACCCACCACTGCTTAGCGTTCCCTACCAGGCTCAGTGTGGCTTCTTCTTTGCTCTTTAATTTTTGAGAGCTGTTCTAGTCCAGAGTTGAATCTTCACACTAGTTGTTCCTAAATTAATTTGTAATCCTGCTTGGTGGTGTGAGCTGGGAATCTGTGCATCTGCCTACTCCACTGTCATCTTCCGAACCACAATTTCTTTATATACCATAGACTTTCATGCACATGTTTTCTTGGAGGCATGTACAAGAATATTCTTATCAGCCTGGTTTGTAATAGGAAAGAAAGGGATAGTAATTTAGATATACAAGACAGTATAAAAGACTAATAAATAGTGGTATAGCTATATAATAAAATACAATATCTTAATAAATATAAATAAATTTTAATCATATACAACATAGTATTGAGAAGGGTAAAAGATAAAAAATACAGAAGACTATAGTCAGTGATTTTTCATTTATATCAAGGTCAATATAGGCAACATTGAAGAATACTTATTTTTAGAAGATGGCAACAGAGTAGGCAGGAGATCTATTTACCTCTTACCAGGGCCGAATGTAAGTTATAACTAAATTTAAAAACAATAATCCTAAAAAACCAACTCAAGAATAAATAAATAAAGTCGTATAACCAGAGACTTTCAGAAGAAGCCACAATGAGATGGTAGGAAGGGTGAAAACACAAAAACAGCTGGCTTTGCTTCCATGAGTTGTGGCTGAGGTTTTGTAGGAACATCTTAGCTAAAGGTAAGGTTAGCGGTGGTGGGATTTGAATAATTTATAATTGATTCTGTGCCCTAATGACTGTTTTGAGTATAGAAACATTATATACCAAAGGTAGTTTATTATTTTATGCATTTAATACTTAAATAAGAACAATAAAAGAGGTACCAAAACTGAATATGTTATAAAAAACAGTTTTAAAATAGTAATAAAAAATATTAAATAATACTTGAAAAAACCCCAATAAACTATTATTTAAGATATTTTCATATTGTCTTATAAAATCTTTTTAGGACCCAAATGTGTAAGCTCACTTACATGGTAAATTATAGGTAATTAAACCCTTATAATAAAGATTGGTTTGATTGAATTCAAAAATATAATGAGTTTTATTAAATAAATAAATAAATAAATATTGCAAGCATAGTTCCATTAATTTTTTTCTGTATGGACAAAATGAACATTACTACAAGCACTTACTTAGAATATGCTGTTGTGCAGACAAATATTAAAAAAGACTAAGGAATGTAAATTTATGATTTCTACATTGGGAAGCTGCCAAGATGCCCACCTTAGAGAGAACCCTGAATTATAAGTGCCATTTAAACAACCAGTTTGCCAAAGTAAACAAAAAGTTAAGTATCTGCTCTGCCAAACTATTGGGAACTAGCTGAATACCACCACTGAAGTTTATCCTTGAGAAGTATGGTTCCTAAAGACCCAGGCTGGGCATTGCAGCTTACAGCAGAAGAACATAAAAGAGGTGCCCACATAGTATTTGGAGGCAAAAGGAGGTGAAGTTTCTGTTTACCAGAAAGAGACAGAACTCAGAGGCACAAGTACTTTCTTAATGGGCCAACACAGAAAATCATGTTCACAACAAGCCAATTACTCTGGCTTTGGAAGAGAGAGAGATGAGAATACTAGAGTCATGAAAAGAGAGTGTAAAAATTATTGGCTCCAGAGAGACACAGTGAAGTTAATAGCCACCATAACCCTTGTGCTGAATCATTCTCCAATACTGGAATCACTATTTTTTTTTATTAATTTTACTAGGGTGACATCTATAAATCAAGGTACATATGTTCAAAGATACATGTCCAGGTTATCTTGTCAATCAATTATGTTGACTACCCATCACTCAAAGTCAGATTGTCCTCCGTCACCTTCTATCTAGTTTTCTTTGTGCCCCTCCCCCTTTTCCTCTCCCCCCCTCCACCCCGTAACCACCACACTCTTATCAATGTTTCTTAGTCTCATTTTTATGTCCCACCTACATGTGGAATAATAGTTCTTGGTTTTTTCTTATTTACTTATTTCAATCCGTATAATGTTATCAAGATCCCACAATTTTGTTGTAAATGATCCGATGTCATCATTTCTTATGGCCGAGTAGTATTCCATAGTGTATATGTGCCACATCTTCTTTATCCAGTCTTCTATTGAAGGGCTTTTAGGTTGTTTCTGTGTCTTGGCCACTGTGAACAGTGCTGCAATGAACATGGGTTTGCGTGTGTCTTTACATATCAATGTTTCTGAGTTTTGGGGGTATATACCCAGTAGAGGGATTGCTGGGTCATAAGTAGTTCTATTTTCAGTTTTTTGAGGAACCACCATACTTTCTTCCATAATGGTTGTACTAACTTACATTCTCACCAACAGTGAATAAGGGTTCCTTTTTCTCCACAGCCTCTCCAACATTTGCTATTACCTGTCTTGTTAACAATAGCTAATCTAACAGGTGTGAGGTGGTATCTCATTGCAGTTTTGATTTGCATTTCTCTGATAACTAAAGAAGATGAGCATCTTTTCAGATATCTGTTGGCCATTTGTATTTCTTCCTGAGAGAAGTGTCTGTTTATGTCCTCTTCCCATTTTTTTTATTGGATTGTTTGTTTGTTTGTTGTTGAGTTTTATGAGTTCTTTGTATATTTTGGATATTTAGGCCCTTATCTGAGCTGTTGTTTGAAAATATCATTTCCCATTTAGTTGGCTGTCTGTTTATTTTGTGGTCAGTTTCTCTTGCTGAGCAAAAACTTCTTAGTCTGATGTAGTCCCGTTCATTTATTTTTGCCTTCACTTCCCTTGCCTTTGGAGTCAAATTCATAAAATGCTCTTTAAAACCAAGGTCCATGAGTTTAGAACCTATGTCTTCTTCTATATACTTTATTGTTTTAGGTCTTATATTTAGGTCTTTGATCCATTTTGAATTAATTTTAGTTCAAGGAGACAAACTGTAGTCGATTTTCATTCTTTTGCATGTGGCTTTCCAGTTTTCCCAACACCATTTGTAAAAGAAGTCTTCTTTTCTCCATTGTATGTTTTGGCCCCTTTATCAAAAATTATTTGATAATATATATGTGGTTTTATTTCTGGACTTTCTATTCTGTTCCATTGGTCTGAGTGTCTATTTTTCTGCCAATACCATGCTGTTTTGATTGTCGTGGCTCTATAATATAGTTTGAAGTCAGGTATTGTAATGCCTCCAGCTTCATTCTTTTTCTTTAGAATTGCTTTGGCAATTGGGGGTTTTTTATAGTTCCATATAAATCTGATTATTTTTTCTTCCATTTTAAAAAAAATGTCATTGAAATTTTGATGGGAATTGCATTAAATTTGTATATTGCTTTGGGTAATATGGCCGTCTTGATTATATTTATTCTTCCTATCCAAGAACAAGGAATATTCTTCCATCTCATTGTACCTTTTTTGATTTCCCTTAACAATGCTTTGTAGTTTTCATTATATAAGACCTTTACATTCTTTGTTGTGTTTATTCCTAGGTATTTTTTTGTTGTTGTTGCAATCGTGAAGGGGATTATTTTTTTTAGTTCGTTCTCAAATGTTTCATTGTTGGCATATAGAAAGGCTATGGACTTTTGTATGTTAATTTTGTATCCTGCGACCTTACTGTATTGGCTTATTGTTTCTAGTAGTCTTTTTGTAGATTCTTTGGGGTTTTCGATGTATAGGATTATATCATCTGCAAAAAGTGATACCTTTACTTCTTCTTTTCTGATATGGATGCTTTTTATTTCTTTGTCTTGTCTGATTGCTCTGGCTAGAACCTCTAGCACCACATTAAATAAGAGTGGAGAGAGTGGACAACCCTGTCTTTTTCCTGATTTAAGGGGAAAGCCTTCAGTTTTGTGCCATTTAATATAATGTTAGCTGATGGTTTATCATATATGGCCTTTATCATGTTGAGATATTTTTTTCTATACCCATTTGTTGAGAGTCTTAAACATAAAATTGTGTTGTATTTTATCAAATGCCTTTTCTGCATCTATTGATAAGATTATGTGGTTTTCGTTCTTTGTTTTGTTGATATCGTGTATTATGTTAACTGTTTAACCTATGTTGAACTATCCTTGAGATTCTGGGATGAATTCCACTTGATCGTGATGTATTATTTTTTTAATATGTTGTTGTATTCGATTTTCTAGTATTTTGTTTAGTATTTTAGCATCTATATTCATTAGAGATATTGGTCAGTAGTTTTCTTTTTTTGTGCTGTCCTTGCCTGGTTTCGGTATGAGGGTTATGTTGGCCTCATAAAATGTGTTTGGAAGTATTGCTTCTTCTTCAATTTTTTGGAAGACTTTGTGTAGACTAGGAACCAAGTCTTCTTTGAATGTTTAACAGAATTCGCTATTATAACCATCTGGGCCTGAACTTTTATTTTTAGGGAGGTTTTTAATAGTTTTTTCTATTTCTTCCCTACTAATTAGTCTATTTAGGCTTTTTGCTTCTTCTTGACTCAGTCTAGAAAGGTTGTATTGTTCTAGGAATTTATTCATTTCTTTTAGATTGTTGAATTTAGTGGCATAACGTTTTTCATAGTATTTTACAATAATTCTTTGTATATCTATGGTGTCTGTGGTGATTTCTCCTCTTTCATTTTGGATTTTGTTTATATGAGTTCTTTCTCTTTTTTCCTTGGTAAGTCTTGCTAAGGGTTTGTCAATTTTGTTGATCTTTTCAAAGAACCAGCTCCTGTTCTATTAATTTTCACTAAAGTTTTTCTGTTCCCTATTTCATTTATTTCTGCTCTAATTTTTATTATCTCCTTTCTTTGGCTGGTCTTCGGTTGTCTTTGTTTTTCTTTTTCCAGTTCCTTAAGGTGTGAAGTTAAGTGGTTCACTTGGGTTCTCTCTTGTTTGTTCATATATGCCTGAAGTGATATGAACTTCCCTCTTATCACTGCTTTTGCTGCATCCCATAAATTCTGATATGTTGTATTGTCATTTTCATTTGTCTGTCTATATATTTGATATCTGTGCTTATTTCTTCTTTGACCGATTCATTTTTTAAAAGTATGTTGTTTAGTTTCCACATTTTTGTGGGTTTTTTTTCCTCTTTTTTGCAGTTGAATTCTAGTTCCAAGGCTTTATAATAAAAAAATATGCTTAGCCCTGGCCGGTTGGCTCAGCGGTAGAGCGTCGGCCTAGCGTGCGGAGGACCCGGGTTCGATTCCCGGCCAGGGCACACAGGAGAAGCGCCCATTTGCTTCTCCACCCCTCCGCTGCACTTTCCTCTCTGTCTCTCTTTTCCCCTCCCGCAGCCAAGGCTCCATTGGAGCAAAGATGGCCCGGGCTCTGGGGATGGCTCTGTGGCCTCTGCCTCAGGCGCTAGAGTGGCTCTGGTCGCAACATGGCTACGGCCAGGATGGGCAGAGCATCGCCCCCTGGTGGGCAGAGCATCGCCCCTGGTGGGCGTGTCGGGTGGATCCCGGTCGGGCGCATGCGGGAGTCTGTCTGACTGTCTCTCCCCATTTCCAGCTTCAGAAAAATGAAAAAAAAAAAAAATAAAAAATAAAAAAATAAAAAAATATGCTTGGTACAACTTCAATTTTTCTGAATTTGCTGATGTTTTTCTGGCCCAACATAGGGCCAATTCTTGAGAATGATTCATGTACACTGGAGAAAAATGTATACTCAGTCACTTTGGGATGAAATGTCCTGTAGATGTCTATCATATCCAGGTGCTCTAGTGTTTTGTTTAAGGCCAATATATCTTTATTGATTCTCTGTTTGGATGACTGATTTAGAGCTGTCAGCAGTGTATTGAGGTCTCCAAGTATGATTTTATTTTCGTCAGTTTTTGTTTTAAGGTCAATAAGTAGCTGTCTTATATATTTTGGTGCTCCTTGGTTTGGTGCATATATATTAAGAATTGTTATGTCTTCTTGATTCAGTGTCCCCTTAGCCATTATGAAATGGCCATTTTTGTCTCTGAGTACTTTTGTAGAGTTCTGTTGAGAAATCTGATGATAATCTAATGGGTCTTCCTTTATATCTTGTATTCTTCTTTTCCCTGGCTGCCTTGAGAATTTTTTCTTTGTTGTTGATTTGTGCCAATTTTATTATGATATGCCTTGGAGTAGGTTTGTTGGGGTTAAGAAATCTCAGAGTTCTCTTTGTTTCTTTAATTTGAGGCTTTAGTTCTTTACACAGGCTTGGGAAGTTCTCATCTATTATTTGTTTGAATAAGTTCTCCATTCCATTGTCTCTTTCTTCTCCCTCTGATATACCTATTATTCTTATTTTATTTTTTTTTGATGGAGTCAGACAATTCCTGTAGGGCTCTCTCTTTTTTTAAAATTTTTGGGTCCCTTTTTATTCTCTCTGTTGTGCCTCAAGTTGCTTGTCTTCTATTTCACTAATTCTACCTTCTATCTGGCCTGTTCTATTAGCTAAGCTTGTTACCTCATTTTTCAGCTCGTGTATTGAGTTTTTCATCTGTTTGATTTTTTTTATAGTTTCAATTTTCTTGGTAATATATTCTTTGTGTTCATTGTGCTGTTTTCTGAGCTCCCTAAATTGCCTTTCTGTGTTTTCTTGTATATCTCTGAGTATTTTTAGGATTTCTATTTTAAATTCTCTCATTTAGCTCCAAGGTTTCCAATGTAATAAATTTTTTCTCCAAAGATTTTTCTTCATGTATCTGTGCTACCTCTCTGTCTTTTGTATCTATGATATTTGATTTCTTTTTTCTTAATGGCATCTGATGGTGGTTTTTTGATAGTATTAATGAGAATTAATAAAGAATAAAAAGTTAAAAAAATAAAAATAAAAAATAAAGAGGAATAAAAAAAATTATTATTCCCCCCTCTTTTTTTCTCTCTCTCCTCTCCTCTCTCCTCCTTCTTGAGAAAATCTTGTGATGAACTGTGAATTATATTTTGCTAAATAGAACAAAAACTACCTATAATGGAAGGCCTGAGTTGGCAAAAAGTGATAAAGGGGCAAAAAAGTGGGTATGGACCCACAAAATGCAAAAAAGGAAAAAATTTGGGTCAAGAATAAAATGATTTGCTTTTAGGTGATGGTCGACTAAGAGGTTTGATGAGAGGAATAAGAGGGAAACAGAAAAAAAGGGAAAAAATTACTATTGTATTTAGTGGAGCAAGAACTAGATAAAATGGAGAGTCAGGTTTGGGAGCACTACTAGTGAGTTAAAAAAGTGAAGTAAAAAACCCCAAAACACCACAAAGAAAAATTTGAGTCCCAGATAAAGTAATTTGTTCGTGATTGAGATTTGAATGAGAGGAAAAGTAAAGGAGAAAAGAAGAAACTAATATAGAGGCAGAAAAAAAAAAGAGGAAAACACAAAAAGAAAAAAAAAGTATAAAAGAAGAGAGAGAGAGAGAGAGTTAAGGTTTTTGGAGTGCAACCCTCATAGAGAGAAAGGAAGAAGAAAGAAAAGATAATGGGAGATGTAACACTTATGGGTAGTGTAGTTCAAGGAGAGGAGAGAGTAAGACCAGCAGAGAATTAAACGTCCAAATTGGAAGAGGAAGAAAATAATCAAGATAAAAAGATAAGAGAAACAAAGAATAAATATAATAATAGGTTATAAAGTCTGTGGATTATTCCTGATTTTGAGAGGTTATCTTTTTGCTTTTTCTTTTCTCTCCCTTTTCCTGGTTGATGACTCTTTACCCTGGATTCTTCCCCTGTGGCATGCTTAGGTAGAGGTTTGCAGTTGATAAGTCTCTATGGTGATGTCATATATTGGGCTTCAGTCTCATTGGCAGTTGAGGCTCATTAGCATTTTCAGGCTCCGCCAATGAGAGAGTCCATGTTCCCGGAGACTCTCTCCTAGTCTTTCCCTCCTGAATTAGTAGCCTGAAAATCCAGCTATGGGGTTGCTGCTGCCTCTGCCTGGAGAGTAAGAGGCTCAAATAGCTGGCAAATCCCCACTCTATTCACACTTAGCGCAGGACTTTGTGTAAGGCTCAATCAGTCAGAACCGTTAGTATAATCAGTTGGGGCTTCAGTCCACACAAAGACCTCTGACTCTGCCCTTCTGTCTGGGAACACGGGTGCCCACTCCTGGGGGAATCTCTTGCCCACTATCTTTGCTCGCCCACCAGGATATCCAGCCAGCCCCCTCTCAGTCCTGGTGAGGTGCCCAGCCCGAACGAAAAAGTTCCAGCATAGGAAATTTTGCTCTCACTCACTTCCCATGTGCTGCTTTTTGGGGTGCAGGGGCAACCTCAAGACTCTGGTTTCAGCCCACACAAAGGCCTCTGACTCTGCCCCTCTGTCTGGGAACACGGGTGCCTACTCCGGGGGAATCTCTCACCCACTCTTCACACTCGCCAACCAGGATATCCGGCCGGCTGCCTCTCACTCTGAGTGAGGCGCCCCGCCCGCATGGAAAAGTTAGAGCATAGGGAATTTTGCTCCCGCTCCCTCCCCACGTGCTGCTTTTTGGGGTGCAGGGGCAACCTCAAGACTCCGGTTTTGGCCCACAGAAAGGCCTCTGACCCTGCCCCTCTGTCCGGTAACACGGGCACCCACTCCCGGGCCTCTAGGAAGAATCTGTCACCTACTATCTGCTCGTGCCGACAAGGAGATCGGGGCAGATGGCTGTCCCAAGTGCCTTTCTTTGTCTAGGTTTGGCGCGAGCATTAGCTTGTGTTGACTGGGTTGCCACAAGCACAGTTTTTTCTCGGCTTGAATGTCCGTGCCACAGCCTGGTTTGGACATTTGTGCCACAGCCTGGTTCTATTCACACCCTATGCCCACCTTAGTTCCTATAATCTCAGTTCCCAGTGAAAGCAGCCCTTATTTAGGTTAGTAAGGAAGGCAGAGTGTTTCTTCCTCCTTATTTCCATCGGGGTTGATTATATATTTAGTCAATTTTTTGCTCACTCATACCTTCGCGTTTAGTGTGGAACTTCTGGAGGCTCCAAGGATAGATTTTTTTGTTTCTGGTTGAAGATATTGTTGATTTTTTGGGGAGATTTATCGGTATTACTCCTTATGGCGCCATTTCCCTGATGTCACTTTCTATTTTTTTTTTTTTTTTTGAGAGAGAAAAACACTCTCTTTACTGTGGCATCAGTCTTGGAGGAAGTAACTGCCCAAACCTCAGGAATTTCTCTTTCCCTACCAAATGGAGATTGGGACCTTCTAAGAAGTAAGCAGTCTTAGTCAGAAAGCAAGGGGCTAAAAAACTGAGAGGGTGACAGTGACATAGTTTTCCAGTATTGAAACTATAGCTATTCCCCCCACTATTCTTATGATATTACTAGTGCTTCTGCCTCATGAAAGATTTAGTAGAAATTATCTGGGCTATCGGAACACCAAATCTCTGTGCTTCATAGACCACATCTACTGGAATACAGCAGTCACATTCTACTGAAATCTGAGAAAAAATTCAGAACAGACCAACATCTGGTACCATGGGGTGGGATACACATTAACCACTCTTCTTTATAGCTGATAAGGACCACCCTATATATTTTACCAGAGGTTTTTGTCAGGGGCTGAGCTTACCAAACACCCAATAAACAAAGGTATAAAGATGTAAATCTCGAAGAGCCTTGAGTCTTTTTTTACCTGCCACCAGATCCAATGCTGGTAAAAGCCAACCTAGGTGTGCAGCTTAGTCTTTCCATGTACTACTAAGCCAAGCAGAGGCAGCCACAAATTCTGGATTGTTTATAGCTCTAAAAAGGTTGCTGAGGGCCAGTCACTGGCAGTTATTTTCACTGGTCTTCACCAGGTTCTTTAATATCAGACCCATAAATAATACCCTCTGGTCAGCTACAGACAGTATCAGAGCACAGTTCAACTAGCATTATAAGCAGCATATCAAAAGAGAGAGATTATTAGGCATCAAATTCAGCTGAGTCAAATTCTTTCTGCTATGAGCATCTGCACAGCAACTCACACAATTAGAAGAAGTAAAGCCTCATACTTAGATAGCCCAAGCCCTAGATACCCTGCCCCACTAGCTCAGTTCCACAAGGAAAAGGGTGAGAGGCTAAGAAGTCAGCGATTTAAAGGATAAGTTTCTTGGAGCCTGTTGTTGAGATCTGTCAAAAGGATTAGGCATAACCTCAAAGAAGGGCCATAGTAAGCCCCAGAAAAGACTCTCCATCTTCATTCTTGAGATAAGTGACTCCTCAGCTACAGAACTTCTGCTGAAGGGATGGCTAGTTTTTCCAATGTGAACCTGTTGCTCAATTCTCTGGGAGGAAATAGAATTGGAGTACCAGTAGAGGTTGAGGGATTAAGTTTTTGAGTAAGGACCCCTTTCTCCATATTGAGTGCCTGATCATAAAGAAACCCAAATAATGTGTCCCACTAACATTGTTCTACAGACTTCAGTTACACAAACTATCAAGCTTGCAACATGTGGAGAAGTAATACCAATCAGAGCTCACTCTACAGTCTGTCCACAGAAGACTCTGTGAGAAGACCAGACAGCTGCAGGAAGAGGTGGAGAAGCTGAAAAGTTGAAAAAAAATCTTAAAAATCTTGGGCCCTTTAACATAGCTCCTGTCAGCTGTAAACAAGAGAAAGTCAATCTTTATACAGAGCTTGGCCCCTCCCACAAACACGCAGACACAGTAAACACAGACACAAATAGTAAATCAAGAGGTAGCTCCAAAATAGTAGCACATGGTAAGTTACAAACAACATATGATATAAAGCCTTACCTGAGACCCATCGAAAAAAACTGAGATCCAACACAACCAGCAGTAGGGTGAAGACTGTACCAGCACAAGACTCAACTAGCAACAACATTGGCACACTCAAAGGGGAATTCCAATAGGCACCAGACTCTGCTGAAGATAACTAGACTATGGAGGACATACACTGCACAGAGTCTAATACACATAATCAAGGTTGACCTTTAGAGCCAACCATTCAGAAAGATAAACTCTACCTATAAAAAGACCAACAGTATTTAAGACTCACATGCAAAAGTATGGTACATATAACTTTTAAGAAGCATCTTTAGAGCAAAAAGGACAGTGCCCTGGAGATTTGTATTAATGAGCCCACCTTTATCATAAAGACATAAAAAAAAATTGAGAGTCAGTGTGGACCTACCTAATGCACAGACAAAATAGGAAAACAAAGAAATATGCTCCAAATAAATAAAAGAGAGAAATCCCCAGAAAAAGAATAAAATTTAAATGGAAGCAACAAAACTACCAGATGCAGAGTTTAAAACAATGGTTATTAAGATGCTCAAGGATCTTAAAGTAAGAATGGATGATCTTTGTGAGCTTAAAGAAAGAGATAGTAAACATTAAAAAGGACATTGAAACCATAAAAAAATAACCAGTTAAAAGCGGCAAATACAATATCTGAAATGAAGACTGCACTAGAAAGAATCAACAGCAAGTTGGTTAATCTGGAGGATCTAATCAATGATAAAAACAAAACAAGATAAATGTAATCAGAAAAGCAGAAAAGCAAAGCAAAAAACAAACAAACAAAAAACCAGGTTTAAAAAGGCTGAGGAAAGTCTAAGAGTCCTCTGTTACAATGTGAATAGAAATAAATCCACATTATATGGGTTCCTGAAGGATAAGAGAATGAACAGGAAATAAAAAACTTGTTTGAAGAAGTCATACCTGAAAACATCCCTAACCTGGTGAAAGTAAAGGTCAAAATAAGTTCATGAAGCACAAAGAGTCCCATTAAAGATTGACCCAAAAGTCCCATAACAAGACACATCATAATTAAAATGCCAAAGATAACAGACAAAGAAATATTACTAAAAGCTGCAAGAATAGAAATTAATTACATACTAAACAACCCTTATAAGGCTGACATCTGAATTCTCAATAGAAACACTTTAGGCCAAAAAAAGATTAGCAAGAAATATTCAGTGATACAAAACAATAACCTACAACCAATACTATTCTATTCAGCAAATGCTATCATTTGGAATTGAAAGATAAATAAGAGTTTCTTAGACAAAATAAATAAATAAATAAAAACTAAAGGAGCTCATTTTCAAATTGGTATTGCAAGAAATGTTAAAAGTCTTGCTATAAAAACAAAAAAATAAGAGAAAAAGGATTATTATGTTTCATGAACAAAATGTCAATAAATAAGTACATATTGATAATAATCCTCAGAACAAAAAAATGAATACAGGTTGAAAGTAGAGACATAAAAAATTTTTCCATGCAAATAGAAATGAAAAATAAATTAAATTTGGGTAGCAATACTTACATCTGAAAAATTAGTCTTTAAAACTAATGCTACAGTAAGAGACAAATGTCACTACATAATGATAAAAGGAGCAATCTAACAAGAGTTTATAACCACTGTAAATATTTGTGCACACAATACAGAAGCACCTAAATACACAGAGCAGGTTTTTATGGACAGACAGGAAGAGAGAGAAGAGAAACACCAGTTCTTCATTGTGGAATCAATGCAAATGCCACTTTTAACCTGCATCTGGACATAAAAGAAAATGGTGAAGTCAACCCATATTTTGTTGAAATGAGTAAAGAAGAGCTGCAGAATATAATAAATTTCTTAGAAGTAGCTAATAAGGTCATCCTGCAGTTGAAATAACTGGAGTTGATGAATACAAACTTTATCAGATACTACTGCTACAACTGATAAGACAGAGTGAATACTGTGTCTTCAGAAAACCTGCAATATAATGTTATGCCAAGCTGAGAAAGCAGCTGTGTTGAGATTACAAAGATAAAAGTTTATCAATTTCCCTAAAGAACAGGAAATTATATGGTTGTCAGGAAGTACATAAAAAATTAATAATAAAATCTATAATAGTAGTTTATATTTTTATAATGACTGTTCTGCTTTATTTATTAAATATTTGAGAGACTTTTACAGTTGCAAAGTTTTGCTGAAAACTAAAAATAGGCTGTTAACTAATGAAAATATATAAAGCACAAATAAACTTGAATCTTGCTTAAAGAAGTATATGACTACCAAGAATATGTGTTATGGATATATATGGCTAATTTGCGATATTTAAAAACTAACTTTTAAAGAATGTATAAGCTGCATATGTAACTAAGAAGATTCCATATTTTATTCACATTTAAAGAGGATATTATAAAATGTATAAGTTTCTAGAGAAACTCTTCAGATATGAACAAGAAAAACACTAAATCTATGTGAACAATTTTGATTTTATGAATTCTAGAAACTAAGATCTGCTACCAAAACCTAGGGGAAAATGCAATAATGCTGTTACTTTTGTATTTCTATGTCTGCTTGGGAGAATAGAAACTGATAAAAATATCTAAGATTTTCTATGTCCGTTTTTTATATTTTGAGTTTTGGGAGGGTCCATTTTTGTTATAAAATTTTAATATTGAATTTAACAGTTTTGGATGCTAACTTTATTGGCAAAGAGATTATATTAAATTTCAGTTAGTTTAAACAAGAGCATTTTGAATAAATAAAACTACAATTTTCATTTTAAAAAGTGACATCACAGAACTACAAAGGTTTGTAAAAAATATGCCAAGAAATTGGAGAACTTGAAAAAATAAATAAATTTTTAGAAACTTTTAATCTTCTTAAATTGAATCTGGAAGAATGAAAAAACTTGAGTAGACCATTGACCACAAATAAAATTTAAATATAATCATAGAACTGGAACTGAATGGCTTTATAGGCAAATTTACCAAACATTCAAAGAGAACTAACACCTAACCTTCTCAAACTGTTCCAAAAATATCAAGAGAGGGAACACTTCCAAGCTCACTTTAAGTTATGCATTACCTATATTCCAAAACAAGGTAAAGAACAATGCACAGAAAAAAAAATCTATAGGCCATTATTCTTTTTTTTTTTTAGGAATAGAGAGTCAGAGAGAGGGATAGACAGAAACAAACAGATAGGAATGGAGAGAGATGAGAAGCGTCAATCATTAGTTTTTTGTTGTGACACCTTAGTTGTTCATTGATTGCTTTCTCATATGTGCCTTGACCGTGGGCCTTCAGCAGACTGAGTAACTCCTTGCTCGAACCAACGGCCTTGGGTACAAGCTGGTGAGCTTTGCTCAAGTCAGATGAGCCTGCGATCAAGCTGGGGTCTTGAATCTGGGTCCTCCACATCCCAGTCCGATGCTCTATCCACTGCGCCACCACCTGGTCAGGCTAGGCCATTACTCTTGGTGAGCATAGAAATTAAAATTATCCACAAAATATTAGAAAACCAAATCTAGCAATGCATTAAAATATAACACACCATGATAAATTGGAAGTTATTACAGGGAGGTAAGGTTAGTATAATATTTGAAAATCAGAAAAAATAATACATCACAAAAAATAATAATAACTATCATATGATCATATCAATAAATAAAAAATAAATTTAATAAAATTTAGTGCTCATTCATGATGAGAACTCTCAATAAAACTGCACTAAAGAAAACATATTTTAACATAACAAAGGCCATATTTGCCAAACCTACAGCCAACTTCATAGTCAATGGGCAACACTGAAAACAATTTCCTTAATATCAGGAAAAAGGAAAGGGTATCTTCTTTCACCACTTTTATTCAAGATATTACTGGAAGTCCTAGCCACAACAATCAGACAACAAGAAAAAATAAAAGGCATGTAAATTAGAAAGGAAGAGATAAAACTGTTATTATTTGCTGCTGTAATACTGTACACAAAACCCACTAAAGTCTCTGCCAATAAAACCAGTAGATGTAAAATTAATATCCAGATATCAGTGGCATTTGTATATGCCAACAACAAACTGTCATAAAGAGAAATTAGAAAAACAATCCTATTTACTATTGCAACAAAATAAAATACTAGGAATAAGTTTAACAAAGAAAGTGAAAATTTTATACTTGAAAAATTTTAAGACATTGGAAAAAAAACAGGATGATACAAACAAGTGGACGCCCATGTTCATGGATAGAAATAATTTACATCATTGAAATGTCCATAATCCTCAAAGCAATTTATAGATCCAGTACAACTCCTATTATAACACCAGTGACATACTTTACAGATTTAGAACAAATATTTCAAAAAATTATATGGAACCAAAAAAAAAATCCCAAATATCTTCAGCAATCCTGAAAATAAAGAAGAAAGTGAGAGGTGTCATATGTTTGGATGTCAAGCTATACTACAAGGCCATTGTAATCAAGCAGCCTGGTACAGGCATAAGAATAGGCATAGAGATCAGTGGAACAGAGAAGAGAATCCAGAAATAAATCTATACTTTTATGTTTAATTAATAGTTGACAAAGAAAGCATGAGTATACAATGGAGTAAAGACAACCTCTTTAATAAATGGTGTTGGGAAAATTGTACAGGTACATACAAACAATTTACACCATTTACAAAAATAGCCTCAACATGGATTTACTACTTAAATGTAAGTCATGAAAGTATAAAAATTCTAGAAGAAAGCATGCAGTAGAATCTCACACATCTCTCACAGTAATATCTTGCTGATATATCCCCTAGAGCAAGTGAAATACAAAAAATAAATAAATAACCTATAGAACTACATCAAACTAAAATGCCTTTTACACAGCAAAAGATACCATTAACAAAATCAAAAGACAGCACACTCTACACTCTACGAGAGAACATATTTGCGAATACATCTGATATGGGGTTAATAGCGAAAATTTATAAAGGACTTATTAATATCAACACCAGAAAGGTAAAGAATCCAATTTAAAAAATGGGCAAAAGACATGAATAGACACTTCTCCAAAGAGGACATACAGATGGCCAATAGGCATATGAGAAAATGTTCTGCATCACTAATCATCAGAAAAATGCAAATTAAAAACACAATGAGATATAACCTCATACGTGAAAGAATGGCTTCCATTAAAAATGTACAAACATCAAATGCTTGCAAAGGTGTAGAGAAAAAGGAACCTTCCTGCACTGCTCGTGAGGATGAAAACTTATGTAGCCACTGTAAAAAACATTATGAAATTGCCTCAAGTCATTAAAAATAAAACTGCCTTGTGATCCAGTTATTTTACTTTTAGAGATCTATCTTAAAAACCCAAAAACAGGCCCTGGCCGCTTGGCTCAGTGGTAGAGCGTTGGCCTGGCGTGCAGAGGTCCTGGGTTCGATTCCCGGCCAGGGCACACAGGAGAAGCGCCCATCTGCTTCTTCTCCCCTCCCCCTCTCCTTCCTTTCTGTCTCTCTCTTCCCCTCCCGCAGCCGAGGCTCCATTGGAGCAAAGGTGACCCGGGCGCTGGGGATGGCTCCTTGGCCTCTGCCCCAGGCGCTAGAGTGGCTCTGGTCGCGGTAGAGTGACACCCTGGAGGGGCAGAGCATCGCCCCTGGTGAGCAGAGCGTCGCCCCCTGGTGGGCGTGCCGGGTGGATCCCGGTGGGGCGCATGCGGGAGTCTGTCTGACTGTCTCTCCCCGTTTCTAGCTTCATAAAAAATACAAAAACAAAACAAAACAAAAAAACAAAAAAACAAAACAAAAACAGTTACTCAAAAGAAGAGATGCACCCCCATGTTTATTATAGTGTTGCTTACAATAGTCAAGATCAGGAAAAAGCACAAATGTCCATCAGCGGACCAGTGGGTAAAAAAATGTGTGGTACATTTACATTATGGACTACTTACTCTTCAGCTATGAAAAAGAAAGAAATCTTACTTTTAGAGACAGCATGGATGTGTCAGGAGATTATTATGCTAAGTGAAATAAGCCAGGCAGAGAAACACAGATATCATTTGATCTCACTTAAAAAAAAAATCTAATGGACACAATAAGCTGTGAACAAAATAGAAACAGAGATAGGATCTCAGGGAATTGATGGACAGCTGTCAGAGGTTAGGGAGAAGTGGAGACTGAATCAATGAAACTGAACGAATTAGTCAAAAACATATATAAATAACATATACAGCCAACATGGTAGAAATAGCCAAATGAAAAGGGGCTTGAAAGTAGGGGAGGGCAAAAAGAATTATGTGGTCAGAACAAGACTTTGCAGGTGGTGAGGAAGCCATGATGAGGTGTGTAGAGGATATTATATTCTGTGAAACCCTTTAATATGTGTCAACACAATAAAATAAATATATATTTTTTAATTCTAAGTAAAAATACGTACTTTTCAGGATACAGATATTTGTGGTATAAATATCAAATGATGTAAAAATATTTATCTAAAATACATAATAGAATTGCAGGATGGATTTGGGGGGCATATAAAATAGGCAATAAACATAAAAGAGACTTTAAATGCACTAGTAATATTTATGTCTTAAATTGAATATTAGCTAGCATCATACTAAATGGTAAAAAACTGAACATTTTTTTTCTCTAAAATCAGTAACAAGACAAGGCTGCCCACTCTCTCCACTCTTATTCAACATAGTGCTGGAAGTTCTAGCCAGAGCAATCAGAAAAGAGAGAAATAGAGGCATTAATATTAGAAAAGAAGTAAAATTTTCACTTTTTCAAGGTAACATGATTCTGTATATAGAAAACACCAAAGACTTCACAGAAAGACTATTAGAAACAATAAACCAATACAGTAAGGTTGCAGGATACAAACTTAATATACAGAACTCTATTGCTTTTATATACACCAACAATAAAGCTTTGGAAAATGAACTAAAAAAATAGTTTCTTTTACAGTTGCAACAACAAAAACAAAAATACCTCGAAATAAAAAATAAAGAATGCAAAGGACCTATATATTGAAACCCACAAAGCATTATACTGGGGAACAAATCCTCAAATACACTTATTCTTACCTAATTTGAATCTACTGATCTCAAATCTGACATTAGTTTTTCTCTGTAAACTACAAATTTTTGCAATTCAAGATCTTAGGTTTTTATCTGATTGTAAAATTTTCAACATTTAGTTTAACATAATAAAGGAGAATGCCTTCTTGTGCATCATCTTTGTGAAAATATAATTTATATAATGCAGTAAATACACTAATAGACTAAAAGATATGATTGCATCAGAATTTGTCCACAATTTTGAAATAGAACATATTAAAACACTTATGTTAATCATAAAATTTGTGCAAAATTTATTTCAGTTCTATTCAGGCAAAAATTTGCATTTGTAGCTCCAGCTTTTGTGACTTGTTGAGAACAATCTCCTTTGATGCTCTTTAGATGCTGCCATCACTAACAGCTCCAGGATTTGGGGGAAACTTATCAAGTTGACTGTTGAGGAAGTAAATCTTAACACTCATGTTACATCCAATGTCATTGAAAGCCAATATCATCCTTTGAACCAGTTCATACTTTTCTGCTTTTTTGTTGCCAAGGAAGTTCTTTGTTTGTAACTGCCACAGAAGACTTCCATGCTACTTTCTCCTCCTTCTTCATCTTCCTGGCAAATTATTTGTCACATATGAGGGTTCGAATCTGAGGTCCATCGAATACACCTGCTTTTATCTTCTCAAAAGATAATTCAGGAAAAGCACAAATAATATATTGAAAGCATTCACTTTCTCTATACAAAACTTGAACAAACTGCTTTATTAATCCAAGTTTGATGTGAAGTGGGGTGAAAATGATCCTGTCTCAATTAACTACAGGTTCATTCACAATATTTTGCATCCCTACTTTCAGAGCTTCATTTTTTTGCCACAACTTCTGTATCCAGTGTTTCTCCCGAGTTCAGCTGTCCAACAAACACAGAGAGCAAGGATATTTTGTGAAACCCCTTCATTGTCTTAGCAGGAAATTTTCCATTTTAACATCCATGCAAATGATCCATTTATGCTCCTCATCCTTCAGTAATTCAAGGACAATTTTTATGTTATTATAATCTTTTCACAGATGAGTTGAATAACCAATTGGAACTGCTCCATAATCATTATCATTGTGTAGGAGAACACATTTTAGACTCCATTTAGAACTGTCATAAAATAGCTGCCATTCTGTTGGACTGTAAGTGGTAACACTGAACTAGCTGAGAAGACTACTGATATCATGACAGTAAACAAGGTGTTTGTCTTCAGAAAAAAAGTCCACAAAAATTTGTTCACGCTTCCTGAAATAGGATACTTTAGCTGACCAGTGATGTACATTCTTTTCTTGAAGCCCAGAGACTAATAAATCAAGTGCTTTCTTTGATAGGCCAAATCTCTAACTGTCATTTAATTCAGGTTGGCTAAACTGCTGAGGGTTTAATGACTACTTGGCTTCAGAACAAGACCCTTCAGATTCTACAATCATTTTCTCATGCATCTTATCAAAATACACCTGATCACCATGTTCACTTTTTTTGTCCTTAGAAAAAATAAAACCATTGAAAACTGGAACCAGGAGTGTCTAAGAGTGTGGGATAGGTCATATTGCTGAAGGAATATTAGGATATGTGATCATATGCCATTTGTTCTTGCCGATGCCCTTTGTATGGATCAGACAGAAATAACAGTAACTGCTGTGGTCCTTAGGTTCATGACAAACCATGGAAATTCCAAAAGTCATTCCTTTGTGTTTTCCTTTTGTCCAGTCATGAAGCATTTCCTCACAATTAGATGAGCACTGCTTTTCTCTTGATCACCAAGAGGAACTTGAAAATAGGCAATATATTCATGTGTCACAAATGACAATATTACACCTTTGACGTTAAAGTGTATAACAGCCACATATAAAACAGAAGGTGTCAGAACTATTCTTGTATTTGTGCCTACTCCAAGAAGCCATGATTTAGTCTTAAAACAAAATAAGAGGGTGTTTTTTTTTATCAAATAATAATTTTTACATTTTAAAACAACTACAATTATGTAAAACTGATGTTTGTAAAACATTGATTGCCTTGTGGTTATGCGAAATCTAAAAGTCATTGCCCTTTAACTCCAATTTCAAAACCAATGCATGCCATTAACTGTAACAAAAAGAAATTAAAATTGAGTAAGAACTGGAGCATGCACCAAAAAGCAGATTTCAAATTTGATGCAGAAATATATAAAAAAAATTCTAAAACCTCATGCAACAGAAAATGAAAAAAAATTGTTGCTCTGTGTTATTAATGGAAAAAAAAGACAAAATAAAATGGAAAAATACCCCATGTTCTTGGATAGAAATAATACATATAACTTAAATGACCATATTACCCAAAGCAATATACAAATTTAATGCAATTCTCATTAAAATTTCAATGTCACTTTTTAGAGAAATGAAACCATAAAAACACCAGATTTTTATGGAACCATGAAAAACCCTGAATAACCAAAGTAATCCTGCAATAAAAAACAAAGCTGGAGGCATTACAATACCTGACTTCAAATCATACTACAGAGCCACGATAATCAAAACAGTGTGGTATTGGCAGGAAAATAAATACAGACCAATGGAACAGAATTGAAAACCCCAAAATAAAACCACATATACATGGGCAAATCATCTTTGATAAAGGAGCCAAACACATACAATGTAGATAAGAAAGCCACTTTAGTAAATTGTGTTGGAAAATTTGGAAAGCAACAAGTGAAAGAATAAAAACTGCCTAAAGTTTGTCCCCTTGCACAATAATTAATACAATATGATTCAAAGACCTAAATATAAAACCTGAAACAATAAATTACATAGAAGAAAACCTAAGTACTAAACTCATGGACCTTGGCCATAGAGAATATTTTATGAATTTGACCCTAAAGACAAGGGAAGTAAAGGCAAAGATAAATGACTGGGATTATATCAAATTAGAAAGCTTCTGCCCAGCAAAAGAAACTGACAATAAAACAAATAGGCAGCTAACCAAATAAGAGATAATATTTGCAAACAGCTCAGATAAGGGATTAATATCCAAAATATATTAAGAACTCACAAAACTCAACAACAAACAAGCAAACAATTCAATAACAATAATAGAGTGAGGACATAAATAGACACTCCTCCCAAGAAGAATGAAAAATGGCTAATAGAATTATGAAAGAGTCTACGGCCATACCACCCTGAACATGCCCGATTTCGTCTGATCTTGGAAGCTAAGCAGGGTCGGGCCTGGTTAGTACGTGGGTGGGAGAATTATGAAAGAATGCTCATCTTTACCAGCTATTAGAGAAATGCAAATCAAAACTACAATGAGATATCATCTCATACCTGTTAGAATAGCTATTATCAATAAGACAGGTAACAACAAGTGTTGGAGAGGCTGTAGACAAAAAGAAACTCATTTATTGTTGGTGGGAATGTAAATTAGTACAACCCATTATAGAAGAAAGTATGGTGGTTCCTCAAAAAACTAAAAATAGAACTA